>NW_015386416.1:857694-878745 GCF_001527695.2 Protobothrops mucrosquamatus
TGATTGGTTAAGGAGCTTGGCTGTGCTCTGATTGGATGGGGGGTTGGCTGTGCTCTGATTGGCTGGGGGAGTGTTCTGTTTGGGTGGGGGCTTTGTTGTGCTCAGGTTAGTCTGAGTTGCAGGGGGATTTGAGATGGTGAGCTTCATTGCTGTTGTTTGGCTTCGTGTTCGTGGTCGTGCCACATCTTTATGGTGGGTGCCATAAAGATGTGGCACGACCACGAACACACATTACTCCTAGAAGCACAAAGCTGAAGACACCAGCCTGAAGATGACGAATGTGACTTCGTCGAAACGTCGCCAAGAAACTTCCAATTTTACGCGGGAGAAAACCCGAATAACCAAAGACCTACATACAAACACCCGCGAAAACCTCAGAAAACACACACATACACACACACACATATATATATATACCATTGTATCAATAGTACAATCAGATGGACACTAATTATAACTCTCTAGCATTTTCCTAAACTGGAGGAACATCATAGAGATGGTTTAATTCTGTGAAGTAGCCTTTTGCACTCCAGCAAGAAATCTGAAGCACAATAGGGATAGTGTGGTCTTAAACTGTGAACAGTTTTACCGATTAATAAACACCAACAGGGTAAAAAAGTCCTTTATATTATAAGAAACTTCCATAAGAGAAGAATAAGAGGTTATGCTAGAGCATAAAAAAGGTAGAAAGGAAGTGGCATTATAAAACTCTACTGAAATTCAGTTTCATGTGGCAAGAGAGGGCAAACTTGTTTGATTGCACTGAAGATCTTCAAACAGAACAAAAGTCACAGGATTTTGTTTGTATATGAAAGGATAAATGGGTAGACCAAATTTTAATAGTATGCAGAAAGGATGACAAAGTTATGAATTTGAGGAAAGTCCTTTGTGAAGGCCAGCTGTTCAAAGAAGCAAATGGTTTAGCAGATTGCTAGACAGAGTGAATAAAGAACAATGGGACTGTGGAAGACTATAAAATTGAGTTTATAATAAAACAAAGGATAAAATGATTTGATTATGATCCATGCTCTAAATTGTCTTAATTATATTTCTTCACTGACATAAATTTCTGTTTTGTCTTTATATTTTGAATTTTGAGTATACCCCTAAAATATTTCCCTATTTTCTTATGTCACCTAATTTACTTGATTCTAAAAGAGGTTCAGAACTGAGTTTGGGGGGGGGGAATCATTTTTTTTCCAAAGTTTGCAGAAAACTATTGTTTTAGCAGCTAGTTCAGTCTTACTTTAGGACCAATTTAGAACAGAGTTCAAAGATAATCCTTGCTAATCTCAACCAAGATATTGGAGTAGAAAGGAGAGGAGAAAATAAAGTGATTAAATAATTTCAAGGAGTAGAAAAATGTATGTAGAATAGAATTTTTTAACTTCTGCATTCCAGTTATTTTTAATAGTTTTTTTCCCACATCTGTTCAGAATCAGAAGCATAAAGTAAATTCTACGCTTTATATTTCAAACAGCTGAAATAGATTGTATTAATTTTACAAATTCAGATATTTGAAAATGTACTTTGCTATATACAAAATATGTCTGCAATTGTTTAATAGTCTACTACTGATTGAAGGTGGCAGAGACCTGAACCCCATACAGTGTGTCATTTAGAAAGAACAGATATAGTCCATTGGCATATATCCTTAAATATCTATTTTTTATTGCACTTAAACTCAAGGCAATGTTTATATGTTACATCTTAAGAAGACAGAACTCTTGGAATATCTCTTCTAACAGGGATCTTTATTAAGAGAAGCTGATTGTAGGCATGTTAGACAGGATCTGGGAAATCCTCTCCCACCCTTCAATGTTTTAAAATGTTCCCAAGCAGCCCCCACCCCACAGTTCTTCCGGGCAATTCAATCCGTTGTCCACTCCATCGGCACGATCACTCATCCTCTCTTTCCCACATCTCAGGCATTGGAATCCACAAACGGTCACTTTGTTGTTAATGAAGGAAGTGAGAGTCATAACCCCCCCCGCTTATCCTCCTCCCCTTTCGTAGTATGACAAAATCCAGAATAGAGTAAGAATTGGGTTTTATCAGAGTAGGTAGATAGAAATTAAATATAATTGGATTCTGACATCCTGCCCCCTTAAAAATAAGAGAGATCCACCTGTAATGAAAACAAAACAGGTATAAAAGTTAGTCTGGCTTGTTAGGATACTTTGTATGAAACTTCTTTAATAGCTTCGGTGCTCTGACATGAGGTTTATGGACCCACTCATTTTGTGAAGCGGGGAGGTGTTTCCATGCTACTAGGTATTGAGTAGTCCCATGATATCTTCTAGACTCTAGGATTTCCTTTATCTCGAAGTGTTGTTCTCCTTCCACCATGATTGGGGGTGTTGGTGGGGGGAGTTTTGGCCGTAAGGGTGACTGCTGTTATCTTTTCAGCAAACTGCAGTGGAAAATTGGGTGTATTTGCCTAAGAATTTTGGGTAGTTCTAATTCTATTGTTACTGGGTTTATGATTCTTTTAATAGGAAAAGGCCCTATATATTTTGGTCCAAGTTTTTTACAGGGTTGTAGGGATTTTAGGTATTTTGTAGATAAGTACACCATTTCTCCTATAATGAATGGTGTAGGTTCGACCCTTTTTTTATCTTCTTGTGTTTTGTATGTTTGCCTAGCTTCATCCAGAGCTTTTCTAACTATTGGCCAGGTGTTTTGTAATTGTTCCATCCATTCTTTCAGTGATGAGATTGCTGGTTCGTTTGGGGTTAGTTCTGGCATGGGGTTGAAACTTTGACCAGTAGCTATTTGAAAAGGAGTGTAACCTGTGCTGGAATGGACTGCATTATTGTAAGCAACTTCTGCGAAAGGGAGTAGGTCCGTCCAATCCGACCTCTGGATATTAAGAAAGCATCTTAAATATTGCTCAAGTACTGAGTTCGAATTTTCCGCTTGACCATTCCCCTGCGGGTGATGGCTAGATGTCAGTCCCTGAATGGTCCCTAAGAGGGATAAAAATTCCTTCCAAAATGCAGACATAAGTTGCACTCCCCTATCAGATATGATGCGTTGGGGTGCCCCATGCAATCTGTAAATATGCTGCATGAAAGGTTTCGCTAAGGCTTTTGCGGTGGGAATCTTTTGGCAAGGGATAAAGTGCACCTGTTTGGAAAACATATCCGTGACTGTCCAGACGACAGTATCCCCATTGCTTTCTGGTAAATCTACTATAAAATCCATGGCTATTTCCCTCCAAGGGGCTGAGGGATTTGCCACTGGTTGTAACAGTCCGGGTGATTTTCCTTGCAACCACTTTGCAGTCGCACACTTTGGGTAGCTGGCCACGTAACTTTCTATGTCCTTTTTCATGGATGGCCACCAAAATTGCCGTTTAATTAAGTGTAATGTTTTTACAAATCCAAACTGCCCTGCTGATTTTGTGTCATGGCAAAGCTGCATGAATGTGACTCTTTGGGTGGTTGGTATATATAACTTTTCTCCCACGCAAGGCAATCCGTCTTTCATTGTGCACACGTGTTTATTTTTCTGGAACCATTCATCTGTTTCCAAACATTTCCAGAATTCAATTCCAGTTTGACTACCCAGCTGCAGTTTTAATTTAGCTTGGGCTCTGGTGGTTACTGGCGCTGCCAGTTGTGATTCTACCATCGGTGGCTCGCGTGCTGTTATATTGGGGCATGTTTGAGCATAAAGTGGAATTGGTGAAAATGCTGGGACCAGCGGGCTTGCTTGGGGTTGAGCTTCCTGGGTATTTTCAAAGTTTCCAAATTTTTGTGGTCTGTCCACACCTGGAAAGGGATTTTATTGCCTTCCAGGAACTGGTGCCATGTGAGTAATGACCAACGTATCCCGTATGCCTCTTTCTCCCACACAGGCCAGCGCTGTTCCGTTTCGGTGAGTTTCTTGGATATATACGCACAGGGTTGCAATACCCCTTCATCATTTTCTTGTAATAGTACAGCTCCCACTGCCACATCACTTGCATCCGCCTGTATTACGAAGGGCTTATCCATGTCTGGGTGCCTCAGTACTAGTTCAGCAGAAAAGAGTCTCTTCAATCTCTCAAATGCCGCTTGGCACTCCATTGTCCACTTTAGTGGTTGGCTAGGTTTTACTGAGGATGCTCCCTTCATTTTTAGTAAGTTCATGAGGGGCAAGGCTATCTGGGCAAATGAGGGAATGAATTGGCGGTAAAAGTTTGCAAAACCCAGGAAACTTTGCAGTTGCTTTCTTGTGCGAGGTGGTGCCCATTCTAATACTGCTCTGACCTTTTCTGGGTCCATTTCAATGCCCTGTGGGGATATGCAATAACCTAGGTAGTCTATCCTTTCCTGGAGGAATTCGCATTTTGATAGTTTGGCATATAGGTGGGTGGCTCGCAGTTTCTTTAAAACTGCTCTGACTAGGTTGACATGTTCCTCTTTGGATTTGGTGAAGATACAGATGTTGTCTAAGTAAACCAGGACCCCCTTAAATAGGTGTTCCCTTAGTACCTCGTTGATTAATTGCATAAATACTGCTGGGCCTCCTTGTAATCCAAATGGCAAAACTTTGAATTGGTAGCACCCCATTGGGCAGTTAAATGCGGTCTTCTATTCATCCCCTTCCTTAATTCTCACGCGGTAGTATGTTTCCCTTAGATTTAGTTTAGTAAAAAGTTTCCCTTTCGAGAGGTGTGATAACGTTCTTCATGAGGGGTAGGGGGTATAGGTTGTATTCAGGAGCCTATAATCCACGCATAAGCGTAAAGAGCCGTCTTTCTTCTCTCTAAAGAGGACCGGGCGGCCACTTTAGGCTTGGCTGGTTCAATGAACCCCCTTTCTAGGTTTTTCTTGATGAATCTTTCCATTTCCTCCTTCTCCTTTGGGCTCATGGAGTATAATCTGGGCTTTGGGAGTTTTGCCCCAGACTTGAATTCTATGGCACAGTCGGTGAGTTGGTGTGGGGGAAGCTCATCCGCCCTCTCCTCACTGAAAACTTCAGCAAGATCTCTGTATTCCTCTGGTATTTCTGGTAGCCCCTTTTCTTCTCCCATGGACGCTTTTTCCATTTTTAATTTTGGTAGATCCCCTTGGGGTTTTAAGTCCGTGGGGTCCCCTTTCAGGAATTTGATTTCTGCCGTCCTCTAATTTACCCAGGGGTTCCATTTCTTTAACCATTCCATCCCTAGGATAATTGGGCATTCCATGCCTGGGGTCACTACAAACGTTATGTCTTCCTCGTGGTTGCCCAGGGAGAGGTGGATTGGTAACGTGGCTAGGGTAGCTGGCACCCCCCCTGCTATGGACCCATCTAACTGGCCAAATGAGATTGGTTGTTCTAGCCTCCTCAACGGAATATCCAGATTCCCCACTAGCGTTGGGCTAATGAGGCAGCGGGTGCAGTCAGAGTCTATTAAGGCTTTCACCTTGACAGCTTCGGGTATGGAGGGAATTAATATAGTCACATGCTCAAAAAATCTCCCTGATAATGTTGCATGGTGTCTCTGACACCTCACTGGATCCTGCTCATCAGGATTATAGCTTATACAAGTACAAGTGACTGTGTTCTCAAAATGATTGGCCAGATGATTGTTCTCAAAGGATCTTCCCAACCATCTCTTCTAAGTAGAGACCAGGTCATTGTAAAGAGTTTGACATTCTTGGCCTGTCTACCTGACTTGTGGAACTCTTTAAACATACCTCTGCTTGGCACTGGGTGGGTGAATCTGAGAGGCTGAGAAGTTGCCAGCAGTTGCAGTTTTGGAAGTTTGCTGGATCTGCCTCAACCAGAAAGGAGTTATTGGTTTAAACACTCCTGGAATATTACCTCCTGGATTATTTCTCTAGATGCCCATGGCATAGTTCCCTCCCAAAGGTTACAAAGTTACAAAGTTGAACTTCACACCCCAATAACATGTCACTAATCACATTTCCCAATAAACTACTTTGGCAGGCTTTCTAATGGAAAGTACAACCTGCCAAAACCCCAGTAGCACTGACCTTGGTTCCCACAGGACAATTTATTTTGTCTAACCTGTAAAGCACACATCCCCCCTCCCAACTGTGGCAATCAAAAATGAAATTGCAGCATTGACAGTCGGCTCCTCTAGAGAGAAAAGAGAAATCCTGTAAATGAAGAAGAATTAGAGTTAGGAATCTTCCTGAAGCTTATGAGGATGCTTATCGAAAAATTTACATATCAATCTATCAGCTTTGACCTTGGTACTTTTTTTTAAAGGTTTTTATTGATTTTTCCCATACATTCAATAGTATTTATTCAACAAACGTGCTGTCTAAGTTTACATTTGCTAATACATATTTAGTTCCTAATCCTTTATTCTTTCCTTTAGCCGTCGATAAAATAAGTCCCAAGTTTGATAACATTCCATTTCTTCTTTTTCTTTCAGTCTCAGAGTCAGTCTATCCATCTCTGCGCATTCTAATATTTTTTTAATTATTTCTTCATCTGATGGTATTCCTTCATTTTTCTAATATTGCGCAAATATAATTCTTGCTACTGTTGTAACATGCAAAGTCAAATATATGCTTTGTTTACCAGTCTTTTCTGGCATTATACCTAATTAAAAAAAAGTTCAGGTTTAAAATCTACATGTTCTTCCAACATCTTTTCTAGCAAGGCATGTATCTTTTTCCAGTAACTCTTTGCTTTGGCATATGTCCACCAAACATAAGTGCCTGACTTATGTTTGTATTTCCAACATCTATCTGACATATTTTTAAACATTTTTGCTAATCTTGCTGGTGGCAAGTGCCATCTATAGAACATTTTATATAAATTTTCTTTGTAGGAAGTTGACATTGTCAGTTTATAATTTCTTTCCCATAAATTTTGCCATTTTTCTAATTCTATATTATATCCAAAAAAATTTGCCCATCCTATCATTCTTTCTTTAACTTGTTCACTTTCCATTTTCAAAGTTAATAAAACATTATAAATTTTCTTAATTAGTTTCTCATCAGAAGTTAACAATATCTTATCAAATAAAGTTTGCTCCTTATAAAATCCATACAGTTTAACATCTTTATCATATCTAGCTTGCGTTTGTAAATGTGCCCATCATGATAAATTGATACCCTGATTTTCCATTTCCTTTTTGGATTTTAAATTCCCTTCAGAGTTTAGAATATCTCTATATGTCCAGATTTTTTCAAAGTCAATTAAATTTGGGTGTACAAATGCTTCCATTGTTGACAACAACCCTGGAATTTTCAGATATATTTTACATTTTATTTTTTCCCATGTTATTAATAATGCATTTCTTATCTAGTGATTTTGGAAGTATTTATGAATTTTATTTTTCCCGTACCATAAGAAAGCATGCCAACCCTCCTGGATTCACGGCTGACATTGGATGACCATTTGTCGGCCGTGACCAGGGGGGCGTTTTATCAGGTTCGCCTGATTCACCAGTTGCGACCTTTTCTGGACCGGGACGCCTTGCGCACAGTCACTCATGCTCTCGTCACCTCCTGCCTGGACTACTGTAATGCCCTCTACATGGGGCTCCCTTTGAGGAGCACCCGGAGGCTCCAAATGGTCCAGAATGCGGCCGCGCGGGCGGTGTTGGGAGGGACTCGTCGCTCCCACGTAACACCGCTGCTGCGCGAGCTGCACTGGTTGCCAGTGGCCTTCCGGGTGCGCTTTAAGGTGTTAGTTACCACCTTTAAAGCNCTCCGAGACCGCCTTCTGCCACAGATTCCCTCCCATAGACCGGTACGCTCCCACAGAGTGGGTCTCCTCAGGGTGCCGTCGGCCAAGCAATGTCGGCTGGCGACCCCCAGGGGGAGGGCCTTCTCTGTGGGTGCCCCTGCCCTCTGGAACGAACTACCCCCCGAGATCCGGACGATTCCAGATCTCCTTACTTTCCGCCACGCCCTCAAGACATGGCTTTTCCAACAAGCGGGCCTGGCCTAGGGAGGATTTTAAATTGGGTTTATTTTTAGAAAATTTTAAACACCACAACTTAAAATATTTGGTTTTAATTGGTTTTATTTGGCGGGGATTGTGGGTATGTTTTTGTTTTAAATATGTTGTGAGCCGCCCTGAGTCCCGTCGGGAGAAGGGCGGGATATAAATCAAATAAAATGAAATGAAATGAATGAAATGATTGTATCTCAATCTCCTGCATACTTGTCCTCAATTCAGATGTCATCCAAATCATGTCAATTCTGGACCAGGATTTATGTTTAAATAAAATGTATATTGTAATTTTCCTGGATTGATTTTCCTCCAAACATCTTGTACTCCAATTTCTTCTATCATGTTAAAAAAAGTCTTAGGTAATCTTTTCCTTCCACTTTTTCCTGTTTTGCTACTTTTGCAGTCTAATGTCCCATCCACTATTGCATTGAAGTCTCCTACTAAGCAAATATTTTGATACTCCATTTCTGTTATTTTTCTATGGAGATTTTGATAAAATTCTTCCTACTTATTATTTGGTGCGTATATTACTATCAACAATGTTTGTTTTTGTTGAAGAAATATTTCTACCATCACAATTCTTCCTTCTTCATCTGAATAAATCATTTTAGAGCAGTGGTTCTCAACCTGTGGGTCGGGACCCCTTTTGGGGTCGATCGACCATTTCACGGGGGTCGCCAAGCAAGGCTGTTCGCCATTTTTTTTGTCTGCCATTTTTTCCCCTTTTCCAGCGGGTGCCTTACTTCCCTTGGGCTGGGCCAGCTGGTGGTCGGCCTGCTCTGTCTCTGCCGCTTGCTAGCTACGCCTCGGCCGGCGCAGGGGGCGGAACCACGCATGTGCGGCGCTCCCGGGCAGGGAAAGTCCTCGACTTACGACCAGTTGGGTAGTCCTCGACTTACGGCCGGTTTAGTCCTCGACTTACGGCCGGTTTAGTCCTCGATTTACGACCGGTTGGGGTCGCGGCATTAAAAAGGTTGAGAACCACTGTTTTAGAGTCTATTGTCTCTTTAATATATACAGCTACACCTCTTTTTTTCTGCTGCGCTGATGCATAGTAAAGTTTCCCAATTTTTGGGTATTCC
Organism: Protobothrops mucrosquamatus; assembly: GCF_001527695.2. Taxonomy (NCBI): domain Eukaryota; kingdom Metazoa; phylum Chordata; class Lepidosauria; order Squamata; family Viperidae; genus Protobothrops; species Protobothrops mucrosquamatus. Next base: position 866,688 of record NW_015386416.1, read on the forward strand.
AACAGCTTATAATATTGTCTTTTTATATGTATCTCTTGCAAACAAATTATATCTATATTTAATTTCTGTAATTTTCTAAAAAAAATATTTTTTTGATGGCGAATTCAGTCCATTTATATTTACTGAGAAAATTCCGTTTTCTTTCTCCATTTCAATTATTTATAAATTATACAATCAGTAGAACAGAAAGAGAAACTTGATCAAGAGAGTGAAGGAATTGCCAGAGAACAGAGGACTACGAGATCAACAAGACCTTTTAAATCTTATAATCTAATAATAATAATAATAATAATAATAATAATAATAATAATAATAATAATAATAATAATAATAATAATAATAATTAAAAAAGATTATAAGATTTAAAAGGTCTTGTCGATCTCGTAGTCTTGATCAAGTTTCTCTTTCTGTTCTACTGTTTGTATAATTGCTTCCTTGGTTGCTTCGTCTGTTTGTTTCTGATCTTTTCTCTCCTCTTGTTGATATTGTATTCCTTCATTTAAGAATACTTGATTTCTTTCATCAAAGTCTTGCGCCTTCCAAACTGAGTCCAGTCGATATTTTGTATTATTCCAGTTGATTAAGATTCCTTCTGGCATTAACCATCTGAAGTTTATACCTTTTACAATTAGCTTTGTAGTTAAGAAGTGGTATTATCTTCGGGTGTCTCTTACTCTCTTGGGGATCTCCTTTAACGCCATGATTTCTTTATTCTTGTATTGTAATGGCTCATCTCTAATATTCTCAGTATTTCATCTCTTGTTGTTTTCTTTATGAATCTTACATGAACTTCTCTGGATAGTTTATATTTCCTTGCATAGCTTGAGTTCATTCGAAATATTTCATCTATCTCCATTTGCATCTCTGCTTCAAAGCTTCTGCCAGGAGATCAATAATCACAACTGCTATATTTTCTTCTCTGTCTTCAGGAATATTTTGAAATCTTAAATAGTATTCCGCTTTCTCCATTTCTAAAACTGCCACTGCTCCTTCTAAGTTTTTATTTGCTTGTTCTAATTTTTCATTTTCTTGTATTAGTACTTCCATTTTTTGTCAATATCATCTGTTTTATTTTCCATTTTCTGAATTCTTTGTTCATTTTTAACAATCATTTGTTGGTGGGCTTCAAATTGTGTCTTTGTATCAAACATTTGTTTGTTTAATTTATCAAAATTACTTTTTGTCTCTTCATGGTTTCTTTGTATTGATTCTTGAATTAATTTTAATGTGGTTTGCATCTCATTTTGAACAGTGATTATTTTCTCACGCTGCAACATTGTTTAACTAGATCCCTGGCTTATTGGGCTAGATGTTCCAACAGAGGGTGCAGAGGAAGTTTTTTTCATAAGTCTGGTGAGATTTGATGCACTCATTTTTCAAGTCAACTATCTTAGGCTAAAATCCAAACCATGAAAAGAGCTAAATATTTTAGGCTAAATTCAAATTCTCAAGGAGAGAAAACAAGATTTTAAAAAAGCAAAAAGAAAAAAAAGAGCCAACTATCTTAGGCTAAAATCCAACCATAAAATTGAGCCAACTACTTTATACTAAATCCAAGTTCTCCAGTCAAATCACAGATGTAAAACACCCGCTGTCTCCAAATAATTCCTGTTTTGGTTATATCCAGAGTCAACAGATATAATTGTAAAGAGTCTTTTCTTATGCAAGATCACATAAAGGCACTTTGTTTACACCAGGTGTTGCTTCAAGGTCAAACACTTTTCAAATTCTTTTATTATTTGGTATTACTGTGGTATCTCCTTTCACCACTAGATGTCCTCATACACTGTATTGTCTATATCTGGTTTTAAAAGATTGTTACAAAGTTTTCTTTTAAAGTTCTTTGTAAGTTATTAACTCTCAAAATTAAATCTAAAAAGTTTTTCCACGTCCTATAGATTAGGCAGTCTTTCTTTAAGTCACTCTAAATTCCATTTTTAAGAATTCTTTTATATTCCTTAAAATCCTTTCCCCTCCTGTAATTACTTGCTGCTTTTAGCTCTCTGCTCCCTTAGTCCTTCTGGGGTCTTTGCTTCGTAGCTTCTTCCCAACCAGGGGATCAACATTTCTAAATCCATAAGGAAAAGGAGTAAAAAAACAGGTTCACCCAGTTGACAATCAGCTGTTTGGCAGAGCCACAGCTCCTCGCTTTTTTTCCGGCTGACGATGACTTGGGCTGTCTGTGCTTACCAGGCAGCCTTTCTTCCGTCCTTTTGGAAGGTTTCTTCAGTCCGTCTGGATCGACCACCATCTGGTCCAGACTCCCGAAGCTTCCCTTCTTTATTGCCCCTCCAGGGCAACTTTCTGACCCCTTGGATTGCCGGACCAAATGAAATCAGGCTAAGAAGCTGGAGCCCCAGTTTCTTCCACCCGTCTTGTCAAAAGATCAGACCAGAAGTCCTGACCTTGGTACTTTTTACCCAAGTGGCCTCTGATAGTGGATACCCTTTCCACTGTACTAAATACTGTAATTTTTCTTTGTATAACGTAGAATCAAGGATTTGTTTTATTTCATAAGGAGTCTCTCCCCCCACTACAAGGGGAACAGATGCCTGTATTGGAAGAGGTCTTAAAGAGGACTCCCTGAAAGGTTTCAAGAGGCTGCAGTGAAAAACAGAGTGGATTTTCCCCAAAAGATGAGGGAATTTTAACTCTGCTATGACAGGGATTATAATTCAAACTATGGGGAAAGGGAACTTTGGTCCTAATTTTTTACTAGGCAATTTGAATCTTAAATACTTTGTAGAGATATAGACCCTTTCCCCCACATGAAACAGCTTCTGAGGAGTCCGTTTCTTGACAGCCTGCTCCTTGTAGATTTTTGAGGCTTTTGCTAAAGCTTCTTTTGCATTATCCTACACAGCTTTCCAGGAGGTCACCCACTGATGTAAGGTTTGAGAAGCAGGGGGGTCCTGCAGGTAATAATAATAATAATAATAATAATAATAATAATAATAATAATAATAATAATAATAATAATAATAATAATAATAATAATAATAATAATAAAGTTGGAAGGGACCTTGGAGGTCATCTAGTCCAACCCCCTGCTCAGGCAGGAAACCCAATATCATTTCAGACAAATGGCTATCCAGTCTCTTCTTAAAAACTTCCAGTGTTGGAGCATTCACCACTTCTGGAGGCAGGTTGTTCCACTGGTTAATTGTTCTAACTGTCAGGAAGTTTCTCCTTAGTTCTAGGTTGCTTCTCTCCTTGATTAGTTTCCATCCGTTGCTTCTTGTCCTGCCTTCAGGTGCCTTGGAAAATAGATTGACACCCTCTTCTTTGTGGCAGCCCCTGAGATATTGGAACACTGCTATCATGTCCCCCCTCGTCTTTCTCTTCCTTAAACTAGACATACCCAATTCCAGCTGCAGTTCCTTATATGCTTTAGCCTCCAGTCCCCTAATCATCTTTGTTGCCCTTCTCTGTACTTTTTCTAGAGTCTCAACTTCTTTTTTATATCGTGACCAAAACTGGATGACTATTCCAAATATGGTCTTACCAAGGCATTGTAAAGTGATATTAATACTTCACGTTATCTTGATTCTATCCCTCTGTTAATGCAACCTAGCATTGTGTTGGCTTTTTTGGCAGCTGTAGCATACTGCTGGCTCATATTTAAGTGATTGTCCACTAGGATCTCAAGATCCCTGTCACAGTTACTACTATTGAGCAAGGTACCCCCTATACTATACCTGTACATTTGGTTTTTCTTGCCTAAATATAGAACCTTGCTTTTTTTACCATTGAATTTCATTTTGTTAGATAGCGCCCAGTGTTCCAGTGTGTCCAGATCCTCCTGTATCTTAAGCCTATCTTCTGGAGTGTTGGCTATTCCTGCCAGTTTGGTGTCTTCTGCAAATTTGATGAGTTCCCCATCTATCCCCTTGTCCAAATTGTTGATGAAGATGTTGAAGAGCACTGGGCCCAGAACAGAGCCCTGGGGCACCCCACTACATACTTCCCTCCATGTAGATGCGGTTCCATTGAGGACCACATGCTGCGTACGGCCGGTCAGCCAGCTACGAATCCATCTGTTGGTGATGCTGTCTAACCCACATTTTTCTATCTTATCAAATAGTAGGTTGTGATCTACTTTATCAAATGGCTTACTGAAGTCCATAGCATTCCTCTGATCCACTAATTTTGTCACTTGGTCAAAGAATGCAATAAGATTTGTCTGGCATGATCTGTTTTTGACAAACCCATGTTAACTTTTAGTAATGACTTTCCTCACTTCATCTTTGCAGGCTTGGGCTATTTGCTGATATTCTGCCTTAGTTATGTGCCCCTCTTTCCACTTTTTATACTTGTCCTTTTTATCTTTCAATTTATCAAGAGAGTTCTTTATGCAGCCATGCTGGTTTCTTATGAGAGCTGTTATTTTTCTTCTTTGTTGGTATTGTGCTAGACTGAGCTTTTATTATCTCACTTTTCAAAATTCCCCAAGATTCTTGAGTTGTTTTCCCCTTGAGGATTCTCATCCATGGAATCCTTCCCAAGCCCTCTCTAAGTTTATTGAAACTAGCTCTCTTAAAGTCCAGGACTCTAGTTTGACTGTGTTCTATTTCTTGTGCTTCCATAAGGTTTAATTCCAATATTACATGATCACTTCCTCCCTAGGTTCCTGTGGCTTCAACACCTTCTATCATTTCATCTCTGTTAGTGAGAATTAGTTCCAATATGGCTAATCCCCTAGTTCCCTTCTCTACTTTTTGGGAGACAAAGTTGTCTGCTAGGTTTATCAGGAATCTGTTTGATCTTCCACTTGGTGCAGAGTTTGTCTCCCAGTTGATGTAAGGGTAGTTAAAGTCCTCCATTACTATTGTGATGTGCTTCCTACATATCTTAGTTAGCTGACTAGCAAAAAGTTCATCTATTTCCTCTGTTTGGTTGGGTAGCCTATAATACACCTATGGCAATGTCATTTTGCCCCCCCCCCCTTTTATATTGACTCAAATGCATTCAAGACAATTTTCATCATTGTTGTGCTCTATTTCTGTAGAGATGTATTTATTTCTTATATAGAGAGCAACTCCATCTCCTCTTTTATTTGATCTGTTTCTTTTAAATAATTTAAATCCCTCTAGCTGTGTGTTCCATTTGTGGGGTTCATCCCACCATGTTTCCGTAATGGCAACAATATCATATCTGCCCTCATTAACCTGAATTTCTAGTTCACCCTGTTTGCTGTTCAAACTCTGTGCGTTGGTGTATAGACATTTGAGTAGTTTATGACTGACCCTGTGTTTACTTTCTACACAACCTGTGTGCTGCCTGAGTTCCCCTATTTTCTTACTACCTATTTGGTCAGTGCACTTTGTGTGGCACTCACTATTAAAAGCTTGATTTTGCTTGACAGCAAGGTTGCTATTCTTGTCCACACACACATCTATGTTACATGCACTGATAGCCCTATAACTTTTAGATTGCTGGGGACAGGGATGTTCTGTATCAATTAACTCACTGTCCCCGCAGTTTAGTTTAAATATTCCTCCAGAAAATCTGTGAATTTATTGCCGAGTAACTCAGTCCCTTTCTTTGATGGATGCAAACCATCTCCTTTGTACATTTTTTCATTGGACTAGCTACAGCAGACATGTCAAACACAAGGCCCGGGGGCCAGATGTGGATCGCGAAGTGGTTACATGTGGCCCACGAAGCCATCCTGGAAACAGTGAGGGAATGGCCCCCGCGCCTTGGCCCTGGCCCAGGCCGGCTGAGAGCCAGTGTACAATTTTGTGGTGGTCATCTATGCTGAAATGCATTCAGTCTTAGCTCCACAAGGCCATCTGAAAACAGCGAGGAACCAGCCCCTGCTGCATCGCCCCCGCCCCCTGGGTGCATGCTGGGAAGGTGTCAGCCTTTGTGAGGAATGAAGAAATGCACCATCGCTTGGAAGTGGCCAGCAAATGGCCCTCGCTTACTTCACATGTGCTGGCCATTTCCAGTTGATGGTGCATTCTTCATTCCTCATGAAGAGTGATACCTCCCCAGCTGCGTTTCTTGTCTGTTTTTCTCCCTCCATTATCTCAAATATTTTCCCACCACTCTGTACTTAGGAAGGAAGAAAGGAAAGAAAGAAAGAAAGAAGGAGAGGGAGGGTGTGAGGGAAGTCCTGCCTTAGTCCTGCCCTGCTGCCTTTTACCAGCCCCTTGCCCCCTCTGCCTGGCCTATCCTGGGGATCTCCCATCCTATTGCTAAGGAAGCTTTGGATACAAAGCTGGGTCTCCTCCCATGGAGAGGGAATGGGCCTCCCTCTGACTTTGCCCTCATACCCATCATGAGCAACCTGGGTAAGGAGAGCAAGCACAGCAGCAGCAGTTTTGAGGAGGAGGTAAGTGCAGCTGGGTGCACTTGGGGAAGTGTGGTTGGGCTTGGTGCCACGGGTCTCGAGGGCCAGGCTGGGCATTTGACCTCTGCTTCCCAGGGCTCCGGGCAGCCTGTACCACCATTCAGCTCCCCCCCACATGGCCTGAGAGGAACAGTGAGGCTCTTCCAGTGGACCATGCCTTGGCACTTGCCCTGGTCCTGCCCCCTTCTGCCAGACACCCTTAGATATGTCCCACTCCTGCCCAGGCCCCCACAGGCCCCCTTGACACGAACGATGTAGAGCTGACCATGCCCACCCAATAGGCCACACCCACTCCATCCACACCCACCCTGGCCCCACCCACCTGGCCCCCCGAGGGCAACCGCAATCCTGATGCAGCCCTCATTGAAATTGAGTTTGACACCCCTGAGCTACAGACATCGTGACTGTTCAGACATAGGTATTCAGTCAAAGGAATGAATTCTCTACCAGTAGCTATTTTAAATGGGATGAATCCAGTGCTGCTATGTACTGTGTTATTATAAGCCATCTTGGCAAAAGGGAGGAGGTCTGCCCAGATCGTCTGTTGGTAATCAACATAACATCTAATGTATTGTTCCACCATTTCATTCACTTATTCAGCCACTCCATTCATAGACAGATGAAAAGCCGACTATAGTCCTTGCATGGATCCGATCAGTTTAAGGAAATCCCTCCAAAATCTCGCAGTAAATTGGACCCCCCCTATCTGAAATAATCCGTTCTGGTGCTCCATGGAACCAGTATATATGTTTAAGGAACATTCTGGCTAACTTCTTTGCATAGGCAAGGGGAGACCGGAACAGGCTATGAAGTGAACCTGCTTTGAAAAAAGGTCAATAACAGTCCATATTACCGTATTTCCCCTACTTTCTGGTAATTCCACAATAAAGTCCTTGGCAATTTCTTCCCAGGGTTGGGAAGGGTCTGCACCTTGTTGCAATAATCCAGGAGGTTTACTGGGTCATTTTTTCATAGTTGCACAACTTTTCACATAATTTTCAACATCCTTTTTTAACCCTGGCCACCAAAATCGCCTCCTGACCAAATATAAAGTTTTTAGGTATCCAAAGTGGCCAGCCTGTTTGGTATCGTGGTTGTGTTGAAGGGCTTGAACTCTGAATGTTTCTGGTAAATACAGTTTTGATCCCTTCCAGGCTAGCCCATCTCGATAAGTCAGTATGGTTTTGTTTTCCTGGAACCAGGAATCAATTTTCAATTCCTCTTTTAGCTTTTTTGTTAATGGGCTATCTGGCTCAGGTGATTTTGCCTGTGGTTGGCCATCCAGGGTTATCTGAGAGATTGACTGTGGTTGTGGAATGATGGAGTTCACAATCTCTTCCCGGTGACTCTTATATTGGGGCATTCTGGACAGGGCATCAGCCAAGAAATTATCTCCCCCTGGATATACTTTAGTATAAAATTGAAATGGTTAAAATACTCTACCCAGTGGACTTGTTCAGTGCCTCTAAATTTTTATGATCAGTCCATACTTCAAAAGGCACCTTGCCCCCCTCGAGGAAATGATGCCAAGTTAGTAAGACCCACCTCACTGCAAAATCTTCCTTCTCTCAAACAGCCCACCTTCGCTTAGTGTCTGTTAATTTTTTGGAGATGTAGGTGCAGGGCTGCAAGTCTCCCCTTTTTTTCCTTTCCAAAAGGACTTCCCCCACAGCTACATCACTAGCGTAGGCTTGGGTGATGAATTGTTCCTCAGGGTTGGGGTGTTTGAGAATAGGTTAAGGCGCAAACAGTCTCTTTAAGTTCTCAAAAGCCATTTGGCATTCTATAGACCATGGCAGGAATTGACAAGTCGTGGCTTTCCCCCATTTTTCCCAGTCTTTAACAGTTCAGTAATTGGCAAAGCAATTTCAGCGAAAGAGGGGATGATTTGCCAGTAGAAGTTTGCAAATCCCAAAAAACTTTGGAGTTGTTTGCAGGTCCATCGGGGTTGCCATTCTATAACAGCTTTAACCTTGGCTGGATCCATCTCAACGCCTTCACTGGAAATTCTATACCCTAAGTAGTCTAGACGCGTTCGATGGAATTCATATTTTGAGAGCTTTGCATAACGTTTAGCGTTCAGCAGTTTTTTGAGTACTTCACACACTGATTTAATATGCTCTGCCATGGTCTCTGTGTAAATGAGGATGTCATCAAGGTAGACTAAAAACCCCTTGTACAGGTGATCATGCAACACTTGATTGATCAAATGCATGAATATGGCCCCCTGTAGACCAAACGACATAACTTTGAACTGAAAACTTCCCAGGGGGCTGGGAAGTCAGTTAAAAACTGACTTCCACTCGTCTCCTTATTTGACTCTTACACGATAGTATGCCTGTCTTAGGTCTAACTTGGTAAAAAAAGAACTTTCCTTTTGCCAACATGTCTTTCATCAAAGGAAGGGGGGTACATATTCTCCATGTTGACTGTGTTTAACCCTTTAAAATCAATGCACAGCCTCAGCAACCTATCTTTTTTCTCTTTAAAAAGCATAGGGGCAGCTACTTGGGACTTTGCTGGTTGAATAAATCCTCTCGCTAAGTTCTTATCAATGTACTCCCTCAGTTCTCTAAATTCTCAGGGGGTCATTGAGTACATTTTTGGTTTGGCTTGGCTCAGGGCAAAATCTCAATAGCACAGTCAGAGGTTCTGTGGGGAGGCAAGATGTCACATTCCGTCTTGCTGAATGCCTCAGCTTGGTCTCAATATTCACTCAGAATGAGTGGCATCCCAGGTAGGTAGTCTATGATGGATTTCAGGGTCTCAAGGGACTGCCCCTGGCTTTCACTTGTGCTGCTGGCAGGGATAGGAGGTGATGGTCCCATCACTAATCTTAAAGTTCTCACTCCGTTTTCCATCAGATCATGGGCTGCCACTTCTCAAGCCAGACTAATCCCAAAATTATTGCCTCAGTCATTTTTGGGACCACTATAAATCAGATGGGTTCCCAATGCTCCTCCACCTCTAGGTGTACTGGTTTGGTTAAGTGAGTAGCTGGAGCCTCTACTATAAGAGATCCATCTGCCTGCTCAAACCTCATGGATATGGGCAACAAGGTGGCACGGATGCTTATTTAAGCACCATGGGGAGGTTGATCAAGCACCAGGTGCAGCCTGAGTCTATTAACATGTGTAAATCCATCTGGGCTCCTGTCTTAGGGACTAAGAGCTTTGCAGAAAAGGCAAAAGGTGGAACAGGCTGACTCACCATCATGTCATCTTCTCCTTCATTGTCACTGTCACAAGGAGCAGGCTTAGGCAAGCGTTCAGCTGGAGTCTCATGTTTCCTCTGGGGAGGAGACGTAACTTGTACAGCTAGCTCCTGGCTGGCCCAATTTGACTTCTCATGCACTGCAGTGGGTGCACTCTTAGCCAGAGGAAAAGGGACTGGGCAGTCAGCTGCTCGGTGTCCAAGTTGTCCACGTCTAAACATTTGATCGGGGGTCCAGCAGGTACTTTAGGGAACCCAGCAGTTCTGTCAGGTGGAGAATGCTGGGGCACCTGAAATTTCTCTTGGTCCCGCCTTGGTCTGGATTCTGATGCGATAGGTCTTTGGTAGCGGTTCAGTTCAATGTCTTAAGTTTATAGCCAGGCGGTACCATTCATGAAGTTGGTTAGGAATCCCTCTGTAGGTGCACACTTGGAATAAATCATGGTCCAAACCAGCCTTGAAGTGGGGGATTAGTGATCATTCAGGCCACTGCCTGATCCATCCAGCCAACTTTTGGAATTCCCTTACGTATTCTTTTGCTGGCCGGCCCCTCTGCTTCAAATTGTGGATGTCCTTTTCAGCCTGTTGAGCTTGGGATTCATCTTCAAATCTGGCTCTCAGCCTGCACATAAACAGATTGATGTCCATAGCTCTGGTGCCTGCTCATCATGCAGGCCAATCACCCACTCAGCTGCTTCCCCTTCTAAGTTCGTTGCCACAGCGTCAACCATTTGTCAACGCTGCTAACATTGGATGTTTTTGCTTTGACAACAGATGGAGATGTAGCCATTTTCTTCTTTTCACTTTTAGAGTTAGATGATCCTGAGGAGGGGGGATGTGCATGCGAGTTCAGCTACACATAATACTGAACCTAGCATGAGAATCAAGGTTGTTGAAATAAGAAATGATAAGAATTGGCAGGCTGGAGAGCTGGAGAGAAAGCCCGCGCTTTAAACTAATTGGGGAATGTGATTTATGAATGTTAATTGGAGGAGGGAATTGTGCTTTGATACTATGTGCTCAAGGGGGGAATTCAGTTTTGGCTTCGATTATATTAGATGTTATGCTTCTTGAATAAAGATTCTTTAAGGTAAACAATACCTCGAAGCTCTTTGAAGAGTTTCATCTGTCAGAACCATGACATCATTCCGGCCCTGTCTGGGTAAGCATGGGCATAATGATTCATGTGAGCTCACACTTGATTCAGGAAAAAAGACAGCTTCTCGAGATCCCCATCAAATGTGGGCTTGATTGGGGGGAGGTCCACAGGTCACTGTCTCCAGTAAGCTTGCTGTATGCCTGGCCACTGATGCTGGGGTCACAGAAGGGCCCATCCCTGGAAAGCCCCTTGCTGGGTTTCTGGACTGGCAGGGCATCAATAATGGTCAGGACTGGCATGGCGTCAATAATGGTCAGAACTGGTAGAATGTCGATGATGGTCAGGGCTCTGCTAGTCCTGGGTTTGATGTCAAAGCTGGTCTAGGCAGCAGGGAGGCAGCACAAGCCATCACTATGGGGCTGGGGCTTCACCATGGTGGTGGACGGTCTTGGGGACACCTGTCCTCTTGTTCACTGGAGATCACCTGATGGGTAATCAGCTCCACTTCCCCTATCTCGAGTTGATCAAACTTCTCCCTCAATTGTTCGATGGAATGTGGATGGCAGTTAGGTACCTCCATTCCCCTTATTCATCCCAAGCAGCCGGCCACTTCGCCTTTCTCAGCACTGGTGACGAGATCCATGGGATGAGATTAATGGTGCCTTAATGGTGCTTCTCCACAGCAGGGCAGCATCCGATCACCAAGTCCCTCCGAGAGTCAGTACTCCTTCCTGCTGCATCAACCTCTCCGGTAGGATCTCTTGGGCTTTCAGTCTTGCTCCAGCCACAGGGGCTGCACTCTCTGCCTGAGCTGTAGTCTGCATTTCATCCGCCGCCATCGTACCAAGGCTAGCAGCCGATTCCCCGTTCTTTTCCATCTCGATATCTTCCCTGAGTCCTTGTCATCCTTCCTAAAGTTTGAGTAGGCAATTGGGGCTCAGGACCCCACACTTTAAAATGAATTGGAGTCTTGGTTTAATGTCATGGTTCCGATAGATGAGACCAGTAAAAACAGAACTCCAAGGCAAGAGATTTCCTTAAAAACATGTTTATTGGCTACAAAGTATTGGCATGATCAAAAGTGAAACCAAGACTGAAGTTCCATCCCAAAGATTACAAAGTTACAAAGTTGAACTTCCCCCCCAATAACATGTCACTAATCACATTCCCCAATACCATCTCAAGGGCCTACCTCGATGAAGGGGTGTGGAGCCCCGAGAGGTGGTATGCAGCAGAAAGAAAAAAAGCAAAATTGAGGACTTTTTTAGTGGGGTGTTTTAATAAATTTTTAGGGGGTATGGGGGTGGTTAGGGGAGGCAGGGGGGATGTCTCCCTGGGGCCAAGGCCGGCCATGTCTGAGGGACGCGGCTGTGGAATGGTGAGGGGGG
>NW_015386416.1:881137-906062 GCF_001527695.2 Protobothrops mucrosquamatus
GCTGGCGACCCCCAGGGGGAGGGCCTTCTCGGTGGGAGCCCCCACCCTCTGGAACGAACTACCCCCAGAGATCCGGGTGATCCCGGATCTCCCCTCCTTCCGCCGCGCCCTAAAGACATGGCTTTTTCAACAAGCGGGTCTGGCCTAGGGATTTTTAGCGGGGTTTTTTAAGGGTATTTTAAGGATAATTTTAATGATCAGCCTTCTTAAATATTTCCTTTTAATTCGGTTTTTAATAAGATATCATTGTATTTGTATTGTGGTTTTTATGAGGCTGTTAGCCGCCCTGAGTCCCATGAGGAGAAGGGCGGGGTACAAATTAAATAAATAAATAAATAAATAAAATAAATAAACCACTTCGGCGGGCTTTCTAACAGAAAGCACAACCCACCAAATTTTGAAATGTATTTCTTCGCCAGATTTTAAAGCACTGTGTACTGTGTACTGATTATTATACAAAGGTTACAGATCCCCTTCTATCATTTTTCCATATCTGCTTAAAAATTGAAAATTGGTTCTGATTTTATTTTTGTAAGTAAAGTTAGAACACCTGCAAAAATAGGATATAATTAGATGCAAGTAGATGATCCAAGACCCATTAGGTTGTCATATCAGATATATTTCCTTACCTAAATAAACAGAATGACATCATGCCTGTTTCCCCATTTACTTTCCTTGGGAAGCTAGCAGGAAGTATTGGGAATCCTGATCATGTCATTGCAGCTGAATGTGGTAGTGGTACAATAGCCAGCAGTTTGTAAACACAATTGATCTGAAGATCGTTAATATTTCAATTTCATGGGAGTAACAAGTCCCAGATTTGTATGCATTCTTTAAATTAGCACATTTGAGGTATCTTGATTCAAAAATTGTTGCCATATGATGCACTATTTTTGCTATTTGAAAGAAACAGACAAACAGACTGATAGGATAGTTTTAGTAATATATATATAGATTATTAAAATAATGCATTATTTACAAAGAAGTTCTTGTTGCAGTCTGAATTATATTGCTGTGTCTCTGTAATGGTACCTAAAAAACTATCCTGGTTAGAGGACAAAGCATGTACCTAAATGGCTAAATTATACCACAGGGAATGCTATGACAGGCAAAAAAATCACCAAATGAAGCATCTGTCTATATGCCAGGAAATACTTGACTTGTTGAATTTCTGCCTACCTGGTACCTATCAAAATCAAATTCCTTTAGGAAGAAAAAAACATTTCAGAGAGAAAGCAACTGAAAAAAATGTACTTAGACATGAACTAAAGTGAATTAAAAAGGAATCAAATATAATAGCCTGAAAATTGACTAGCTCTTTCTTTACCACATAATTTGTGCTCTCCTAGTAATCTTTTCCAGATAATTTTGGACAAAAAACCCACTACCAACATATGAGCATCTTGGCACACACATTCAAGGCTGTTTATGCTGTATGCATGTAACTTACTTGAACTGGGGAGAAACAGCTGCCTTTCTGAAAGGAGCACAGCTTGTTCCAACATCCTTATGTTTCCATCTCTAAAGAAAGTGGAGTAGTCCCCCTAGTGTACTGTTGCTGTAAAAAGCTAGAACACAGCTATTTTGAAGGCTGATCTTGGAAGGGGAAGGCCAGTTTGTCTAAGCCAGTATTTTTCAAACTTGGCAACTTTAAGATCTGTGAACTTCAGCCTTCATAATTCCTTAACCAGCATACTGGCCAGCGAATTCTGGGAGTTGAAGTACATGCCCCTTAAGGTAGCCAGGTTTGAAAAACAGTGGTGTAAGCTGTAGTAGCTTTTCTTTCATATGCTGTTAAAAAGTAAAAGTAAAGCATACACATTTAATTCTCTGTTCATTTGTTTTTTTTAAAAAAGATCAAATTGAGTAGAAAAATAAACAGTTATATTTTTATGACAGTGTCTTGAAACCTGCATTTTTATCCTGCTCTTTTGCAGAGGAAAGTAATAAATGAATAATAAATGATACATAATTTGTGAGCCCAAAAAACAACCATTAAGGAAATTATCATCAGGAAATAATATAGTCTTGTTGGAAGCCCTCCCCCAGCGAAGGAAATATTTGGGGGAATATTAAAAGGAAGAATATTATATTTCCCCAAAGGATCTTAAAGGCAGAAAAGCAGGCCCAGTTTTTCTTAATAGCCCAAGCAGAAAATAAGCAGGCCAGCTCTGTAGAAATGCCGATTTGATAATCCCATTCAGAAAGACCCCAATTCAGAGGCCCCATTCATTAGCAAATACTAGCAGACAGAAGCCCATTCAAGACAAAATGTTTTGAAATCCCTTGCAGCAAAACTGATAGCTAACAATAGCAGAATGATAGAATTAGAACCAGCAACTCCTTACCCAAAAATTCAACACAGGACATAGCCATCAGCCACAGTCCCAGGGAAACAGGACATGACCTTTAAGACCCACCACCATCAGAATACCAGAAGGGCACACTGAACCTCAGGTCAAAGTTCATGCCACAGGAACAGGAACAACTCCAAAGACAAAAGCCCAAGAAGGTATAAAAACCCACCATTCCCAGCTCCATGTGGTCAGCTGTCCCAGAGTCATATTTCTGTCTGGTTCTACAACTCAATAAACTAGAACCTTCTTTCTAAAGCAGCCTCCATTTTGTTTATTTGTGGCTTGGACTGGACTCTGATGAAGATTTTTCTTTCAACAGTTTCTATATTGCAGTTCTAACTAGTCCCCTCTCCTTTTTTTGAGTATATTATTTTTTAAAAGCAAATGATAAACCCTCCCCACATATGAATAAGTTTTGATTCTGCAAATAGGCAGTGTTTAAAATAAGAGCTAGGAAATTCGTTGATAGGATTCCATGTTTTAGTTTACTTTCTCTCACTTTTTAGAGCAGCTCCTCTTTTCACCCCAACCTTTGGTCTCACTTTTTGGGTGGCTGTCTTTGAATTAATATTAACTCTGGGTGAATGCCTGGATACCATAAGGAAATATCTATATCCAAAAAAAAAATCTATAAACTTTTCATTAGAAAAAACAGATGGAAGGAGCTGATTAGTTTCTGGGCTACTCTTATCATAATGTGTGTTTGTGTGTGTGTGTGTGATTGTATATGTGTGTCATATCTGCGTATATATTACAGACCCTAAGCATAATATAATGAAGGCAATGGTTTTATCATTTAAGCAGAAATTCCTTTAATTCAATATAAAGAGGATATCTTTCTTATTTGCAGCAGATTAGTGGAGTGCTGGTCAGAGCTTACAAATTTCTATTTATAAGCATTATGGAGGATGTTAAATAGAATGATGAAATGTATCTCACTTACTGTATATTGTATTTTAGAAATATGTTTTGGCAATGTTTTTTTTTGTAAAAAAAAAAAAAAAAGGTGCCAGAACTCTCATACAACCCGCCTTGCCTACCCTACAAGGCTTACCTTTGTTGTTGAAAAAAAAAACCCTTCAATTTTTAGCGTATCTAAAAGACTAGGATTTTGTTCAAGGCTCTGGAAAATCCGTTGAAAAAAGTGCCGAAACTTCGTTCTGGTGCGTTCTATGACAAAAAAAGCCCTGTGTTTTGAAAGTGTACAACATTGATAGCTCTCAAGTGTGTTTGTAGAAATTTAAGCATAGCTTAAAGGCAAATAAAGAGTTTTTTTCCCCAGGGCCTATATTTATGTAAAAATATAAATCATTAATCTCCTCGTTACTACAGTGTCAGTCAATGAAGTGTAGTAGTTAAGGTGGAAGCTCATTGGTGATTTTATATTAGCCCATAATGTCTCAAACTAATCTACTCTTCAAATGTGTTGTTCTGGAAAAATGGGAAATTTGGGAAGGAGACTACACAGAGAACTTATTCCCTCCTCATACACAAAGTCTTTCTTCCTGGTGAGCAGGATCACTGCAGAACATAACAAAATATAGTACAATTGCATTGATTTACTGAATCAAGCTTGGATAATTTTGCCCTTTTAATACACTTCTTATTTCCATTCATGTGTGATACATAGTGCTGTTCAATAACATTTTCATTTAACATAAGCAGAGGAGGACATCAAAATTAGTCACCAGATACCAAATGTTCCCTTGTAGTTCCTTGATTCCAGAGGATTTCCCAGTGTGGAAAAAGATAGTAAAGTAGTAGTAAAAAGCAGTAACATAAAATAACAAGCTATAGAATAGAGAGGCTGTTATATTCTACATACACACTCATATGCACCTCATATATTTCTCCTAGCTTACACACAGAACTCTTTTTCATCTCTTATTTAATAACTTAAATGTGTTGTACTCTGACCAGCTTGTTTTCATCAATCTTATCAGGGAACATTGTTACAATTTGTAAGATAGAGTAGGTGGGGAGTCTAGCTGTTCTTCCAAGTTTCTTGATCAAAGAAGTTCATGTTCCATGACTCTTGATACTTTTATCCATCAGTCATATTTTGATTTTCTTCTGATGTTTATCCCAACATTCTTTTAGACTAACCTAGCATGCTGTTGTGTTTCCATGCACCTGTACTGCAGATTGTCTATATATATTTCCTGATATAGTTCATTAAGTTCATTATCCATCATGATTACTAGAAAAGATCTCTAAATTTTGAACTCTTATATTTTAAGTTTTGGGATGCATGAATGCTAGGATTTTTGTGAGATTCTTAACTGAAGAGAAAGCAATAGGAAATAAAAGAATTACTTTTCTGATAATCACATATAGGAATAATTCCAAAGTTTAACTTAAGAAACTTAAAAGATTTATAGAATCACGGGGCTGTAAATTATAGCAAGTGTTTTGTCTTGAATGGGTAGAGAGATCCCACCTTATTTATGTGCTATTAAGTATTCGTTAATGTTATTTTATATCAGTAGAAGATTCATATGCTATATAAAAGTGCATGAAAGTGTATTGGAGAATGCTGAAAGTTAGATGATGATTTCATGTTATTTGGTGGCACAGCTTGACTTTCTTTTTCTCTTTCCCTTTGCTTTGGTGATGGTTGGGAGTCAAGAAGTTGATTGATAAATGCATGCCAGAAATCCCCATTCACTTTTTCAAAGACTACATATGATGGATTGTGATCTTGCAGCTCAGCAGGACATGAGGACTTTGCAAGCTGTAATTGGTCAGGTATGGAATCAGCCATTTCTCAATTCTCTTTTCATTCCCACTCCACCCCACCCCACCCCACCCCACCAGAATAAAATCATATGATTCACATAATTCATATTTACAGGACCATTTTTCTGTCTATTGCTTCAACTACCAGCAAAGATGAAACATAAGGTGTGTATTGAAGGGAAGGGAGTGAAAGGTAGAGGCAATAAAAGGCATATGGCATAACCAGTTTTAAAAAGTCTTACTTTTTTAAGGACGCCCATTTGGAACATCCTGAGCTAAATTTATCTACTTCATCATCTTTGTATTTTGGTTGAAGAAACATGCAAGTGAGAAAAGTGAAGTGTGAAAAAGTGCTTGTAATCTTAAACTGGAGAGTGGTAGTTTCCCCTTTCTCTGTTCTTTGTGGATCAGCTGTACGCTTTGGATCTGCAGCCTTTTAGCTTATGCATTTCTGTTTATTTTTTTTCCACCTAAGCCAAATGGTGTGTATTTTCAGCTGTGTAAAAAGCCCTTACTGTTGCTGCTGCTGCTGCTGCTAGTGCAACAGCGAAGGGGCAGCTTGCAAATTAAACACACTGCCACAATCCGAAAGGTCCAGGTGGTCTGTTCGAGTTTCCTAATGCAATCCTGCACAACAGCTTTAATAAACAGCTTTGTTTAGTTCCCCCTTTGCTGTATGCAGGGAGGTGAAGCTAGTGTGGGGCTGTTGTGTTGAAATGCCAGAAGGACATCTCCCAGAGGCCTCACAAGCTGCTGCTTTTTAGAGCTTTTCCGTTTTGCCGTCTTTGTCTTCTGAATGGGTTAGTGTGAGTCCTTCTCTTGATATTTCATTTCAGCTTTTATGCTTTCCTGAGAAGTTTGCTTTGTGTCCGTGTTTCACTGTTTTCTACGTGGTATTGTCCTAGTGTTGCTTTATCAGATCAAATGATAATAAGAACTATTGCTGTATGTTTGTTTGGCTCCAAATTAGAATCTTAAGCAATAGGAGAGACTTGCTGCGGAGGGGAGATGGCAATAGGGAGAGAGACTCAGGCGTCATTTATATTTGCTAACATTTTTTAAACAACTCAAACATGCCTCATTAACGACTGACTCATAGTGCAAGCTAAACATGCTTCTGAATTCTTAAAAGTTTGCATGTTGTGTTTTAAAAGTGTTGCAATCAAGCCTACTAAAGTGATAGTAGAATTTTTGTGTTCTCTAAATAGAGAAGCATCATTGAAAGGAAACAGGGATCTTTAAGATCATTTTCAAAACAAGTTAGTATGCAAGAGAAAAGTCTTACAGTGCATCTGGTTTATTAATACCAGCTTCTTCAATAATACTGCTGAGATAAACAATATGTAGTATCATATTTACTAAAATCCTTCATATGAATCATATTTGTTCTCAAAAACTAGCTTAATCAGCAACATTTCAGGGATCTGAGAAAACCCATTTTCATTCACAAGTTCCTTAAAAATCAGTGTTAATTTTAAAGCATTATTGATCAATATTTCTGAGCCACAATTATTAAATAGCTTCTGTATGAACAGCTGCTTGAGTTACTGCTACTTAACTAGATTTGAACAGACAGGACTGAGAAATTTGTATGTAACAATACTGTTTTCTATTACTGAAAACATGAACTGATTTCAGTCATAGAAAACAGTATTTACAATCAAGTGCAAATTTCAGTATAAACAAAAATAACAAATATCAAAATGATAAGCAACTCAAGATGGTTTCTCAATTAAATTAAATGGATTTCCTGAATTTTCTTTTTGATATAAAGTATCTTTTCCAAACTGGAGCCCACTGGAAGTGTTTGTAGATAGGTGATCTAACTGGAGGGGAGGAATAACACTTGTGTAATTTCCTTCAGGATTCCACTTCATCCATCAGCAAGCTATTAAACACCAAAATGCTTGCTATTTGAGAATTTAGAAGTTTGGTGCTCACTTGATGTTGATTCTTAACTGAAACATTTGAGATGAGGTTCAGGTACTTGGCAAATAATACCTTAGAAATAGAACTTAGATAATAGTTTCTCCTATTATTGTTATCTCCTTATTTTTAGACTAACCTCCCATCGTTTTTTCTTAGTTTGAGCACCATCTAATTTATTTTAATTATTGTCCCATATCACTAGATGGGGTTATGGCTATAATTTTTCCCCCTGAGTTTGTGAGTGACAAGTTAGTTAATCAGTATTACAGCTCTCTTGTTTTTTCTCATCTCATGTAGGCATTCTGGCTCTATTGTCCCTTGGAAACCAAAGTCAGCCTAACATCTTGACCTTCAGGCCTCAGGGTCTAACCTGAGTTGCTCATTTTTACATTTGCTGATTTTTGCAAATATAATAGAACAGGAGATCTGGTAAAGAAAAAAGATGACATGGATTAGATAAAAGGGTTCATGATCCTCATGATTTGGCTGTCCATTTGCCTCTTGTCTATTGTAGGTATAAGTGTGTATTTATTTAGATATTATATGTGCTAGCAAATAGATGGGACAATGTATTCTATTACACTTGTGAAGAAAAATATGTACAGTTTTAAAGGCATCTGGTGATTTTTATGTCTTTATTTTTATATGAAATGTCTGCTATTTTACTGAAATTCTGTCCTAAACAAATATACAAGAGACTATTCCAATAGATAGGTGTACTTTGCCTTAAGGCTTTGTACGTTAGTAAGTATGAAGCAAAATAACATAACAGTATTGTTTGAAGTTGATATTGCTATTTCTAGCTCTGCTTAATTGTCTATGTAAGTATTAATGGTTACATTCTTGAGGTTTGTGACTTAATAATTTATCTTTGAAGATCCACATTAGAAGAATTTATAATTCATAACTATATGCATCACCTATGTAAATCCAAACTTTCACATGAGTATACATCTTAGGTTGTTTTACCATTAATGTAATGTTAGAGAATTGGTTGCCAGTTCAGTATTTTCAGAAGCAGTACCATTAAGTATGATTTATGAAGGCAAAGTTTTATATTTGTGATGGGAGAAGAAAGTAGAGGGAATGTTCTGTTCTATGAAACTCTTTAAAGTAAAAAAGCTCGCTCATTTTAAGCAATTGTCTTGAGAGAAAAATGTTCATATTTGAATCTGGTTTAGTTTAGTGGTAGGAAATTCTTTTCAACCTGTTTCAATCAGTAAGCTGTGATATAATTCATTATTATGGATAACTTTACAGGGAGATGAAGTCTGTAAACTGATGTTGGAGACAGAACTATGTTCAGTCTACTACTATAGAATTCCATCTGAATTCCCTTGGAAAATGCTCCTCACTTTCTGTTGGTTAGAATTAATCTTATCATTTGCAATGCACTAAATGCTTTGTCAAAGGGCTGGTTCTTATCAAACAAAATATCAATCTTGTCTGTTTGATGAACTGTCAGTGTAGGCATGTTTCTTCATATTTAGGATATAATGAATGACCATCTGATTAAATAGTGTGCCAGAAATCTGGTATCCCTCTCCTTAAATCTAAATCAGGTTCAATAGTATTCCTATATTGCATGTAACACATTCACTTACATTCCTGTTACATGCAAAAGATATTTTGAACTTGATGCTATAAGGAAACATTGCGTAATATCTTAAGTTAACAATGCCAATATTCAATATTTTTGAATTAAGATTCTATATACTTTATATAGAAACATAGTTGTTAACCAAATCATGGATTGTACTGTATTCTTAATGAGGCTAACTATATACAGCATTATTCAAATTTCAGCCAGCAATTGCACATTGAAACAATGGTAATATGCCTCTGTTTAATATTGTAATAAAATGTATGTTAATGGGTTTTATTTGAGAATTTAATGCATTCCTTGAGGCTCCTCTTCTCTATTTTCTACAGGTCTAAAAACTGTCTAAGAAAACTAATTTTGGAGTTGATTATAACTGAGAAGATTGTTTTTCTGTTCTTTAGAGTTGCTGAGTCAAAACATTTCAGAACCTGAGTTGGAAAGTTTGTATGGTGTACTGCTTGCCAAACATTAAAAATATAATAACTTAAAACTCTAGTAATTTAATTGATAGCTTGTTGCTTGCAGCATCTTTTCATTCCACTTCATAATAAGGCTATTCCTGAATCTCGCTTGATACTTTGAACATCCTTGCTTTGTATATTTAATATTTGTGCGTTATTATAAGTTAGCTGTCATACATTACATAAGGTTTAAGTGGAACTAAATACAATGTAAATGAGCAATATCTATAAGGCATGTTTTTATATTTATAGGTATGGTTGTACTTTGAAACAGAAGCATTTCTAAGAAATACTTTTTATGGGCTTTTTTTTAAAAAGAGGATACCTTTTACAATTATTGTAATATGCAAGAATATTGTAACACTATTTTGTAGAATAAATTTGCTGAAGAAAGAGAATGTTATCTAGATAATGTAATCTATCTAATTCTTTTATTTCTGTTCCAGGTTCCCGCTAAATATGTATTTCATTTTTGTTCTTTTTTTTGTAATAAGATTTTTTTTTAAATTCTCTATTTCAAGACTTTTCTTTATAATAAAAAAACTGACAGTATTTTTCAGCAAATCTGCATGTTACTAATTGGATTTTGAAATAATTACTTTGGTTTACTCTGCTTGATTGTTAATAGTGTGTTCAAAATAACACAACTGGTAATTGAAACCATTTTGGAAATTCAAATTGGGATTTGAAAAGGAGTATTTACTGTTGTAATTCATTAAAAAAATGCTTGCTGTATGGTTTGTAATTGTTGGCCATGGTCCTTTATTAGTGAATATAATTTATCTTCAGTCAACAATTTATATTTAAGTTCCTTCCTATATACATTGCATAAAAGAAATATTTCTTAATCTTGTAAGACTTTAATAAACAGAATAAAGCTTGAGTTTGATCAGACAAAGTATCAATATACTGAAAATTAAAAAAAAAACTTACTAAAGAGGAAGAAAGACCTTGAGCAGTTTTATGTCCCCAAACAGTTCTGCTGAGAAATCAGGATTAAATTATTAAACTATTAATCAAGTTTTTTAAAATCTTGAGCTACTGGTTACTGAATGTGGTGAATAAGACTGGGTTTCCGTCCACTGACTCTTGCTAAGATAAGTTAATTGGGTCATCTCTGTTAGCATAAAGACACCTTTGCAAGTAATAGGATCTAGGCAATTTTGTCTGAGTTTGGAAGAATAAGGCTGTAGGTTAAAATGGGAAGTCAAAACAATCTACTTTAGCCCATCAGTATTTTATTGCAACATTCTGTTTCATGTGTAGACCAAATTAAAAATATGTTCACATTAAAGTTTCATGAGGGGAAGGTGCTGTGCTTGGGAAAGTTAAGAACGTTGTTTTTTTTTGGCCAAAAGACTGCCATTATTTATTAGCTTTTAGTTGACACTGATCATCATATAATCAACTCATATCATATTAAAAAAACTAATAAACATTGGCTAATCTTGAGCACAGAGCCAAAGGGTATCATATTTTTATACCTTCCAGTCAGTGAAGAATTTCCCCAAGATTTTAAGATTTTTGACATGAGGCTGTCTGCCACCTTATACTGGTAAGGTCAAACCATCAATTTATCCAAATGTGCATCCCCTTGTTGCCAGGATATCTGATATGTATAAGTTGAATAGTGTAGGTGCCATCAGAACCTTGTGGGAGGCCATTGTTTAATCTTCTTGCCTTACTTATCTTGTCCCCCATTATTATTTTAAAGTTCCAAGGCTGAAAGGACACTCCATTGTCAGTCAGGCTGAATGTTTTCTAAGTACTCTTGTCCCTTCTCTTTAAAGGAAATTGACACTGACATTGGTACTCTGGAATGTGGTAATGTGATGTCCTTAATCTAGAATTCCTGATAAACTCTGGGAGAATTGGATTGGTAAATTCATCTCAGATGTAGTTTCCAATGGCTGCCCCCCATCAGAATCTATTTAATATCAGTTATTAAAACATTAATAAGCAATTGAACAATATATGCAGGCAATTCAAAGATACTTTTTTTTAAAAAAAAAGGTCTATATCATTTAATGATTCCAGGGTAAAAATGCCTATAATAGAATAATGCTTTCCCAAATAATTTATGTCCAAAGAATATTGGAATTTTTTTTTAAAAAAATGTTAAACTGGATTCAGTATGTTTATTATGGGAATGAGACATTTATTTTGGGGGTTGTTTAATCTACAGATAAGAAATTACTAGGATTCTAGGCTAGACTGGGAAATAAAAGAGCTTCCTGAAAGAAGGCAATAACAGATAACTTATGTATTGTTGCAAAGAAAATAACATATTAATGTCAAGAAAGTCAAGATGTTACCATACAGTAACATCTTGATTTTCTTGACATTAATATGTTATTTTCTTTGCAACAATCAGTAATATTTTGGAAGCATTGTAATAATATGCAAATCCGGGAGGCTTCCAAATATAATTTAAGCAGATGTTTCAAAAATCCTCAAATACTGCAAATCAGCTGTCATTAAATTTATTAATTGTGAAAATTGGATGTGAAACACTTTCATTTTATATGTGATACTTTTCACTGTAATTGATTTTAATGACTCTTTTATTAAAATGAGCAGATTAAAGAGTATAAAGTCTTTGATATTCTATTTTTGGGCTTCAAATAATTGATATATAGCTTCAGGCATTTTACAAAACTGCGAGCCAGATACCTAAGTGAAATGACTATTTCATTAAAAAAAGTGACAGATTATCTATTGATATTTGTCAGTTTTTATTTGACTGATATTGGTAATCAATATGAGACTTTTCTCTAATTGTTCACTCAGTGATTTAAAGAAAGTTGTGAAGGTGGAGAAAAGATAGCCAGTATCAACAATTTGTTTTTCTTTAATCAGATGCATAAGTAAACTAGCATTCTATATCATAAAATGTATTGCAAGAATGCATTTTATACATTTTCCATCATACAATGTACATTTTATATTTATGCTTTATTATATATAGTTCAGTCCAAGTTGTAAGGTATTTTGCCATACAGAAAGTTAGTATTGCTATGTGCAGTTCTGGAATATTTATAAAACCCAAAAGCAAGATGGTTTGCAAAATCAAAGAAACAGGTAGAATATATTTCACAGCCATGATTCTAATATCCTTCCTTACAAAAGAAAAACAAAAAAAATATTTGACTCTAAAAATGTACTTTCATAAAAAAGTAACTATTATCAGCCTTCTTGTTCACTACTTCCTTAATATGACGTTCTGTATCATCCACCACATGATTGCGTCTTCCTGCTTCTGACTTCACTACATTGACTGAAAAGGCATTAAATAAACCAGTTTGGTCTAGTGGTTAAGGCACCAGGCTAGAAAGCTAAAGATCTCTAGGTGGTTTTACCTTTTCTCATGGCTTCCTTCACCACTCAAAGGGTGTATCCTAGATGCTCAGGTGTGGCTACGTCATGTAATTTAGCAGAAATCAGTTGTAGTTGTTCTCCTTGCAACTCACCAAAACTCAGAAAACAAAGTTGGTTTTTCCAGCTTTATACAAATTGCAAACTAGGTAAGTTCCAGCTCTTATTAGATAGAAAATTAGATAGATATGTGTTGGTGATTCCTGTAGTATTCATTCATTCATTCATTCATTCATTCATTCATTCATGCAGTAGTTATCATTTCTCTTAAAATAATTTTTATATTTAACAGCTAGTGTTGAGATTAGAAGTGGAAAACATAAATGTAAATTCTCTATACTATTGGTGGCCTCAGGCAGTTTTGTTTCTCCCAGCTAGCCTACCTTACAGGGATATGCAGTCATTAAACTCATGTTCTAACTTGTACAAAAAAAGGAATGAAGAAAAATAAAACTAATTAAAGCAAACTAAAGCTTTTTAATAATGGCAGTATTTTTGTGTACTAGAATTTATACACTTAATTACTAGCTTCTTGCTTTAGTTACAAAACATAGAGCCATGATATACTGCATTTTTAGATTAAAATTAATGTTTTCAACATACACAAATCTGTGCAGAAAGGTGCCACTGAACTACCTGGAATTTAAAAGTGATTCATTCTTATCTCTTATTCTCTGTACACTGTACACTTTGATCTTTTAACAGGATGCAACTGTGTTTTTGGCCTTCTTTGGTAGAATTTAGTAGCAAAAAACAGACATGCTGCTTAAATAGTTCCTGCTAAGGCACCAGGTCTTTTAAACAAGAGCCATCTAAAAAGGCCTGATGTATTTGTACTTGGCCCAAATCATTGCTGTAATTGTGGAATGTGCTACTAGGAAATATTGTTTTCTCTACACTTTGAGTGAGACACTTGTAGTTCTTCAGATGTTGCTTAAATACAATTCCCAAGATCTCATTATGGCCATACTTATTACAAGTTGTAGATAGTAGCATCTGGAGGCCATATCTTCTTCACCATGGCTCTAAAGTGTATTGAACAGCATCATTTCCAACTTATTTGGCACAATTTTGAAATAGCACTTAAACTTTATTCTGTAATTAACTGTACTGATACTGAATCCAACTTAAGTGTTTATCTGAGTAGTTTCAGGATAAAATTTATAGTGACTTTGGAAAAAAGGAAAATCTTATCTAAGTTAAGACACAGAGTTCCTCTCAGGATTGTAGATAATTTGAAGACAGGCCTTCTTAAATACCAATCATTGCTTTTTGAACCACTCAATATACAGAATAAGTATCATTTAACAAATCACTCAACAAAATCAACAGAAGTCATTTTAACCCATCAAATAGTTTTTCCTAAGTAGCTGTTGTAATGCTGTCCCTTGCTCTGGGAAACCAATAAAATATCCTGCTATTCTCTATGGAATCATGATCAGACTAAACAGTTTCTGTTTTCCTGGAAGAAAGCAATAATAGATAACTTATATATGGTTACAAAAAAAATAACATTAATGTCAAGAAAGTCAAAATGTTATATACAGTAACCTCATCAGTAATATTTTGGAAGCATTTTAATAATATGCAAATCCAAGAGGCTTCCAAATATAATTTAACCAGATATTTCAAAAGTCCTCAAATGGTGTAAAGCTTGTTCATATAATACTGAGGACATCTAATTGTTTTTCTATTATTCTGTTTTTGTGCTTCAATGTCTTGTTTTACCATTTACTCTCCTTAACCTGAATATTATTTGAATCTTCTTCAGATTATGAGAGCTATTTTAATGTTTGCATACTACATATCTCTAAAAGAGTTCAATTACTGCTTGCTATCCTAGTTTGTTGGATTGTTTAAAATATGAAAATACTATTTTCCCTTCCCTTCTATTCAATTCC
The DNA here is from genome assembly GCF_001527695.2 of Protobothrops mucrosquamatus. NCBI lineage: Eukaryota > Metazoa > Chordata > Lepidosauria > Squamata > Viperidae > Protobothrops > Protobothrops mucrosquamatus. The sequence goes on from NW_015386416.1 coordinate 895,503, forward strand.
ACTGAAAATATGGCAGGTGAAAGTATGCTTCATAATAGCCATAAAGCACTTTCAATTTATTTCACCTATTATCATCTCTAATCTCGGAGCCAAAATATAAAATATGTCCATACGATTGTCATACTGAATTCAGAATCAGAAAACTTAATCTTGCAACCAGACATGATAAGATATAGGTGGGATAGTAAACTGAAAAGTTTGTTTTTACTAATAAAGGAGAATATTTTAGCTCAGAGTTGAAATGATGGGCCATTGGTGTTCTCTGATCTTAGTTGTTTTCTTGCAAATGTTTCATGACCCAAAATAGATAATATCAGTGCTAGTAAGGAGTGGCATTTATATTCTAGTGGCTTGTCCTGTTAATATTGGTGGGGACGGCTTTAGAGGTACTTTGTTTGGAAGTTCCTTGATTGGGCATTGTTTAAGTATTGATTGCTGGTCTGATGATAATAATAGTAACAGTAATAATAATAATAATAACAACAACAACAACAACAACAACAACAACCAGGGCTTTTTTTCTCATAGAATGCTCAGAACGGAGTTCCGGCACCTTTTTTGGATGGAAGCCTATCTTCTGGAGTGTTGGCTATTCCTGCCAGCTTGGTGTTGTCTGCAAATTTGATGAGTTCCCCATTTATCCCCTCATCCAAATCATTGATGAAGATGTTGAAAAGCACTGGGCCCAGAACATAGCCCTGGGGCACCCCACTACACAGTTCCCTCCATGTAGATGCAGTTCCATTGAGGACCACACACGGAATACGGCCGGTCAGCCAGCTATGAATCCATCTGGTGTTGATGCTGTCTAACTCACATTTTTCTATCTTATCAAGTAGTAGGTTGTGATCTACTTTATCAAATGCCTTACTGAAGTCCAAGTAAATTATATCCACAGCATTCCTCTGGTCCACTAATTTTGTCACTTGGTCAAAGAATGAAATAAGATTTGTCTGGCATGATCTGTTTTTGACAAACCCATGTTGGCTTTTGGTAATGACTTTGTTTGCCTCTAGGTGTTTGCTGATTCATTGTTTGATTATCTGTTCCGGAATCTTCCCCGGTATTGAGGTCAGGCTGATAGGTCTGTAATTTCCTGAATCCATTTTTTTATTTTTTTGAAGATGGGAACTACATCAGCTCTTTTCCAGTCCTCTGATAGTTCCCCAGTGCTCCAGGATTTTTGAAAAGTTCAGTGGTTCTGAGATCACATCTGCCAGTTCCTTGAGAACCTTGGGGTGTAATCCATCTGGTCCTGGTGATTTGAAATCGTCTAGGCTGGACAGGTGCTCACTTACCATTTTCTTGCCTATCTTAACTTGCGTTTCTGTTCTGTTTTTTATGGCACTATTTTTGATAGGTTGGTTGGTTTTTTCCCTTTGTGTAAAGATAGATGCAAAAAACAAGTTAAATAGTTCTGCTTTCTCTCTGTGGCTTGTCACCTTCTTGCCACTTTCACCCACTAATGGACCAATCATTTTCTTCACCCTTTTCTTGTTTTTTACATGTTGAAAGAAGCTTTTTTTGTTATTTTTGACTTTGGTCGCAAGCCTGAGTTCATTTTGAGGCTTGGCTTTCCTCACTTCATCTTTGCAGGCTTGGACTATTTGCTGATATTTTGCCTTAGTTATGTGCCCCTCTTTCCACTTTTTATACTTGTCCTTTTTATCTTTCAATTTATCAGAGAGTTCTTTATGCAGCCATGCTGGTTTCTTATGAGAGCTGTTATTTTTCTTCTTTGTTGGTATTGTGCTAGACTGGGCTTTTATTATCTCACTTTTCAAAAATCCCCAAGATTCTTAGTTGTTTTCCCCTTGAGGATTCTCATCCATGGAATCCTTCCCAAGCTCTCTCTAAGTTTATTGAAATTATCTCTCTTAAAGTCCAAGACTCTAGTTTGACTGTATTCTATTGCTTGTGCTTACATAATGTTGAATTCCAATATTGCATGATCACTCTCCCCTTCAAGGTTCCTGTGGCTTCAACACCTTCTATCATTTCATCCTGTTAGTGAGAATTAGGTCCAATATGATTAATCCCCTAGTTTCCTTCTCTACTTTTTGGGAGACAAAGTTGTCTGCTAGGTTTGTCAGGAATCTGTTTGATCTTCCACTTGGTGCAGAGTTTGTCTCCCAGTTGATGTCAGGGTAGTTAAACTCCCCCATTACTATTGTGATGTGCTTCCTATATACCTCAGTTAGCTGACTAGCAAAAAGTTCATCTATTTCCTCTGTTTGGTTGGGTGGCCTATAGTATACACCTATGGCAATGTTATTTTTTCTCCCTTTTATATTGACCAAATACATTCAAGACAGTTTGGAGTTAAGCTGGGTGCTGTTTGTGATGTGGGAGGTGTTTTGGCCTGTGTTCTTTTTTTGGATTGTTGATTATCTCTTTTGCATATATGTAGATATTGTTTATGTTTATGTATCTAGTGATAGCTAATTTGTCAGAGTACTTCTAGAAATCCCCTAGTGTTCCTGGGCTTGGCTTGGTCTAGGATGGTCACAGTTTCCCAGTTGAAACTATGATTGTTAAATCTGTCCTTATGGTGTGAAATTAAAGAGTTTTCATCATGTTTTCTGACTGCTAATTGATATTCATGGATGTACTCTGCCAGTTTGTCCTACAATACGCTGTGTATTACAGATGACTCCTACTTTTTCTTCAGGGGCTGCTGGATCTTTTGGTTTATTTAGGATGTTTTAGTTGGTCTTTAGTTGGGTTGTGTGCTATGCTCATTCTGTGTGTTGTAATTGGTGGTTTCTGAGATATTTCTGATGTTTGGCAGTGTTATCCTTTTTACAACTTGTGTTGGTTGTGCTATATTGGCTTGAGTGATCAGGCACTTTTTGATAAAGTTACATAAATATCCATTTTGTTGGAAGATGTATAGATGCTTTTTCTGCTGGTCAGGTATGCTGCAATGAGTTTGTGCTCATCTAAATAAAATTCTTATGCAGCTTCTCTTGTGGGAGATTGGCTTATTGCTTTGGTAGTGGAGCACTTATTGGTGCCATTGTTTTTCAGTACCAAGTGCTGTATCAGCAGTACCAAGTGATACATCAGAAACCCAACTTTTCTTCACAACTGACTTGTAAGCATTTTTATCTCAATAACAAACTTGAGGAGTCTTTGGTGCTCTCTGAGCTTGGTTGTTTTCTTGCAGATGTTTTATTACACAAACTAGGTAATATCATACAATATCTAGTTTAGGTAATGAAACATCTTCAAGAAAACAACCAAGCTCAGAGAACACTAAGAACCTCTTAAATAGAGCTTTATTGAACAATAAGGATACAAGAAGAAAAGTGCTAAGTGCTTCCTGTTAAAGATGTGCAATACTATGTAAATGTAGGCATGAATACAAGTACATAGTTTTCATGATTCTTTTCTGGGATTTAAAAAAAACAGTCACCAAGTATTCTGTATTAAGTGAAAGAGGGTCACCGAGGAACCTGAACAGAGATATGGCAGTCTGGAAGCAGACTTAAATCCAGCATATTCATTTGTGCGTTGTTAATAAGATATGCCATAAAGATACATTTTCAGATAGATCAGAATAAAGCTTTGCAGAAATAGTTCAGATTTTCAGTTCTAAAATCTCTGTGGAAAAACACATTTAACTCTTCAAGCAGCAGATTTATGTTGGCATATTGTTTCAAGTGTGCTAAATATGTAATCTGTGCAACAAACCTTTTTCTGAAGAAGAGATTGTGTTTGTAATATGTCCACCTTTCCCGTGTCTGTGATGCTATCCTTCTGATTGGAGCAAATCTTATTTCTTAACCTGTCTACTGCTCTCTTTTTTTCAAACTAATCATTTGCAACCTTTACTATGTTTAGTTATATCTAGGAAACTACTTTGTTTTTTTAATGCTATTCATTAATTCTCTGTGGTAGAATTATTTATAGAGACAAATCTTTTGACTTTGTGAAATGTTGAGAAATGCATAAAAATCCTTCCTGTGATATAAATCGGATGTTGGTTTTAGTAGGTACAGTTTTTGTAAATTGCTAATTCTAACATTGATTCTGGGGCAAAAGTTTTCCATTTACTATTAGGTTATCTGAATATTGCATTATAATTTCTATTAGTTATGTAGAGAGATAATTGTTGCTTTTAGAAAAAACATCTTTTTCTTTTATATGGCACATAATATTTCAGTTCAAAATAGGAATAATTTTCTAATATTATTTCCAAATGGCTAGAATAATTTCTTTCCTAATTTTATAGAATGAATGTAGAAATATATTTTGAATCAAAAGAATGAGTAAAAGAATTTCGGTTAATGAACTTTCCTTTCTGAGGACAAAAATCACCTGAACCTGACCAAGAGAATGTGAAAGACAACTAGAGAGGGTCTCAGGATTCATATAAATAAATTCATTGAGATATTTTATTTTTACAAATGTAAAATAACAAAATAACTTTGTCCCCTTCACACACACACATTCCTCCTAGTTCCATTGAAATAATTTTAAATCTAGCATTGTTCTTAATTTATCAGTTAAGCACAATGCTAAAATTTGGTTGGGCCAGGGAAAATTTTAAGTTCCTCTAGTGAATGAAGGTGCTCCTCTAGTTTCTTCCTTAATAGGAAACTAATTCAGTTTGTGATCTCCATGCAGATTTTTAAGGAAAATTCCTATTTTTCAACCAGCATTTCTGTTATAAAACCATTTAATTGATTTGCAGATAAATACACATATGACATATTGTACTTTTATTGTTTTATAATTATGCCCTATCTATTGTTTGGGATCTCAAGATCTTTGAAAAGGATAACTCAAATAATAGGAAAATGTCTGAAAAGCTATTTAAATCTGGTCCTTGGTTAGTAAAGATAGTCCCAGGCATTTTTGAGTATGTTTGTATAGGGCCAGAATAGCAACACCTTGATTAAGTGTTTGTTGTTTGGAAAAAATCATAGCAGTACACAATTGTTCAGCTTTCACTTTTAAAGCATCTTAGCAGATCAATATAATTTTTTTCCTATACTGTTAATTTTAGACAGAGTTGAGGATTAGCATTCTACAGGTTCTGCAATATTCACTGCATGCAAAGTTAAAAGTTTAGAGAAAATATTTTAGGGTGATCTTTTGTTTAGCATATAAATTGTCTTCAAAATAATATTCCAACAACATTTATGGGCCCCTCAATTTAACAACCTTGCACAGATGACTGAAAGTGTAGTGGCTTATGGCTTGATCTTGTCTCCACTTTCTCAGAAGTAAGTCCCATTGTCTTTGTTGGAACTCACTTGCCTAAGAGTGTTTGCTAGTGCCACCTGACCCATTCTGACCTGGTGGCCTTAATAGATCTAGAGGTAGGAAATATTATCTGAAAAAGAACATACCACTTTGAAATGATACAGTCCAGAAGATCTGCTTTGTTGTGACCTGCTGTTTGTAAAGACTGCACATTAATCACGTTGTCCAACTGTGTTCCTCTTTATCTTTAGTAGCTGACAGCAGCATACTCAACAGGCGTTTCATATTGCAAAAAGTGAGGAGGGTTGATTCTAAACAAGCATAAATATAGTACTGAATGAAGGTGCTCTTCTAGTTTCTTCTTTTAATAGGAAGAATAACAAGGACATAGAATGATAGAAATAATGACTTTAATCTGCAGACCACACTATGTTGCACCAATTGTTTAATCCCAGTTCATTTAAACTGAAAAACTAACATGTAATTCCAGTAACTTTCTAGATTCATATACTTGAATTTGAATTTGTGATAATTCATTTGGTACAGTTTACTGTTTTTACTTGAAAATTTCCTGCTTTATGGATCATACATACAATACAACAGTTATTGTACTGATATTTGCATGCTAGAAATACCTGATGGACTATACAGTACATTTGATGTCACTAAAATGAGTTCTGGTTAACAGACTAAATAATTCTTATATATAAATAATTCTTAATTATATCAATACATAACACCCCTTCCCCCTGGATAAAGCGATTTCTTGTACACTTGATGCACATAGTCTTTGAGGTAGACTGGTGGGTTGCGAGTTCTGCCGGAACACCGCAAGGCTGTTTGGGTTTCCATCTCGACTTGCTGGTTGTCCGCACTGGGTAGACCTGTTCCACTATATCCGTTTGAGTCATTTGACGGCAGAGGCAGTAGACCTGTGCCGCTATGTCCATCCAAGTCATTTGACAGGAGAGGCGGTACAAAGATCTGTGGTGCCTCTGTCTCAGTCTCGGCAGGTGTGGGCGATGCTGGAATAGCAGCTTCACCTGGAGTGTCTACTGTTCTTTTGAAGTCTGCTCCTGAACTCTGCTTTGTCTGCCGACGCTGCAACTGGTCAATGTGGCGTCGGATCACATGACCTTCGTCCAGAGCCACCCCATATAATAGTGGCCCTGACACTTTAGTAATTGTAGCAGCCATCCAAGGTGCCCCCTGCCCATAGTTCCTAGCCCTGTAGATTCCTGGCAGGCTTGGGTTGTGCTGTTTCAGCAGCTATCCTGTCAGGGTGGAGGTAGTCTAGCTTTGTTGTGAGCCGACGTCCCCACCATAGTTCATCTGGGCTGCGTATTGTTGAGGTGCTTGGAGTTGTGTGCTGGCATAGAAGAAAGTTTGCCAGGTGATGATTCCTGTCTCCCTTAGTCAGTCTTTTAAGGGATTCTTTGGTGGACCTTACCATCCATTCAGCTTGACCATTGGAAGCTGGATGGAATGGAGCCGAAGTGGTGTGTCTAATCATGTTAGCATTAAGGAAGGACTGGAATTCCACTGCCGTAAATTGTGCTCCGTTGTCAGACACAATGATGTCCAATAGTCCATGTGTGGCAAATAGCTGGTGCAGTTCCTGGATGACCCTGGCAGCAGTCATAGATTGGACAGGTACTACCTCTAACCATTTTGAATAACTATCCACAACAATGAGGAATACCTGTCCCTGAAATGAACCCACAAAGTCAATGTGCACGCGAGACCCATGGGGCTTGCGTGGTCTCCCAGCGGTGCACAGGTGCCTGGGGCATTTCTGGACGGGTCTCTTGGCAGACCTGACAGTTCCTTACTTGAGCCTCAATGTCCTTGTCCAGGCCTGGCCACCACAAGTAACTTCTTGCAAGTGTTTTCATTCTTACGATACCTGGATGTCCCTCATGCAGAGATTCTAACACTCTGGCTTGCAATTTGGGCGGAACAATTACTCTGCTTCCCCACAGCACACAACATTTGTGGACTGACAGCTCATCTTTTCTGCATGCATAGTGCTACAACTCCGGACCTGGTCTGTTTTCTGGCCACCCCCTCAACACCCAGTTGAGAACGCGGCTAAGTGTTCTGTCAATGGCAGTCTCATCTGCCATGACTTCCTTCAGAGTGTCTTGGAAGGTCAGATTCTTCCTGGCAAATAGCAACAGTCCACAAATGAGTCTGTCTTTGAGACGATCCTCCAAGTCAGGGAATTCACAGTGGCGTGAAGCTTGATGAAGTGCTGCCACGAACTCAGCTACTGATTCACCTGACTTTTGCTCCCGTTGTTCAAAAGCGTGATGCCAAGCGATTACAGACAGCTTTGGCTCGAAGTGCTCTTTCAGCCTCCTCTTTAAGTCTATATAGGTTACTGACTTGATGTTTGCTGGCACTACCAGATTCTTGGCGATGTCGAATGTAGCCTGTCTACACGCACAGAGTAGAGTTGCCGCTTTCAACTTGGTTGGCCCTCAGGTAGTTATCCACCCTGGAGACGTAAGAGCTCCACTGCTCTGGATGTGAGGCATTGAATTCATTTACCTGCCAAGCTTGGCCATGGTAGTAGTTCAGTGAGGTCCTGGACACTGCCTCTCTTGCTGTGATAGGAACTGAGCTGCCTAGATCCTGGGGACAGATCCCTCAGGACACTGTGCCTCCAGTGTGGCTTACTGGCAGGCAGGGTGGGGACGTGGTCTCACCAGGACTTTTGTGCCTGGTCTAACACCCAGTGACCTCAGAGTCAATTAGGCATCATCTCTCTCTTTCAGCAACATCCCACCTTCATTGCCACTATTGTGTAGTGGGTTTTTCTAGAGGCATTAACCAGACCGGTCTAATACAACACGATTTATTACAGCAGAAGCAGAACTGAACTTAACTGACAGAATGACAGCTATTTATACTTGCCGCCTCTACGCAGCAACCAATCAAATCATAAGCTGTTTTCCCACTCAAACTTAAAGTTAACTTTCCCTCCAAAACAGTGGGAGACATGTTTAAATCAAAACACATTAACTCTTAATATCAATACATAACTGTTTGGCCCAAACTGGAAGCTAACCAAAGAGAGAAGCAACCTAGAACTAAGGAGAAACTTCCTGACAGTTAGAACAAGTAACCAATGGAACAACCTGCCTCCAGAAGCGGTGAATGCACCAACATTGGAAGTTTTTAAGAAGAAACTGGACAGCCATTTGTCCAAAATGGTATAGGATTTCCTGTCTGAGCAGGGGGTTGGACTAGATGACCTCCAAGGTCCCTTCCAACTTTATCATCATCATCATCATCATCATCATCATCATCATCATCATCATCATCATTATTAAACTGTACTGGAAAATGCAGATTACTTAGCATTTATTTTTAGAATATGTGATTGCAATCTGGAAATGTACCTTAACCTAAAGATAATTTAAATACTTGTAAAACTGCTACTGATATTGGATACAAAGCAGCTAAGGACAATTCTGGAGAATTCTGTCTGTGTCCTTTCTGCTTTCTACCATGCTCTATCAACAAAAATCCTGGCATACTGAAGACCGTACAGAGATGAACAAAACAACATCTCTAGTTGTTTAACATTTTAAGTCATTTTCAACAGATACCTGATATGCACTATTTTGTACTAAGTGATGAAACCTAGCTTGCAATATGATTTAGTTTCCAAAAGAGCTTATTTAGAATCAAGTTGTGTAATCTCATTTTTTTAGTTCAATGCTTCTGTTAGCAATAATTGTGAGATATACCAGATTGCTTTTAACACATTTTATAAAACAATCAAAATTGCCAGAAGGGAACTGAAGAAGAAAACACAAGAATGCATGGACTGAACTATCATTGGCTTTGGTTTTTCAGATTAGATTCTTTATGATTAAGGGCATTCTGTCATGAACATAATAAATGCTGGACAAGAGACAAATGGTTTGGTTCTCTAGCTCGAGAATTACTTTGGAGCCAAGAGAGGTCTAAGCACTGTAAACCATCCTTCAGTTGTCATGTTGGTGCTTTTATAATGCAGTATGTCAACAACAATAATGGCGAAAACACCCCAGTCCAAGAAAGTGTATAGCTGTAGAAATTTTATTCAACTCTTGATAGGCCAAATGCTCAAATACATAGAATTTAAATACATTCAAATAAGACTATGCCTTTTCTAACAAGGGAAGGCATATTCTCCCATTGTCAATTCAAGTCATAAATATGTAATTTATAGTTTCCTAAATATGATTGCAAATGGGGGTAGACAAATTTATGCTTGTATGTTATTGCAAATCTAATTAGTTTCTGAATAAACATCTCTAAAGCTACCACAGATTATTTACTACAGGTAGAAGCTTTTGGTCACTTCATATACTCAGACTTTATTTCTTTCCACAGTGGAAGTTTACAATCATGCCACTCCTTTGAGGAGAAACTGAATGGGTATACATTTAAAATTGCGCCATAGGATCCTACATAAGTCACCTGAATGGTATTTGATGTGATTTACTTGGATTTATAAGCTGGTTCTAAAACACCCATTCAATTCATACAAGTGAATTGAACAATGTATGTATGTATGTATGTATGTATGTATGTATGTATGTATGTATGTATGTATAAAATAATGTAAAATAACTGCTGCCTGTTGTTTAGCTGCTGGTGACCTTCATACACTGTTTTTTCCCAAGAACCTAGGATGTTATGGTATATGTGCAGATCCAAGCAGTGGCCTTTTGTAATAGACAGGTGGACATTTTGTCAGTGCATAGATGTTCTAAGTGTCATCCAAGATGTTATGATATTGAGCCCAGTGTGCCAATAATTGCCAGGACCACCATTGTTCCTATTATTATTATTATAACATTTTTATCCTCCTGTTATTATATATGACTCAAGGTGGGGAATATACACTTAATTTTTCTGCCCCCTTTTTTTTCTTACATTAACAACCTTGTTGGCGTCTGTTGAACAGAGAGAGAATGTCTGGCCCAAAGTCACCAACCCAGTTTTTATGCCTAAGAAATCACAGTCTCCTGCTTCATTGGCCAGCAACCTAACCACTACACCAAACTGACTCTTAGATATATATAAGATTATCAATATCTACAGTATCTGTTGTGTTCTTTTGTATTCCCCCCCCTTAATCCCTATGTGCATCCTGATCACCCATTAAGGGTGATTGCCCTTCTCCATCTGCATACAGTTTCATGCCCGTTGCTGGTTGGCTAACTAGCAATGGGGTCTTACCAGCCAATGGAATTGTGTGATTACAAGCCAGGGGAATCCCATAAAAGAGGGCTCCCCTGGCCCAGATGCCAGTCCGGATTTACTTTATGCCTTGCCAATAAACCG
>NW_015386416.1:908238-946411 GCF_001527695.2 Protobothrops mucrosquamatus
TCTACCCAATGGCAGAGAGGCACCGATAGCCTACTATTCCAAGACTATGTCCCCAGCTGAGCGAAACTACAGCCAGCTGGACAAAGAGGCCCTCGCCATCGTGGCTAGCACAAAGCGATTCCACGAGTACCTATATGGAAGGCATTTCCGGGTCATCACGGACCACAAGCCTCTACTGGGACTGCTGGCGGGGGACAAATAGACTCCCCAATTCCTGTCACCCAGATTGATCCGTTGGTCAATATTCCTCGCGGGGTACGACTACGAGTTGATCCACAAACCCGGGGCCAGCATCAGCCACGCAGACGCTCTCAGCCGATGCCCAACACCCGGCCACATCGCCGACCCAGCACCGTTTGCCACCGTGCTCCTGGTGGACGTCGACTCCTCCAGCCCGGTCACCTCGAGAGATGTTGCAGAGCACACCAAGAAAGACAAACTGTTGGGAAGGGTTTTGAACTGGGTGTTGAGGGGGTGGCCGCAGGAGGCGGAAGGAGAGGACTCCAAGCCGTTCTTCGCCAAAAGAACGGAACACTCTGTGTGTAAGGGTTGTGTACTATGGGGGGAAAGAGTCGTGATCCCACAAGCCCTACGGAAAAAGGTGATTAATATCTTACACGTGGGGCACCCGGGGATCGTGCGTATGAAAGCGCTGGCTCGGAGCTATTTGTGGTGGCCACAGCTGGACAAGGACATACAGGAGTGGGTAGCCACCTGCGAGCCTTGCCAGGAATCCCGCTCAGCCCCACCGAAAGCAACCCCATTGGAGTGGGAGATCCCACGAGTACCGTGGTCCCGTCTCCACGTTGACTTTGCCGGCCCCGTGGAGGGCCGATCTTATTTAATAACGGTGGATGCCTACTCGAAGTGGTTGGAGGTGATCCCCATGCTGTCCACCACAACGAGTGCTACCATCAAGGCCCTGGACGGACTGTTCGCGACCCACGGATTACCTGGCGAACTTGGGCATCCGTCACACGCTGATCACGCCCTACAGCCCTCAGAGCAACGGACGGGCGGAACGGATGGTGAGGCTCACCAAGGAAGCGCTCACCAGAATGGGGGCCAGCGCACGGCGAGAAACGCTCGAACAGTTCCTCCTGGTGCAGCACAACACGCCCTGCGCCGCCACCGGCCGGAGCCCAACGGAGATGTTGATGGGTCGCCGACTGAGGTCACCCCTGGATCGCCTCCATCCCAGCTACCAAACGGACACGCCACCGGAATCCAGAAAGGTAACTCGGGGTTTTACGGAGGGGGATTTAGTGTATGCCCTTAATCACGTGGGGGAGCCGAAGTGGGTGAAAGCGACCATCATCTCTATCGCCGGGCCCAGATCCTACGANTCATGCCCGTTGCTGGTTGGCTAACTAGCAATGGGGTCTTACCAGCCAATGGAATTGTGTGATTACAAGCCAGGGGAATCCCATAAAAGAGGGCTCCCCTGGCCCAGATGCCAGTCCGGATTTACTTTATGCCTTGCCAATAAACCGAGAGCTGACTGTCACTCGACTCGTGTCTTACTGCCTGCGCGATCTAACAGTATCTATCTATCAATATATCTATCTATATCTATCAATATATCTATATCTATTTATCTATCTATCTTTCTATCTATCTATCTATCTATCTATCTATCTATCTATCTATCTATACAGATATATCAATATCTATATCTATATCTATATCTATCTATCTATCTACATACATACATATACATATACATATACATATACATATACAAATACATATACATATACATATACATATACATATACATATATATATAACATCAATATATACAATGGCCCAGATAATGGCCCTCAATTTACCTCTTTTGAGTTCCAGGCTTTTCTTCAGGCCAACTTGATCCAGCATGCGACTTCTGCTCCCTTCCACCCATCCTCCAACGGACAGGCAGAGAGAATGATGCGCACTACCAAAGATGCTCTCAAGAAACTGACTTACGGTAACTGGCATCACAGGTTAGCAGATTTCCTTCTTGCACACCACACCACACCTTGCACAGCCACAGGGAAGAGCCCTCCAGAACTCCACTGGGGTCGCCGCCTCATCACCAAACTGGACAGGTTGCACCCAGATCGGGTGGCTTCACAGGTGTCACAACCGCGGGCACTTAGGAGACTTCAGGTGGGCAATCCAGTTTGGGCAAGGAACTATAGCCGGGACATCTCTGGGTCACAGCAGTGGTCTGCAAGGTCTCTGGGCTGCTGTCACACGAAGTTGTCTTGGATGATGGCTGCATTCTTCGCAAGTGCTCCAAACAGGAATTCCCAGGATAGGGGGTCATCCCGCACATCCGTTATTGCTCCAGACAGGGAGACAGACCGGGGGTATCCACATAAATCAAACACAGCCATAGAAAGGGAATTCCATCAGGGGCACTCTCATAATTCAGCTATTGCTCCAAAAAGGAAGTGAGTAGCAAGGGGGTTTGCCATGGAGGCGGCTCCTGACTCTAGCACCTCTGGCACGTGCTCGGGGGCTACGGAGTACTGGGGCACTTCTGCCACTCAGGCCTCTTCACCTGCTGGTCTTGGGCTCGAGGGACAGTGTTCCCAAGAGAAGTCCATTGTGGACTCGGGGACTTCCACCCCTCCAAGGTACACTGGCTTGGACTCAGAGGGTCCAGCCAGTCAGCAGCTGGGGGGGGCACCTGGGTATTTGGGGCATCAAAGTCCTGGCCTGCCTAGTCTGGTAGGCGAGCAGGTAGGCCAGGCACCCTCACCAGCCCTTAGAAGGTCGCAGCGGGCCAAGTGCCAACCTAAACATCTGGGAGATTATGTGAGGTTTCTGTCAACACTGGAGGAACCTTGCTATGAGGTCACTGAATGAGGGGGTAACACTCAGTAAGAGTCTCATATGCTATTTTGATTTAGGATATATTTTAATTGAGTTATTAATTATTTTGAAAGGGGTTTACCTGCGTGCAGACCCGAGCATTTCCACCCTCCTTGCATTTGAATAATGCATCTGTGTCCACCATCCCTACATTGCACAATGCACCTGTGCGTAAGCCAGGTGTGTTTCATCTAGGGGGGAGGGGTGTTGTGTCCTGAGCCTGCAAGAGCTGATAGCAGGCTCAGAATTGTTGCAAATGGTCCCGGGCAATCCAAAAAGCTGCCCGGGACCAGACAGAGTGGCGCCAGGGTAAATTCCTATTGGTAAAAGGGTAAATTCCAATTGGTTCACACTGTCCGGGTTTCAGGCACTATAAAAGGCCTGCGTGCCTTTTGCTGCTTGCTTGGTTGTAGGAGTGTGTAATAAAGAGCTTGTTGTTTTCACCATGCGTCTTTGTCAATTGCTAGCGAACCGAAAACACAACAATAGTGACTGGTCCAATGTCACCAACTGGCTTTCATGACTAAGGCAGGATTGGAACTCACTGCCTCTCAGTTTCTAGCGTGATGCCTTAACTAGACCAAACTGTTTTTCAGAAGTCCACTAATGTGGGAGCCTGCCTGATCTCTGGGAGAAAAGTATTCCATAGGGCGGGGACAACAACAGAAAAGGGTCTCTTTCTAGGCCCCACCAGTCAGTGTTTGTTACAAGATGTGCAAGATATTGTTCCTGAAAGGAACAGCCTGATGTAAATTGTGGGAAAATGGTACTTGACTTATCAATTGATTTGTCATGGATACGGTTTTTATTTGCTTCTTGTCCAGGAACATGAGTGTAATTTAAGAAAGCAAAATGTTTTGTCATTTGAGTAAACGTTTTTTTAAAAATATGAGAGTAGAGTTTAATTTAAAAACTCACATGCCAATTTGAAACAATTAATATAAATAATTCTGTCTGGTAGCAACCTGATTTGTAGAGAATGACCATACCCAAATGGAAGTCATAAAAATTATATATTGAAGAGATACTTTCTATTCTCTGTCTCACATTAAGAGTGTTTTGAAATCTGACTGGTGTTTTGCAAATGAGCCTCTTATAGGCAATCAGTATTCATCAATAAGTTGATACAGTATTCTGAAATACAAGGAAAAAAGCTATAGAATTTATATATTTTTGAATGGATGTTAGAAATCAGAAATAAGAATTTGTCTATCATAAACTACATTTCAAAATGGCATTGTCATTAATGTAAATCTCTGAATGAAAGTGTGTGGTAGGTGCATTTAATTTTTATAGAAAACAGCTTCCCAATATGTTTCCTAGTAAAACATTATAATTATAGGATTCTTGATATACTTTGGATTTATTTTGGTTATCATGAATAAACTTTTTCCCATCTCTCAGTGGAAAATGAGGATCTCTGCAAATATTAAGATGTTGGGTGTATCTAGAGCTTCTTTAATGAGCATCAGTTGCAGGATAGTGAAGAAAAGCAATGGGCTTATACATGTGTGAGAGTTCAAATAGAAAATTTTTAATTTTTTTAAAATGTGCATTTGAAATAAAGTAGTAGCAACAAAGTAATCTTAACTGAACTTAACAGCTAAGCAGAGCTAGACCTAGATATTAATTGGATGGGAGACCATAGTGAGATCCCAGGCTATAGTTAGATTGGAAGTCAAAATATCTTGGAAATTATTTGCATATTGTTGTCAGGGATAGAACATGGACATGACTGTGAAGCCTTAGCTATACTTCTTTCTTATACATGTAGCTGCCCTTGAAATTCACTTGGAAATTACAGCTGGTACAAAATGCAGCAACATGGACATTGTTAGGCATGCTTCATTACACCTATGTGACCCTATGAGCTACATCGATTACTTGTTGGTTCCTGGAGGTCCAGAGACCTCCCACTGTAATGATCAGAAAGCTATAAAAGACTTAGCTTGAAGATTGAGCCCGGACTACTTTTTTTTGTTATATGTTGTTTTGTAATTTTTAATTGGTAACTCCCCAGAGTCTTCTGGAGTCAGAAAACCTATAAATTGCATAAATAAATGTGTTTATACGTGCATGTGAATGACTGAAGTAATATGCAGCAAGAAAGAAATAGTGGTGGTGGTGGTGGTGGTGGTGGTGGTGGTGGTGGTGGTGATGGTGATGGTGATGGTGATGGTGATGAGAATGGGCAGATGAAAAAAGTTTAATAAGGCTCTGATTTTCCTGAGTAGAAAGGATTTTGAACAAGCAGCAGTCTAAATCAAGCTGGCAATCATATTCCGGAGAAGACAGACAAGAGTGCAAAAGGGTAAGAACAAGGAGAGTCTGCTTCAAACCCTTCTTTCAGATAAATTCTTCAAGTCATGCATTCTGATTATGATGATCAAGCCTAAAACTTTTCTGTACATTAGAGGGATTGATATAGTAATATGGCATCCATTGGGCTGGAAAGACATACTATTGTTGATTGATTTGATGGCACCAAGTTCAGTTTGAAACCTTTGAAGGTGAGCTCCAGGGGCCCAGATTTTATGCAACTCACCCTAAAGTGAGTTGCCTGATATGCAAATCTTTTCTGCAAATATGAAGAATTTCTTTGACATAAATATTAATGAGGGAAGGTTTCCATGTTTTCAATGGTTACCTTAATATAAATTGTTATACAGTATATTCAATTATCACCTACATATTTAAGTCTTAAAAAACAATGAAAACTGAAATAGGCAAGCATATACTGATGTCCTGTCAAAAAAGAAAAAAAACTGAACACAGTTATTGTGAGGAATGTGCCTATATGCCATTTTTTCTTCATTGCTGCGTACATAGTAGAACCTATTGCAATCTTAAAAGAATATATAAAATCTAAAAATAATGGAAGAAGGGTTGCAACAATTTATTTGTAAGAACAATATTTGTCCCACAGAGCCAATCCAAACATCTTGTGTTAGGAAGGAGATGTCTAAAATAGCATGGGTTTTACATATTTATATAAAAAATTGTGGCCCCTGTTAAAATCATATTTTATTTTTGGCTGTTTACTATATTCTGTTAGGTTTTTCTAACTCTGTATGTTGTCCAGAGTTTGTAATGAGATAGATGCCCTAGAAATCTAAATTCTAAATAAATATAAAATATAAGTAAATCTCATTTGTGTGTCTGGATTCCAAGGAAGTGGAAACCCAGAGTTTGTTATAGGACAGATGGCTATATACATGTTTTAACTAAAATAAATAAGGAAGTAGATAAGGTGTTTTGTGATCTATGGGCTAAATCCTTGCCTCACCTGATCTTGTGAATTGCCATGGAGGAGACAATGGACTGGTACATTGCCATGGGGGATTCAGACTATGGTAAACTCATCTTGGAGTATGTGGGGTAGATGTCCTGCATTGTAAGAAGCCATTACTTTTTTTTGGTATCCTGTCCTCAAGAAGCTATCCCTTGACTATCACGAGTGTTCTGTCTCCAACTTTATGTGTCTGGGAAAAATTATTGAAAAGCTATGGGGGGCTCTGGATGAAATGGATTATCTGGGTGCCTTTCAGTCAGGATTAACTGGAATGGAATGGATAGCAATCATATTGATTGTACTTCAGTTGTACCTGTTGCAGGATTTCAGTAGAGGGACTTCAACTCTCTTGGTTCTGCTGCATCTTTTGGTCACATTTGATGCCATTGAACATGGTATTCATTTAGGTTCTCTGCAAAAGTTCGGGGAAATTCTTTTGTAGTCGGATCATTATTAAGATGTGGTCCCACAGAACTTGGTACTCTCCCTTACAATGTTCAACATTTGCACCAAGCTGCTAAATTATATTATCCAGTAGCACAAGATTAGGCATCATTAGAATGCTAGTGATATCTAGTGTATATCTTCACCCTGGGCTCAAGTAGGAGCTGTACTGGAAGTCTTCACAATGCCTGGATGAGGAGAAATACACCTAGGAGTAATCTCATCGAAATATAAGGGTAGCTGATTTGGAAACCATCTGTCTCTCTATCTCTACCTGCCTCTCTCTGTCCTTAACTCCAGGCAAAGTTGATGTCAACGCTGCTAATATTGAATATTCTTGCTTTGACAAAATATGCAGAACTGTCTGGTACTTTTAGAGTTAATTCAGATAAGAATGAGAAAGGAGAGAAAAGCCCACGGAAGGGAATGGAAGTGAATCTTTGCCCTCCAGGTTAATTGGAAGATGTGAATCATGACCCCAAAATAGGGGAGGGGAAATTCCTGGAATGTTATGTGCAAAGGAAGGGAAATTCAGATCTTGGCATTCTCCATGCCGTGCTGACACTCCTCTACACTAATAAAGGCTTTTTAGGTTAAATCATGCCTGAAAGTCTTTGAAGTGTTTCATTAGTCAGACATATGACAGTTGGTCTTATTCTGAAGAAACAGACATGTAACCTCAAGGCTCTCAAAGTTGAAGAGTATGTGAAAGTTCTGACTTTATATAGAACTGGTGTTCTAGTTACAGTCCAGTTCCTTAAATGGAAGTAGCTGCAATGGTCCCTCATGCTTTTGCACTTCACAATTATAATGCTGTAATTTGTGGGGTTGCCCCTAGAGACTAGAAGCAAACAAAGTAGTCAACAAAGGTTTGTCAAAAACAGATCATGCCAAACCAATCTTATTTCATTCTTTGATAAAGTGACTAAATTAGTAGACCAGCAAAACACTGTGGACATAGTATACTTAGACTTCAGTAAGGCATTTAACAAAGCAACCTGCTGCTTAGTAAACTAGAAAAAAGTGGGATAGACAACAACACCATCAGATGGATCTGTAGCTGGTTGACAAACTTTACTCAGTGAGTAGTCCTCAATGGGACTATATCCACATTGAGAGAAGTAAGCAGTGAGGTACCACAAGGCTCTGTCTTAGGCCCAGTATTGTTCAATGTCTTCATTAATGACTTAGATGAGGGAATAGAAGGGGAGCTCATCAGATTTTCAGATGACACCAAACTGGCAGGAATAGCCAACACCCCAGAAGACAAGCTCAGGGTCCAAAAAGATCTTGACAAACTTGAAAAATGGGCATCCAACAAAATGAGTTGTGGAGAAAAGCAAAGTTTTACATTTAGGCAGGAAAAATCAAAGGTTTAAGTACAGATTAGGTGAGACCTAATCAAAAGCAGAAACTGTGAGAAGGACCTTGGAGTCCTAGTGGACAATCACTTGACTATGAGCCAGCAGTATGCAGCAGCAGCCACCAAAAAAGCTAATATAATCCTGGGTTGTATAAATAGAGGCATAGAATCAAGATCATGCAAAGTATTAGTGCCACTTTATAGAACCCTGGTAAGACCACACCTGGAATACTGCAACCAGTTTTGGTCACCATACTACAAAAAAGATGTTGAGACCTTGGAAGAATAACTAAAATGATAAAAGGCCTGGAGACTAAAACATATGAAGAACGGCTGAGGACTTGGATTTGGCTAGTCTAAAGAAAAGAAGAAATAAGGGTGACATGATAGCAGTATTCAAGTATTTGCAGGGCTGCCACAAAGAAGAGGGGATCAGACTATTCTCCAAAGCACCAGAGGGCAAGACAAGAAATAATGGTTTGAAAGAGAGAAGCAACCTGGAATTAAGGAGAAACTTCCTAACAGTGAGGACAATTAACCAGTGGAACAGCTTGCCTTTAGAAATCATGGGCACTCCATCACTGGAGATTTTTAAGAAGAGACTGGATAGTCACTTGTCTGAAATGGTATAGGTTCTCCTGCTAGAGCAGGGGGCTGAACTAGAAGACATCTAAGGTCTCTTCCAGATTCTATTCTATTCTATTCTATTCTATTCTATTCTATTCTATTCTATTCTATTCTATTCTATTCTATTTGAAGTTAGTACTGATGCAGAATGCAGTAGTTTGCTAGGTAACAGGAAAGAGCTGTTATAGTCAGGTAACACTTCTACTGTGGCAGCTGCTTTTCTTCTAGATGTAATTCACACTGCTTATTATTGCTTATATATAAAATTCTATATGATTGGGAATGTCTACTCCATTTAGAATCAGACATCTCAGTTTAATTTAACAGAGAAGACATGCTGTGAACTCCCGTGATTAGAGTGGTGGGGTCTCAGAAATGATCATTCTTTGTTATGTTTCTCTGCTTCTAGAGCAGCTTGCTCCATAAGATGAAGACATCCTCTTTCCTGATGACATTTAGAAAGCTGTTTAATCATTGCTTGTCCATGGAACCTTCATGGACTGAATAATGGAGTACACTGGTTTGTATTTCTGGAACAGAAAGAAGGGTGCTATATAAATATATATGTTCCTATGCATTCTATCTGATAGGTTATGGATATTTATTATTAATATATTGAGCTGGATGAGAATTGCATATTTACTACATTATTTATTTTGCAGTATTATGTTACTAAAAATGGCTTACAGTTCTATGATTCATGAGACATGTAAGCCTTTATAATAAATAAATAATATATTAAATAAGAGAAAAATTCTTAGCTGTTAGAACAATTGTTGAAACAAATGGCAGTCATAGTAATCCAGAATTTTCTTACATACTAGCTTTGTACAGAAGCTTCTGCACATACAGCCCTGTGATACCCAGATGTAGAATTTTTTGGTGAGGCAAGGCTAAGCAGAGTTTTATTCAATTACAGGCCAATATCAGAATTAAGCTTACCGTATTTTTCGCTCTATAAGACGCACCTGACCATAAGACACACATACCGGTACTATACTATTTCTCTTTCCCTCTTTCTCTCCCTCTATTTCTCTCTCTCTCTCAAAGATCCTTAAAATCCTTAAAGGTTATGCTTGGGCGGAAGACGTTTTCTTTTACAGATGGGGCGGGTGGGCCTGACATTCGTGCGCAGGCAGGACCCCGCCCGCCGAGCCACCGCTTCCCCATCGCCCTCCACGCCAGCTGGCTCCGTCTCCAGACCTCCCAGCTGACGGGCGCAGGTCAGGGGCTTGCCAGCTGACGGGCGCAGGAGGTAGGCACCGCCGCGGCCTCCCAACTGCGCCGCCGCGGCCTCCCAGCTGCTTGCTTCTTCAGCTGGAGCAATTGCAAGGGCTTGCATGGTCCCCAAGGGCCGCTGACATGCTCCCCGCCGCCGGCGACCATGCAAGCCGTTGCATGGTCGGGTGGGCCTGACATTCGCACACAGGATTTGCGCGCGCCTACCTCCTGCACCTGCCGAGCCACCGCTTCCCCATCGCCCTCCACGCCAGCCAGCTCCGTCTCCAGTCCTCCCAGCTGACGGGCGCAGGTCCAGGGCTCCCCAGCTGACGGGTGCAGGAGGTAGGCGCCGCCGCAGCCTCCCAACTGCGCCGCCGCGGCCTCCCAGCCGCTTGCTTCTTCAGCTGGAGCAATTGCAAGGGCTTGCATGGTCCCCAAGGGCTGCTGATGCGCTCCCCCGCCGCCAGCAACCATGCAAGCCCTTGCATGGTCGGGTGGGCCTGACATTCGCGTGGAGGATTCGACCATGCAAGCCCTTGCAATTGCTCCAGCCGAAGAAGCAAGTGGCTGGGAGGCCACGGCGGCGTGGTTGGGAGGCCGCAGCGGCGCCTACCTCCTGCGCCCATCAGCTGGCGAGCCCCGGACCTGCGCCCGTCAGCTGGGAGGTCTGGAGGGCGATGGGGAAGCGGTGGCTTGGCAGGCGCAGGAGGTAGGCGCGTGCGAATCCTGCGCGCGAATGTCAGGCCCACCCGACCATGCAAGGGCTTGCATGGTTGCCGGCGGCGGGGAGCGCGTTAGTGGCCTTGGGGACCATGCAAGCCCTTGCAATTGCTCCAGCCGAAGAAGCAAGCGGCTGGGAGCCGCGGCGGTGGAGATGGAGGTCTGGAGATGGACCCGGCTGTCGTGGAGGGCGATGAGGAAGCGGTGGCTCGGCGGGCGGGGTCCTGCCTGCGCGCGAATGTCAGGCCCACCGGCCCATCTGTAAAAGAAAACGTCTTCCGCCCAAGCATAACGCCAGCAGTTCTGTGCCACAGAGGCTTGAAACACGGAGGTGCGGGACGCGGCGCAGAGCGGTGGGAGGCGGCATTCGCTCCATGAGACGCACAGACATTTTCCCCCATCTTTTGGGGGGAAAAGTGCGTCTTATAGAGCGAAAAATACGGGTAATTCCAGAATAAACTAGTTTCTATCTTCAGTATTATTATAGTTACAGAATGAATTGATCAGACCAGGATTAGGTTTATTTTCTTGAATTTATATTCTAAAACCAAATAAAAATATGTATTTATGGAGCTGATGAGAGTTGATTAAGAGTAACAGAATGAATAAATAGGTAAAATAGAAAAATAGATTACAATCAAATAAGGCCAAATGAACTGTTTTATATATAAATACAATGGTACAACAGTAGCCAACTTTCTAAACTCCTAAACAACTGGATGCTCCAGCCTAAACATGTTTAATCCCGTTGATTCATGAATGCTGTTGCACTGGAATATGATTTTGTAACTTTCATAGAGATTTCAGTGGAGGCCTTTGCTAACAAGAATTATAGAATGCTAGACCTAGTATAGTCTATGCTCTCAGCAAGAAAAGAGATCACCAATCCTGATATAATGGGCAGGGCAACAGGACAAGTATTTCCAAGCATATGAATAGGTCATCTAAATAGGGAAAATTATTAAGCCAGCATTTCAGAAGTTTTTAAAGCAGCAGTCCCCAAACTTTGCCGCTTGGTGGCCCAGCAGAGGGGGGAGGGGAACTAGGCCACATAAATAGTAGGCTGGTGCGCACATGTATGCATGCAGCTCAATTTGCCCAAGTGGTGGGACAGCTCGCACGTACAGGCACATATATCTCAACTTGCGCAAGTTGAGCTGCGTGGGGTGGGCACATGTGCTGGCCCACCACTTACACAAGTCAAGCTGAGCATGCGCACCCTGGCCCACCACTTGCATGCCCCGGTTGCAAATAGGCCATGTCCTGATAGTGGGCTAGGGGTTTGGGGCCCCTGATTTAAAGTACAAAATGAAGCCTTGCTAGTATGAGTTAGGCATATATTGCATTCTGGGAATTGAAGAAAGTACCTTTTTAAAAAAGTTGGGAACAGCAAAATAGTTTGTGATAAAATAGTCACTCTGGATTCATCAGCTTATAAATCTAGACTGAAAACACATTGCTTTATCTTGGCAGTGGTTAATAGCTACTGAAGGAAGAGGCAAGGGGAGTCAAATTGGTGAAATCAGCATTGTGGTATTGAAACACAAACCCTAACCCTTTGCTGTGTCTACTAAGAAATATCATATATTCCCGAAAATATTGGAGCTTTTGCAGTGGTGGGATTCAAATATGTGAACAACTGGTTCTCTGTGTGGATCCTGCTTCCAGAAGTCCATTCTGGGCCTGGGCAACAAAAAATTAGCTACCGGTTCTGCCGAAGTGGTGCAAACTGGCTGAATCCCACCAGTGAGCTTTTGGTAGATGAATTATTCTTCATCATTCCTGCAGTAAAAGAAACTTTTTCTCTAAGTGGCCTATTGCTAAGTATACTTGAACTGAGTAGTTACAACTAAAGAAATCATGGCAGGCATGCCCCCCCCCATGACTTGAGTTTTTCTGTAGGAACTTAGGTCAGGTGGCCAGTTCACCTGCAATTGACTTGCAAGCAGCTTTGAAATGAGATTTTAATTCAAGTCACAGTAAAGCTTTATGGAGAAACTGAGGGCCTGGAGAATCGTTTGTGTAATCCCTAGATTTTTTCCTGGGGATTTGATATCCTAATAGGAACAGAACTGTGTATCACAGAATAAAGAGAGTTTATGTTAGCACTAACAACTGCCACCATGATAGTGTTGGGACCCCGATGAAGATTTTTCTTTCAAAAATAGAATTGCTATTTTTATGGCGAACATATCTAATTATTGCATTTGAGGCTTTTTATATGCAAGATGAGGTAATGCCATATTGTTGCTTCCATTTATTTAAAAGACTTTAAAAAATGATGCTAATCAAGCAAATAAAACTATTATCTTTCTCCTTAACATTGCAATATGAAAATTGACCTTTTTTAGATTTTGAATTTATTATAATATTTTAATATTATAGTTGAAGAAAATTTACAAATGACATAAATATTGGGCGCAAAACCCTCAATTTCTAATCAAGTTATTACTTGATCAAGTCTGGCCAGATGTATTTCTCCTAAATATAATCATTTCTCAAAGCAGAAAAACTGAGTGTATTTGGGTTACCCAGAAGTGCATCCTCAAAGGAACCGTCCGCTGTAACAAGTATCTATGTCAGCTAAAAGCAAAGAAAGTCCCATCCACCTCCACAAAACCATTTTCTTTCCTGAAGGTCAGTTTAATGCAGGATTAATTAATAAACAATTGGGCAACAGCCATTTAGCCAAGCAATAATATATTTTTGAGCATGATGATTTCTATCCTTGGCCTGTAAATGCCTATTTTACTTTGGTGTTTTCAAAGGATGAACAACATTCCACAAAGTCACTTTCTTTTATGTGTGGTTGTGCTCAGATGATTTCCTGTCTTTGTCTGAGATAGATGAAATTCAAGGTGAGTGAGAGAGAACAAATCCTGTAAGGTAATTCTGTCACTCACCTCATCTTCATAATCTTTCCTTAGCTTCCTCTGCTTTCTAACCCCACTATTGATTGTGTCACGGGCTACAGCAGTCCAAGGCAGGGGGCTGAAAACCTTTCTGAACAGCAGTTGCCAGCCTGCCTGTTGCAGCTTGAAGAAGAAAAGCATGCTGTGAAAACAATCAGTGCATTTGCTTTAGATCTAAGTGAGTCCAACTAGGTCGATGCTTCATGCTGATGTGTTGAAAACATTTAAAAATTTTCTCAGAGTTTGATTTCTGAAATATTTCAGCATGTCTCTGGCAATCTGAGATTGTTATTTTACACTTATGTAGTACACAAGGTTTTCTTTCCATAAGAGAAAGGTAACAGCCTTGTTCTTCCTTTGAAACTTTGGAGTCCAAAGTTTTGTTTGGAGGAAGGAAATATATTTTTCTGAGGTGTTGGTTCTGAGGCAAGGCATTTTGTCAGCCAGAACCAGTTTGTATTGACTCTAGTCCAGAACTGTTTCATTTTTACTAGAGGAAACAAAGTAGCAATAGTTATTTCCCCCTGAGTGTGAATAAAAATACAGAAGCTTCATTTCACCCATCTCCCACTATATTTTGTTGGTTTTGTTTTTATTGAGAGAAGTGATCACCAACAAAAAAATGATGAAGAATTAATTTTGTTGAAGGTCATTTCTTCCTTGCCTTAGTTACATTATCTGGAAATAATTGGCTTGATTCTTCCACGGTTTGAGTTCAAGTAGCAAAGGAGGCATAGCCAAACAGCTACTTATATCCAAATTAATATTTATTCATTCTGTAAGAGTGGAAGACTCCTAGGAGGCTTTTTCACTACCAGCAGTCAGTATCACAATTGTCTTTTAAACTGCAGCGAAAAATAGCAGCTGCAACCGATCTTGCTTTCTTTGAACATCTAAGGTTTCTCTAATATCTGGGATGGGTTGGGCCAAGGTTACAGTATAATCATTTAGATGGGATTTGTGCTGAAGTTATTATGAAAACATGATCCAAGCAAAATGAACATGAGATTTTGGCTTGGTTTTGTTTGGAAACAGCTGGAAGAGTTCATAAAGCATACTGTATGTGCAGTTATTATTTAGTGTCATTTCCATCAACCAGTGCTGACTTTTCTTGTGTGATTAATTAATCTACAGATGATTGATTAATTTATATATTGGGAGTGTAGCATAAAGGTGTTATGCCATTGATGACATCGATGGATATTATTAATTCAATTAAGAACAAGATAATAAAAATAATATTTACACAAAATGCACATTATGCACCAAAAGGAACGTGCCTGACATAATATAAATATATATTGTAAACATACAAGATAAAAAATAATGCAAGGAGTACAACAGCAATCAAATAGCATTACATATTTATTAACAAACATTATAGACTGCTCAGCCTCAAGATGCTGGCTAAATAAGACGAGTCTCTGATAAAAATCAATCAGTTGCCCATCTGGGGAGCCAATCAGGGCCATTCCTAGAATAGGATGAACTGGAGTCATTGCTACCTCTAAATTGGACAACTGTAATGCACTGTACATGGAGCTTATCTGGAAGATAGTTTGGAAATTTAAGACGGAATAAAATGCATCTGCTCCTGTTTTCCAGGTCAGATCCATTATTGGTATATTACATTGTTGCTAAGGGACCTGCACTGGCTACAGGTTTGTTTCTGAAAACAGTACAAGGTAGTGGCTATTATCAATAAAACCACATATGGTTTGAGGATGGGTATTTTAGAAACTGCTTATTTCTTCTAGAACTTGCATGCCCAAAATGCATGAAGAGACAATGCCTGCTGAGAATCTCCAATTTTGGGGATGTCTTATATGAGCATGCAAGCAGAAATTCTCTGAGGAAACTTCTGTACTATGGAATAATATAATAGAATGAGGGAATAACTTTGGGAGGTAGGGAGAAGAGCTGCAGTTCTTCTATTAGATAAGAGGCAGCTTAGCCCACAATAGGAATGTGGATGTGGCAAATGTCTAGAAGACCTCCCATGTTTTTTGGGCTATAGAGGTGACTCTTTCCTGCAAGAGTCTAATAATGTAATCTTACAATAAACTGCAATTAGTTCATCTGGACATGCTTTTTGTCTATATTACCTTGCTAGGCCAACATATAGCTTGGCCCTGGAAAAAAGAATACACCCTTTCCTCGTGGCTTTTTGAAACTCACTGAAACGTGGCTTTTTGGAAGGGTTGGAGTATATATAGCATGACAATTATTCATGGCTATTGTAAGATTTATGGGAATGTAGAGTCACCACAATGTTGGATTACAATATATTAGGTGAATTTATTATTGTTTATTAAAAGTTTTTTCATATATGTTATACATTAGTATTGCCAATCCAACTTCTTAGAGTTGAGATAATGGAATAGGGTAAATTAGATAAATAAATTTAAAAAACCTCAGATTAATAACTCAAAGGTGATCCTTAGTCCTGTTAGTTAAAAAGAAAGTCTTGGGAAACTGCAAAACATTAAGAATGGGGAGGGTAAATGCAAAACTGATAATGTCAACTAAAAATAGTAATAATTTAATGCCATAAATAGAAAGATACTAAGTATTTTTCTTTAACCTCCTCTATATATCAGATCAGTACAGGTAGTTCTTGATGTATGATCGGCTGCTTAAAGTTCAAAGTTGCAGTGAACCTCCCAAAAACTACTTACAACCTGGTCCCAAAATTACATTTGTAAATAAGGCATTTGATAAAATAGGCTACAACCTACTACTTGATAAGATAGAAAAATGTGGGTTAGACAGCATCACCACCAGATGGATTTCTAGCTGGCTGACAGGCTGTACTCAGCGTGTGGTCCTCAATGGACCTGCATCTACATGGAGGGAAGTGTATAGTGGGGTTCCCCAGGGCTCTGTTCTGGGCCCAGTGCTCTTCAACATCTTCATCAATTATTTGGATGAGGTGATAAATGGGGAACTCTTCAAATTTGCAGATGACAGCAAGCTGGCAGGAATAGCCAACACTCTAGAAGATAGGCTTAAGATACAGAAGGATCTTGATAGACTTGAACATTGGGCACTATCTAGCAAAATGAAATTCAATGGTGAAAAAAGTAAGGTTCTAGATTTAGGCAAGAAAAACCAAATGCACAGGTATAGTATTGGCGGTATTTGCTCAATAGTAGTAACTTTGAGGGGGATCTCAGAGTCCTAGTGGACAATTACTTAAACATGAGCCAGCAGTGTGCTGGAGCTGCCAAACAAGCCAACACAGTGCTAGGCTGCATTAACAGATAGAATCAAGATCACCTGAAGTATTAATGCCACTTTACAATGCCTTGGTAAGGACACACTTGGAACACTGCTTCCAGTTTTGGTCACCATGATATAAAGAAAAAAGATGTTGAGACTCTAGAAAGAGTACAGAGAAGAACAACAAAGATGATTAGGGGACTGCAGGCTAAAAGGAAGGTTGCTGGAATTGGGTATGTCTAGTTTAATGAAGAGAAGGATGAGGGGTGACATGATAGCAGTGTTCCAATATCTCAGGGGTTGCCACAAAGAAGAGGGAGTCAAGCTATTTTCCAAAACACCTGAAGGCAGAACAAGAAGCAACAGATGGAAACTAACCAAAGAGAGAAGCAACCTAGAACTAAGGAGAAATTTTCTGACAGTTAGAACAATTAACCAGTGGAACAACCTGCCTGCAGAAGCTGTGAATACTCTAACACAGGAAGTTGGACAACCATTGTCTGAAATGGTATAGGGTTTCCTGCCTGACCAGGGGGTTGGACTAGAATACCTCCATGGTTCCTTCCAACTTTTTATTATTATTATTATTATTATTATTATTATTATTATTATTATTATTATTATTATTATTATTATTATTATTATTATTATTATTATTACTACTACTACTACTACTACTACTACTATTGCTGCTGCTGCTGCTGCTACTACTACTACTACTACTACTACTACTATTATTATTTTACATCTGCCGCAGTGCCCTTGCTTTTGTTTGCCCTGGAGGGATGCTGCAGTGCCCCTGGCCTATCTTCCCCACATCCCCCTCACTATGTGCCTAACACAGCCTCCACAGATAGCTAATGCACAGCTTTTTGAACATTTGGAGTTTTCTGCAGTGCTGTGGGGATAATGTTATGGCAATAAAATGTAGTGGATTGTTCATTGCCCATGTGGCAGTTACCTGGAAGCAGTCACCATTTTGTCCTACCCATTTGTGGACAGTCCGAAAGAGTAACTGCTTCCACGAAGCTGCACTGTTATGTATTGATATTAAGAGTTAATGTGTTTTGATTCAAACATGTCTCCAACTGTTTTGGAGGTAAAGTTAAGTTTAAGTTTGAGTGGGAAAACAGCTTATGATTTGATTGGTCACTACATAGAGGCGGAAAGTATCAATAGCTATCATTCTGTTGGTTAAGTTCAGTTCTGCTTCTGCTGTAATAAATCGTGTTGTATTAGACCGGTCTGGTTAATGCCTCCAGAAAAACCCACTACACAATAGTGGCGATGAAGGTGGGATGTTGCTGAAAGAGAGAGATGATGCCTAATTGACTCTGAGGTCACTGGGTATTAGACCAGGCACAAGAGTCCTGGTGGGACCACATCCCCACCCTGCCTGCCAGTAAGCCGCACTGGAGGCACCATGTCCTGAGGTATCTGTCCCCAGGATCTAGGCAGCTCAGTTCCTATCGCAGCAAGAGAGGCAGTGTCCAGGACCTCACTGAACTACTACCATGGCCAAGCTTGGCAGGTAAATGAATTCAATGTCTCACATCCGGAGCAGTGGAGCTCTTACGTCTCCAGGGAGGATAACTACCTGCGGGCCAACCAAGTTGAAAGTGGCAACTCTACTCTGTGCGTGTGGGCAGGCTACATTCAACATTGCTGAGAATCTGATAGCACCAGCAAACATCGAGTCAGTAACCTATGTAGACTTAAAGAGGAGGCTGAAAGAGCACTTCGAGCCAAAGCTGTCCGTAATTGCTTGGCGTCACACTTTCGAACAACAGGAGCAAAAGTTAGGTGAATCAGTAGCTGAGTTTGTGGCAGCACTTCATCAAGCTTCATGCCACTGTGAATTCCCTGACTTGGAGGATCATCTCAGAGACAGACTTGTTTGTGGACTGTTGAACAGATAGGCAGCAGCACCTATTTGCCAGGGAGAATCTGACCTTCCAAGATGCTCTGAAGGAAGTCATGGCAGATGAGGCTGCTGGAGGAGGAGTGAAGGCTCTCCGACCTCAGAAGACACACTCCAACCCTGCAGCAATACATCAGGGGACCACTGAGAGACCGAGTGAGTCAGAAGAAGACAATGAGATTGACCGGTTGCAAAAATAGCCATTTAGACGGCATCGTGCAACAGAACAAGCAATCCTTCCTCTGAACTGCACTAGTTGCAGAGAACAACATAAAAGAACTGAGTGCAGGTTTCACACAACCATGTGCCGTGCCTGTGGGAAGCAATGCGACATCACCAGGGTCTGTAGAGGTTGCCAGAGAGAAGCTAGCACTGCAAATGTACCTCAGAAAGGTAAATGGGCCCCGGGACAGAACAGGGTTGGATATTGCTCAGGGAGGAGAAGTATTCAGTGGACAGGAGCCCAATGCCCCCTCAAAGAGAAGTTAAGACTTCAAGTTAAAATTCAAGGGGTCCCCTGTTCTATGGAGCTAGACACCAGGTCAGCTCTATCAATTATTTCATACAAGACTTTTGATTATATTTGTTAGGGGTGAAACCACTGTAAAGGTCAAATTCAAAGAGTTTGAGGGTCCGCTCAGTGTGGTAGTCATCAATGGACAGTGCACCAGTCTCATCGGATTGGACTGGTTCGAAGCCCTGGGCATCCGTGTAACGGGCATCCATTGCACACAAGCAGCTGACCTGGCAGCAATATGCCAAGAGTATGCTGACGTGTTCAGTTCTGACCTAGGACAATACAGAGGGGTACCATTTCCCTAAATCTTGACCCGGCAGTAATTTCAATTAGAATCAAACCGCACAGAGTGCCCTTTGCTTTAAAATCAAAGATGGATGCGGAGCTGGACAAACTAGTGCAACAGGGAGTGCTCCAATCCATGGACAGTAGCCTGTGGGAGACTCTCTGCGATGTTTCACCTTATGGCATTGCGGCAGTGTTAAGCCATCAAATGCCAGATGGTCATGAAGCCCCTATTGCTTACTACTCTAGGACATTATCACCAGCTGAGAGGAACTATGCTCAAATTGACAAAGAAGCTGTCGCTATAGTTGCAGAAATTAAGAAGTTTCAAGACCCTTTACAGTTTTTACAGATAACAAGCCACTGCTTGGCCTTTTTACGGCTGACAAGCAGACTCCGCAGATCCTGTTACTAAGGATGCTACGATGGTCAATTTTTATGGCTGCCTATTCATACGCTAGTCCATAAGCCTGGCAAGAAAATGGGCCATGCTGATGCACACAGCCAACTGTCTCTGCCACACACAGATCCAGATCCAGCCCCAGCAGCTCGCATCCTGGCAATCCAGGATCTTCCAGAGATACCACTACACGCAGGAGATGTGGCCGCTGAAACTGCCACTGACAGAACACTTAGCCGCGTTCTCAACTGGATGTTGAGGGGGTGGCGAGAAACAGGCCCGGAGTTGCAGCACTATGCATGCAGAAAAGATGAGCTGTCAGCCCACAAACGTTGTGTGCTGTGGGGAAACAGAGTAATTGTTCCACCCAAATTGCAAGCCAGAGTGTTAGAATCTCTGCATGAGGGACATCCAGGTATTGTAAGAATGAAAGCACTTGCAAGAAGTTACTTGTGTGGCCAGGCCTGGACAAGGACATTGAGGCTCAAGTAAGGAGTTGTCAGGTCTGCCACAGACCCATCCAGAAATGCCCCAGGCACCTGTGCACCGCTGGGAGACCACGCAAGCCCCATGGGTCTCATGTGCACATTAACTTTATGGGTCCATTTCAGGGACAGGTATTCCTCATTGTTGTGGATAGTTATTCAAAATGGTTAGAGGTAGTACCTGTCCAATCTATGACTGCTGCCAGGGTCATCAAGGAACTGCGCCAGCTATTTGCCACACATGGACTGTCGGACGTCATTGTGTCTGACAACGGGGCACAGTTTACGGTAGCGGAATTCCAGTCCTTCCTTAATGCTAACATGATTAGACACACCACTTCGGCTCCGTTCCATCCAGCTTCCAACGGTCAAGCTGAATGGATGGTAAGGTCCACCAAAGAATCCCTTAAAAGACTGACTAAGGAAGACTGGAATCATTGCCTGGCAAACTTTCTTCTATGCCAGCACACAACTCCAAGCACCGCAATGATACGCAGCCCAGCTGAACTAAGGTGGGGATGTTGGCTCACAACAAAGCTACACCGCCTCCACCCCGACAGGATAGCTGCTGAAACGGCGCAACCCAAGCCTCCCAGGAATCTACAGCTGGGTGAGCATGTTTGGACTAGGAACTATGACCAGGGGGCACCTTGGGTGGCTGCTACAGTTACTAAAGTGTCAGGGCCACTATTATATGAGATGGCTCTGGATGATGGTTGTGTGATCCGATGCCACATTGACCAGTTGTGGCGTCGGCAGACAAAGCGGAGTTCAGAAGCAGACTTCGAAAGAACTGTAGACATTCCAGGTGAAGTTGCTATTCCATTATCACCTACACCTGCTGAGACTGAGACAGAGGCACCGCAGATCTTTGTACTGCCTCTGCTGTCAAATGTCTTGGATGGACATAGCGGCACAGGTCTACTGCCTCTGCCATCAAATGACTCAAACGGATATAGCAGCACAGGTCTACCTGGTGTGGACAACCGGCAAGTCAAAATGGAAACCCAAACAGCCTTGCGCATTCCAGCAGAACTTGCAACCCACCAGTCTACCTCAAAGACTATGTGCATCAAGTGTACAAGAAATTGCTTTATCCAGGGGGAAGGGGTGTTATGTATTGATATTAAGAGTTAATGTGTTTTGATTCAAACATGTCTCCAACTGTTTTGGAGGGAAAGTTAAGTTTAAGTTTGAGCGGGAAAACAGCTTATGATTTCATTGGTCGCCACCTAGAGGCGGCAAGTATAAATAGCTGTCATTCTGTCGGTTAAGTTCAGTTCTGCTTCTGCTGTAATAAATCATGTTGTATTAGACCGGTCTGGTTAATGCCTCCAGAAAAACCCACTACACAATAGCTACACAAGTCTGGGACAAATTGCTACATTTTGCTTTCCAAACATGATCTACACATCTCTCCGAAGGCCTGGAGCTTTCTGCAATGCTGTGGAGACTTCATTAAAGCAGTAACATGCAGTTGTTTATCCCTCACCTGCATGGTGACAAAATGACCCATTCCAGTACTATGAGGACAAGTATGTGAGGCCTAGCCAGCCTAACTCCAGTGGGAAACCATTGAGGGAGGGGAAGACTTGCAAAGATCTGGTTCAGGGGGAAGAAAAGGTCAGTGGGGACCCAAGGGTAGGAAGCGGAGCATGGGTTATCTCAGAAGGTGGGGGATGCTTTGGAAAGCTGGGGCAGCAGACCTGGGCCTGTGGTGACCCTTCCCAATCCTGAGGTACCATATGCTCTACTTAATGACCAGTGTATCCATTTAATGGCTGCATCAGGAGGACTAGAGATGAGGTCATTAAGCAAGGCTATTTTGTTTAATGACCATCACAGTATGAAACTAATGGGCAGGCTCCATTATGACCATATCTTGAGGTCTACCTGTGAGAGAAATGTAATACTAACAAAGCTTCTTTTTTTAGATATTGCTTTATAAAAAATCAGGCATGAGGACATAGTGTTTGCTGGATGCAATAAAAGAGTGAATGAACAAGAAAACTGTCATGGAGTTTCTTTCTCCTATTATATGTTCATTTCCTGTTGAATCTCCTTTGAATAGGGATAATTTCTTGTCACCTATTGTTAGTTGGAGTTTTGTCAGGATTTTAATTTGAAAAACTCTTTCTCTGAAGAAATTAACTCTCTTGGGTGCAGTCACTGTCCTTTCTTCTGTTATTTCATACAGAGAAGTTTCTTATGTTGTTCCAGCAGGAAATAGCAAAACAAATACTCGCCTTTAGGTATATTCTTGAAACAAGCTTGAAGATATAGAGGATGTGGGGAAAATGATTTTCTTGTTTTTATAGATAAAACATGTATTTAGAGTAAGTGAATTTTTTGTCCTTTGGTATTTTTTTAAAAAATGAGAATTAATTAGTGTACATATTCATTAAACATTGAACTCATTTAAAATAAGAATTTTCTGAGTCTTCAGGTGAAGGAATACTGATGCTCGCTTCCTCTGATCAATAATCCCATTTCTGCAGAATTTATACATATAATATATTTTGTTCTGTGGTCCTGACAAAGGAGGAGACAAAAAACAATGTATACTCAAACAAACTTTTGTGAGGGGCTGGAATCCAAATTTCAGAAGATAGATAGCAAATGAACCAAGGTTCAAGGCAACTTTCAGAGCTGTAATTTCATCATATTTGCATGGCACCAGATTGAGGGAGAGATGCAAAAGCTTTTCGCTAATATCTGATTGAATTTTTATAATCTGAGTTACATTTAATTCTTATCTAATTGATTCCATTATATCAGACATGTCAAACACAAGGCCCGGGGGCCGAATGCGGCCCGCGAAGTGGTTTCATGTGACCGGCGAAGCCATCCTGGAAACAGTAAGGAAACGGCCCCCGTTGCTTTGGCCCTGGCCCAGGCTGACCAGGAGCCAATGTACAATTTTGTGGTGGCCATCTATGCTGAAACGCATTCAGGGGGGCTTTTCATCAGGTTCGCCTGATACACCAGTTGTGCCCCTTTCTGGATCGTGATGCTCTACGCACAGTCACTCAAGCCCTCGTTGTTTCCCGCCTGGACTATTGCAACGCTCTCTACATGGGGCTCCCCTTGAGGTGCACCTGGAGGCTCCAGGTAGTTCAGAATGCGGCTGTGCAGGGGATCCTGGGGGCCTCTAGATACTTCCATGTAACACCTCTCCTGTGGCCTTCCAGGTGCACTTCAAGGTGTTAGTAACAACCTTTAAAGCGCTCCATGGTAATGGACCTAGGTATTTGCAAGACCGCCTCCTACCAAACACCTCCCTTCGACCAGTCTGCTCCCACAGAGAGGGCCTCCTTAGGGTGCCGTCGGCCAGTCAATGCCGGCTGGTGACCCCCAGGGGGAGAGCCTTTTCTGTGGCAGCTCCTGCCCTCTGGAATGACCTACCCCCAACCTACGTACAGTTGCAGATCTGCGCCTTTTTCGCCGAGCCCTGAAGGCCCATCTATTCCGTGCGGCCAGCCTGGTGTAGTTTGATTATGTTTTAGTGGGGGTTTTGTATGGGGTATTTTAGAGCAGGCCTGTTATTTAATTTGATTTTAGAACAGAAACTTGCGTATATTTATCGTGGTTTTTATTATCACCTGTTCACCGCCCTGAGTCCCGTAAGGGAGATAGGGTGGTATATAAATTCAATTAATAATAATAATAATAATAATAATAATAATAATAATAATAATAATAATAATAATAATAATAATAACAACAACAACAACAACAACAACAACAACAACAAGAAGAAGTCTTAGCTCCACAAGGTTGTCTGGAAACAGTGAAGAACCAGCCCTGCCATGTCAGCCCCACCCCCTGGGTGCATGCTGGGAAAGTGTCACCCTTTGTGAGGAATGAAGAAATGCACCATCACCTGGAAGTGGCCAGCAAATGGCCCTCGCCTACTTCACATATCCGGCTTGATGGGCTCTGGAGGAGGGGTTTTGGCAGGCAGCGGGGTGCTCTCCTCACAGTGCTGAGAGGCTGAGCTGGGCAGCACAAATCCAAAAAGAAACACGAGGCCGCCCAGCTCCCAGCCTGCCCAGTTTTAGCAGGCAGCGGGGCATTCTCCTCACAGAGCCAAGAGCTGAACTGGGTGGTGCGAATCTGATGAGAAGTGCAATGCTGCCTAGCCCCCAACCTGCCCAGTTTCAGCAGGCAGCAAGGTGCAAAGTTGGCGAGCTTCGCACCGTCCAGCTCAACCTCTTGGCGTTGTGAGGAGAGCACCCTGCTGCCTGCTGAAACCACGCCCACCCAGTAGGCCACACCCACTCCATCCACGCCCACCCAGTAGGCCGCACCCACCCTGGCCACACACCCCACCCCCTCGAGGGCAACCGCAATGCTGATGCGGCCCTCAATGAAATTGAGTTTGACACCCCTGCATTATATGGTCAATTACATTAGTAATTCAAGAAATAGGATGCAGGATGGACACCTAGTGACTTGCCTTTAGCTTTTTAGATACTATAGATAGCAGTAAAATTTATCTAACATTTTTCTTCCTGAAAAGAAGCAACCTGAACTCTAGAATACACCATAAGTTTACCTTGACCTCCCATGCCTTTCACATTACATTGGGGATTAGAGAGTCCTGATAAACTATTATTGTGGCTAGAAATTACAGTTGTCAGTCTTAAACTGTAATTCTCTCACTATGATGAAGTCTTTCCTGAATTGAGAAATGTATCATTTTTTTCTAACAAACTATCCTTTATATTCTGATCAATTCCCAAAACTATAATTTGGCTTTGGAAAGATTTGTATTTTGATATGCTGCAAAATGTTAATAAAATCTTATGAACAGAAGAAACCAATGACAGACTGTCTCTCAAATAGACTGTTATCTGCCTATATGAAGAATGTAGCAAAGCTGTGCTAATTTCAAGTTACTGAGAGAATCTAGGCTTAACAGCTCCACAAACTGAATCTAATCAGGACCTAGACTGTATGTTTTATGTGCATTTAAGCATGCATGGCTATAACCCTTCTGTGTTAGACATATATGTCCATATCACGGTTTATAAGCATTTTAAGTATTATATGATAATTTGAAACAGCTACTTCAGTTCGCCAACATTTTAACTCTAAATTTTAAGTTGTAAATATTAATCTATTTTCAAATTAGATTGTTCTTAGTGCTTATTACTTACAGAACCCTCTGTTCTACATTTAGGGCTAATATTAGTTATATTATGTCTCACAATTGTATGTTCTGGCTTGGTTTTTAATTGTTTTACATATTTCCTGTTTTATATAGCTATACCTTGTCCATCTTTAGCATTTATACCATTGATACACTCTGTACCTTTGTTGTTGCTATTGCTCAATTACTAAGTTGTGTCCAACTCTTTATGATACCATGGACCATAGCATGCCATGCCCCGTCTTCCACCTCCTGAAGTTTGCCCAGATTCATGTTTATTGCATCAATGACACTAACCATTTCATTCTCACAAATGAAGGCAAATATACGTATCCCAAACTGGATTGGTTACTGGGACCAGAGGTTTTTATCATGCTGGAGCCCATCTAGCCTAGCTAGAGAGAAGCTCCCTATAGATTGGATACTCCAAAATGTCTCCCTCTTATTTATATGAAATGTTGGAGAAAACTATGTGCCGAAGTGGATAAATTTGTTGATTTACAATCCAAAAATCATCTTTATCTTTTGATATGTAGACAAGTTAGTATTCTTTTAGGCTCATTAGCTCATCTTCTGTAAAATGTGGAATATGTGATGAAGCATCATGATATTTGGTGAATGATATTTTGTATCCTAGATGTTCAAAACTCTTAATTGTTCTGTATTCAAAAGATTGAGGAGGGAATGTACTGATCTTTTATTTCTCAGGACAGTTTCCAGTTTATATTCTTTATGCTGTTGACAGTTTTCAACTTCTACACCTGCACTGTTCAAGGCTTATTTAAGCTTGAAGGTTTTAGGCTTGACCAAGCATTGACAGCAGCATTACAGCAGCTAACACTGGAGTCTGCTTGGCTGATGGATTAAATAAACTCATTGAAATCTTTTCCTTGTAAAAAACAAAAGCAAGACAAAACTTAGAAAAGGTGTTGAAGGCTGTATGCCATTCTTGTTCTTTGTATAAAAAGGTCCATTAATGTTAATAGAAGAACAGCATGCAATCTTAGCCCAAACAACACTTTTAAAAATATGGCAACCTCTTGCATAATGTACTGTACATCATTTTGATGCTAAATCCTTTGCCATGGATGCTCTCTTCATATGAATCTTTTGTTCTATTTTTTTAAAAAAATAGAACCATGTGTAGCTTCATTGCTACCTAAAATATTTTTTAATATCACCTTCAGATATATATTCAATCTAATGCATGAACAGAAAAATAGAAGTCATGGCTTTTTGCTAAAACAAAATATTACACTCTGTATCAAAATTGTTACAGTATTAAATAAGCATTTAATATAATTTAGATTTACTGTTTATTCTGATGGATTCCTCAGTGCCTCTGGCCCTTAAGAAATTTCTAAGCAAGCAGAAAAAGCCCAACATACACAAAGTTACATTTAGAGGAAAGTAAGTGATAGACATTTTCCCTATATATTATGTTATAATTCTGCATCCTTTTGTAAAAATATGTGTTGTTACCCTACTTTTGTTTATTTTGCTTTTTCTTCCATTTGCTTGCCTCTTTTAGATATTATCATCCTTTCCACATTACATCAGATTGGTTCAGAAGTAGTCATTTCTGCAGAGGGCGGAGGGGAGGATGCAATTGTGATTGACTCATTTCTAAGAAAAACCCACTTTTGCCAATCCTATATCTTGCCACCCATTCTGTCTCCTACCCCCCCCCCACCCCTTGTTATGTGCCCCAAATCTCCAATACCCTCCTTTAACCCACAGAACTGGCAGAAGAACCAACATTTGCATCTTTAAACAGTGTGCTTTTTAAAGATCTAATATCATACAGTGCAGATCAAGATGGTATTCCGTTAAAAGAAATAATAAATATGACATAAATGTGACTCAAATATTAGAGAGAAGATCCATAGATCAGTGGTAAGGAAGGGGAATAGAATGTAATCTGAGATGTAATGGCAGTATAGAAATTCCAATTAGAAAGCATATGCTTAAAACATTTTCATTATAATTGTGATAAACCCCTACAGGTACAAACCACACTACTTGATTTTCTTCAGATTTTTGCATCCCTTCTGAAGTTGTCTCTGCCATCTCATTAGCATCCCATCTCATTGACATCCAATTTCATTAACATGTAACATTTCTGCCTTTTCTGATGCAAAGTTGATTTAGGATGCAATGGTCACTGACTTCAGCAGATGGCAGCACCATCTTGTTGATGCCAAAAGGTCAAATCTGTTAGCAGGTGGATAGGAGACCTCTAGGAAATTCCAAGCCTGTAAAATAAGCGTATGTGTGTGTGCACGCGCATGCGTGTTTTTAATCATCCCAGACAAACTGAGAGGCAAAATTCTTTAATACCTTTCTCAAGAAAACAAGTGTTCATTATGGCCAATGAGGGTGGAAAGAGAATGCATATTAAAGCTAAAGCTTACTGGGATTCATTTTTCACTCAGTAAACAATGGTGTAGTAAGATATCTTGAACCTGTCAATACAAATCAGACATTTTGATATAAGTTGAACCCTTATATTTGTTGTATCACTTCATTTTAAAAAAGCATTGTTAGGGATTCTTTTTAATTTATCAGTCTGGGAATCTTTCTTATTATACTTTATGCGTAAAATGCTTAACAGATGTTTCTATCTTTGAATAGATCCAAACTGCAGGATACATACAGAATAGCTATAAAGGAAGAGTGGAATGATAGGAAACATATAAATGTGTAAGGCTTTAATGCCATTTGTTTGTATTGTATCTATCAGTTTAGAAACAGCTACGAGTTTTCTTTTTTCTACTCCCTGTTTGGCATTATAATGGCATCTCATCATAAATCAACCTCAACATGGAACACTGCTTAGGAAATATAAGTATATGAGCATTGCAGAATGATCCAAAATTACAAAAATATATCAGAAGTCAAAAATAGCTGGTGGAGAAATGCTGTGTCTTTAGTTTATTGAGATTGGAGGATCCTAATGTATTGTCACTGAAAGAATAATTTTTCCTTTACAATCTACTTAGCAAAGATTTATTGATCCTTTCCCCCTTCATAGAGAATTACTGATCCATTTTAGAAAATCAGATTTTCACACCTTTGCACAGTGCAGTTCTCATGGGAATACCAAGAAAGTTGACTTTGAAAGAAATCCCCAGGTACTGGTGCACAACAGCCTATAGTCTCCTGACTGATTTGTTGCACAGGGTGGTACTTTTTTCTAGTTAACAAGAAATAATTGTATTGCAAGGACTTATTTTTCTATGCTATCAAATGGCATTCAATTATTTGTGTACACAATATTTTAGGGGTCCCTTCTCCCCTTTTTCAATAATAATATTATGAACAGAAAGGTAAGATAAAAATTATTGAAATTCATGCTGCAAAGCAGGAGGGGATGGCAGCATTTTTCTGTGTACACACTTGCCCAAATGAGTGTGTATAAATAACTTTGTGATTTGTCTGATCTCTGTTCTTATTACAGTTGTATCCTAGATAGCTAAAACACAAGGCATGTGATATTGAAGTATGCATCATAATGAAGGTGATTTATTATAATTAAAACAGCACAGAGAGCAGCTTTTATTAGACATATTGTTTCACAGGAAAGCTTAATAAAGGGCATTATTATTAGTTATAGATCTGTGTGAAGAATGTTGTTTACCAAGAGTTATGTGAGTATTAGTCAAAGTCTGAAGTTGCTCATTTGAGCTGTCCACCATACAAAGAGAGAAATGGACAGAGGGAGAGAAAAAGAGAGAGAGAAAATTGGGGGTGGGATCCATAAACAGCAAAGAGAAGAATTTTAAGTCTTGTGGGGGAAGAGAAATAGTCTGGGAAAAAGGAAATACCAAGGATATGAAGTGCCTTATGCAGGAGCTGTTCCAGAATACTTTATTACATATCTTCAGATACAATAGCCAGACTTGTAAGTAACTCCACTCTCACTATCTGTCTCCTGTTCTCTCTCTATCTTTGTGTGTGTGTGTGTGTGTGTGTGTGTGTGTGTACACATATACAACCACTCACCCATACACAAGATTGAGTTTGTTGCAAAAGTCATGAAGGATCAAAAGAAGAAAAAAGCAAAGTATTCTCTATATCAGAGAGATATTTATAAATATATATGTTGTTGTTGTTAGTTGCAAAGTTGTGTCCGACCCATCGCGACTCTATGGACAACGTTCCTCCAAGTCTTCCTGTCCTCTACCATCTTCTGGAGTCCATTTAAGCTCACGCCTACTGCTTCAGTGACTCCATCCAGCCACCTCATTCTCTGTCGTCCCCTTCTTCTATCTTTCCCAGCATTAGGCTCTTCTCCAGTGAGTCCTTCCTTCTCATTAGGTGGCCAACATATTTGAGTTTCAACTTCAGGATATACTTTGTATTAAATGGGCATGAGTCTCAGGGCTTCAAATCCAGTTTTCCAGTTCAAGCAGGCTAAGCACAGGAGGCACTGTGTACATGTTCTTTTTCCTCTTAATAACTGGGACTCATCATACTAGTACTGGACAACTTCATGCAGTTTGAAGCTGAGCTTCCCAGCTAAAACAAAGTAAATAATAAACCCCACATCTATTCTGGATAAATAATACATTTGGAAATAATGTGATTTTTTGACAATACTACATAGCATTATGGATATGGATTTTATTAAAATATATTGAAAATGAGGAATTAAACTATAAATCATAAAAAGTGCAAGTTTTTGGTGGATTCATTTGTTTGCCTTCCAGCGTTATGGTCAAGGTACTCAGTTTAGGCAAGTGGTTCTCAAATTTTGCAGTACCCCTACCTCTATAGGATTTGAATTCAGCAACAAATAAAAATGCCAATTTAAAATTTAGTTACTTTTAATAATTATCTTTCAAACCATACATCTGAGAATTTTTCAGACTTTGCAGCAAGCACTTAGGCAAAGCAGGGTCAAAGCCCAACAGCAAAATTTTGACAGACTTTCTCTTTGCCTGCATTTTACAGCCTCTCTATAAGTGAGATTGGAGGTTAAAAAGTTTGCTAAATAAATAAACAAACAAACAAACAAACAAAATTATTATGACATCTAGGTATCGCAACAAGTTTAAGAACACTTAACCACTTAGAGAACTAACAATATTCTCTATGGTTAGCAAGGCTGCAATTTATGCATAAGGATATCCAGCCTAACCTTATGGGCCTTTTTATCAGAAATAAGCCCTGTTGAATTCAATGGCCCTCCTCAAAATGACTGGTTTCATCTATCATGCTAGGCCATAATATGAGTTGTTTGACTTTGGTTTAGTCTGATGTATTCAAGAACCTAATGTATGAATAAACTTGAAGCTCAATTCTTACCTTACAGTGGTTGGCACACAACATAGCATGATAAATCCAGAATAATTCCTATTGAATTCATTGGGTCAAACTCCCATATGAGAAAATTGCAGCTTACAATATTTCAAGCCTGACTAATTTCAGAGCCTGTGCTTAAAATAGTCCTGCAAGTCTATATTTAATTTAAAATGCTGTTTTTAACAATACCTGATTTTTATTCACTTCCATATCAAACCATCAGTGCAAGCAAAAAAAATCATAATTCTAATCTCAATTAAAAACTCATTTCACAATTGGGATGGATCATAATACTATTTTTAATTCTGATTATTTCCTATTTATATTAGTAAGTCTAAATCAATTTAAATGAGTTATTTGGGTGGGTCAAACTGAATTTTATGCAGTGAAATTTCTTTACATAGTAGATATTGAAATTGTTCTAAACTGTTCTTTAATTCAGGGCTTTTCAACCAGTGGTACGAGTACCACCTGTGGTACATTGGCACCTGGCAGGTGGTACGCGACCATCCTAGAAAAGTGGTAGTGGGGGAGGGGAATGAGCTGAACTGGTGGCAGCACCGCATAAGCCTGAGCGAGAGATGGCTGGAGCTGCAGGGCTGTCAGGGCTCAGTGGAAGCACGAGGATCAGCGCCAGGCTCCAGCTGGAGCTTGGCACTGATCCTGGCGCTTCTGCTAAGCCCAGAAGAAGCACTGATCAGCTGGAATGTTGCAGCATCTCCAGGGTCTTGTGATTTACATTCAGATGCTTGGCAACTGATTCATATTTATGACGGTCACAGTGTTCCAGGGTCTTGTGAAGTGACCAAAACCTGCTGCAACCACCCAGCAGATGGGGGGAATAAAAACCAAACACCCCCCACCCCACCCCCACTGCCAATCCTCAACAGAAATGCTCACAGGACAGGAGGAAGAGCGCCACCAGGTGGGCAGGCAGGTGTCTTGCTCAGCTGTGGCTTGGGGGGCACTTTTTTGAGTGCCATTGTAACTTCGAACAGTCACTAAGCGAACTGTTATAAGTTGAGGACTACCTGTACTTCATCACTTTTTTCCAATTTTTTTTTTTTGATCATCAAATTTTTGACACCTTGCTAGGCGACTGGTGGTACTCGGATACTGCCATATCCTAAAAATGGTACAATGGGTGAAAAGGTTGAAAAGCCCTGTTCTATAGAACTCTTCATCAGGTATGAAAATAGGGAATGTTGAAAATTACAAAAATCCAAACACTGGTTTAAAGAGAAGATGGAGACTGCAGATTGAGTGGTTAACAGCACAGGATAAGGTCAATGGCACACAGGTACAATTTCTGAATGTCTTTTACTTAGATGGAATTCTTAAGTTCGTGCCAGGCAGAGAGCAAACGGTTAGGAAAGCTGAAGATTAATTTTAAAAGCCATGCTAGCTATTGTCCAACAAGGGATTATTTTAAGTTGATTTTGATCTTGGTTATTTGGTTTGATCATACCAGGGCATAACAGTTGTGTTCCTTTACTTGTTAAATTATCTAATTATACTACATTTAGGATAAAGTTAAAGGTTTCGGAAAAAGAAATACTCTTTAAAAAAAAAAGCTCTCATAAGGCCTGTTAACTTATACCCATGTATCCTAATAACACTTTCTCCTTGGATGGTCAGATGCTTCAAATTATGTCAGTCAGTCCAGATTGCTTTTAATTTACCCTCATATTTTGACAAACTCATCTTCAGCCACATTTGGGTTGGTGGAGGATTGTGGTTTTTTGTTCTCTTCTCTTATTATTTCATGGAAAGGGTGTTATAGGTTATGGTTATCATATCTAAATGCAGAACTTCAGATATTCATTTAATGGAAGCACAGAGCTGCAGAAGCTTCAGTATCCGTGAGATCAATGAATCTCAGTGGTAACCCCTGATAAAAATGTAAAAAAAAATCATACATGTGTTTATGTTATGGTAGGAAGGGCAAGTGGGAGAAAATAGATTTATGTACATGTTAAAATATTGTGTTTGGAGAAAAAAAAAGCTGTGCCCATCAGACAAAGTATACTGTTTACTTCAATTGTACATAAAAGGAAGAGACATTACAACTTTTTTTTCAGGGAATGGACAACCATTTTTTCTATTGACTGCACTGATTAGTTAGCTGAAACAAAATGCCAAAAGAAAAATATTTATTTAATTCAAAATGGTCAAAAGAATACACATTTATAAGCATGTCACTGTAATATGAATTTTACCAGCAAAGCAAAAGAGTGTCACAAGGGTTGCTGAGAGAATATGATTGGCCCAAGGTCACCCAAAAAGGTTTCATGCCAAGGCAAGACTAGACCTCTAGACCACACAGTCTTCTGGTTTCTAACCTGGTGCCTTAAACCAATGTATCAATGTATAACATATATAAAGATATTTGCAAAGAATCTAGTCAAAGACAAAAAGAATAGAAGCTTGGGCTTA
The DNA here is from genome assembly GCF_001527695.2 of Protobothrops mucrosquamatus. Classification (NCBI taxonomy): domain Eukaryota; kingdom Metazoa; phylum Chordata; class Lepidosauria; order Squamata; family Viperidae; genus Protobothrops; species Protobothrops mucrosquamatus. Next base: position 941,408 of record NW_015386416.1, read on the forward strand.
AAAGAAGTGGAAAATATGTAGAGCAATTTTTATAGAATTGAAAAATGATCTTGAAAATGGGTGAAGAAGGAGCCTGCAATGAAATGTATATAACAGTGGTGGCGAACCTATGGCATGTGTGCCAGAGGCGGCACTCAGAGCCCTCTCTGTGGGCACTTCTCTGAATTGCTGGTGGCAGGCTGCGGAGCCCCAGAGTGCGCCGGTCGAGGGGCCGGCAGGCTGTGGCTGCTGACGGACACTGTTGGCCCCCATGCGCTCGCTGGCCTCTGTGTGCGGGGGCCGATGGTGTCAGGCAGCAGCTGCCCTGGCCCCTGCCTTGCCTTGCCCTGAGATAATGGCACCCCCACCCTGCCTCACCTCACCTCGCAGGATGAGCCTCCTATCTACCACCCCACCTGAGACCCCCTGGATCTCCCCCAACCCTGCCTGGCCCCTACAGGCGTCCCTCCCCATGAGCAACATCGAGGTGACCACACCCACCTTGGCCACACCCACCCAGTCTGCCATGACCACCACAGCCACGCCCACCTGGCACCCGGCAATAAATAAGTGGGTTTGGGGTTGCAGTTTGGGCACTCGGTCTCTAAAAGGTTCGCCATCACTGGTATATAATTTACTGCTTTTCATTAATGTATAAGAATATTCTCTATAGTTTATATTAACTATGTTATTTGAAATACACTGTCTTCTAGTTTATTTTTAGTTATATTTCTATGAGCTACCACTGTATCGAAACCAATATTTTCCAGAAATGGAACAAGTCATATGAGAATCTATCCTTTTTCATATATTTCTATTGTCACATGTTTAGTCCTCTTAAATTTAGAAGCCATGACTTTCCATTGTTGCCTACAACTTGCAAAAGAGAAGACTGTTAACATTTTTAGTACATCTACAATACTTTTCTTTATTACTATAATTATATAGATTTAATAAATAAAATGCAATACACAACATGTTAGATTCCACTTACTAGAAACAAATTCTCAAAATTTTTGAATTCTAAGTTTAATCACCCTATATAGAACTCTGTAAGCTTTCTTATTTGTGGAATTTTAATTGAATAAAATTATTTTCCATTTAGAAAGTCCTTTCTAACATACAAATAATACTCTTGTGCCTTCCTGTTTCCATTTTCTTTCATTTTCTCTAATGTTTATATTTACAGGCAAAATGTTTGTCAGACTGTGAGATATCTTCTCATTATTTTTAACCATCACCCAAAAAACAGCACCCCTTCTCTTGTATTTAGAATATTTTAAGCATACAAATAAAAAGAGATCACAGCAATTTGTTATAGCATCATCTTGCTATTCATAAGTATTTTTCATTAATAGATATTTACCCTTAATGGCAAGGTTAATAAATAGGAATAAGACTAATAGTTGCTATAATTTATACCAGTTTGTAATTTACTCTGTGTGTTTTTCCATTTTTTATGTTAGCTAAAAATAACAATACACAGACTCTCCTTTGTAATGTTTGTGTGTGTGTTTGTGTGTATATTCATTGCTGTAGATCAACAAGTAGCATTTATTGATTTATTCCAAGAGTAGTTCTAATGCAATAGAAGATTTTGATTGATAATTCTCATCCAAAATGTATCTTCTTCCATCTCTCCAGAGTGTTCTCTGGCTCTAGTAGCAGCTTATAGTTAGTTATGATGGAAGAGCTTATATAGAAAATGGAGGATTCTGAGGAACCAGAATCCCACTTGAGCACCCACTTATATTCTGCATGTAGAAAATTTTGGAAAGATGCAGTATTTGCTAATAAAAGAAAAGTACCTTCAGTAATAACAATAATAATATTGGAGGTACTTGGGGAGAACCCAACAACAAAAAATGCAAAATCCAGTCTGAATATCTAATTGATTGTGCGACAAACCATAATAATGACTAGTTATCATAAACAGGTATTCTCTAGATATGTTGGACTTTGGGGATTTGGAAGCATTTATTTTGAAGGATTGCCTGCCCTACTACTCATGATACTGCAGTACTGTAATAAAACTTGGCCTATATCCATTATGGTGAACCTTTTAGAGACTGAGTGCCCAAACTACAACCCAAAACCCACTTATTTATTGCGAAGTGCCAGAGCTGCATCAGCATCGTGGTGTCCTCAGGGGGAGCAGTGGGGTGGGTGTGGCCCATTGGGTGGGCGTGGATGTGGTGGTCACAGCAGACTGGGTGGGCGTGACCAGGTGGGCGTGACCACCTTGATGTTGCTCATGGGAGGGGCGCCTGTGGGGGCCGGGCAGGTTGGGCGAGATCCAGGGGGTCTTGGTGTGCAGGGCGATGGACAGGAGGCTCATCCTGTGGGATGAGGCGAGGCAGGAGCCAAGGCGGCTGCTGCCTGACACCATCGGCCCCCGCACACAGAGGCCAGCGTGTGCATGGGGGTCGATAGTGTCTGTCAGTAGCCACAGCCTGCTGGCTCCTCGACCAGCACACTCTGTAGCTCCACAGCCCACTACCAATACTGGGCCAGCACTCCAGCAGCAGGCAAAGTAGGGGAGGGGGAGGCACATGCTGCAGAGCACCAGAAGCGCCTATTTTATCCTGTCTGTTTTTGCTTGCGGTTGGAGAGCAGGTCGCTGCTGGTCATCTCCTCGGCCCCCTTGCAGATCTTGCCTTGGCCCGTGCATGGAGCTTGTTCCCCTTGCATGTTAGTCCCACCTCAGGCCAGCACTGCCAGCAGCTTGCGCAGGTCCATTAGGTTGCCGCCGCCACCTGGACCGTCTGGCCCACCCAGCACAAAAGAGGCGAAACGGTCAGCTAGCAAGCTCGAGTAGAGGTGGTAGAGCACGTCCACGCCCAGCAAGCCAAAGACCAACCCCATCAGTGCCATGGTCCCCCAGTCCCAGCTAGGATTGCGTGCCTCCCCCCCAGCTCTGCTGGGCCTGGGCAGTCATGACGCCGATGGGTATCCAGCTTTCCATACTCGGGGTGGCTTTTTGCCTGCTGGCCCTGGGTGTTCTCTACCACCTCTACGTGGGGCTTCCTAGCCGACTGCTTCACCTCCTTCATGCTGGGTAGGCCTGCAGCTCTGTGTGGCAACCTAATGGACCTGCGCAAACAGCTGGAGGTCACAGTAGGTACCGAGGTGTGCGAGGGGAATGCGCTTCACCACATAAATCCATTCTGGGAGATTGGGAAGGCTTATTGTCCCTCTGACCCAATACACTGGCACCCACATTTATCACATCCAAAATGTTTTCAGAACATTCAAACTATAGGTAGTTCATTTGTTCACTACTTGTTCATTAACCATTTGAAATTGGTTGACAAAACAAGATTTACAACTAGCCCTCACTAGAACAGCAGTGTTCTAGTAGTTGCATGATTCCAATTTAGATATTTGGCAACTGGTTTCCAATTATAATGGTTGAAGTATCCCATAGTTGTGTGATCATCATTTGTGATCTTTACAGTTGGCTTCTGATGTAAATGTAAATGATATGAGTAGTGCCTAGCAGCCAGTTAGTGGATGAGCCAATGAAAGACAAAAGAAAAGTGACTTCTGTTCTTTTAATAAAAATGCTTCAGGGAACTTTCCTTCTTTGAATGAAAGGCACTGGATATAGTGCAAGTTGCATATTGTATACTTGGTAGTTGATGGGATACTCAGATTTCTGTGTATTTGATATTTGCTTTTATGGAACTTGATGGAAACCTATATTAAAACAACAAAAACAGTGCACAATGCTGTTAAGTGCAATCCTGCACTTTTTACACAGAGAAAATGTTGCTACATGCTTTAGCGGCAGGAAGATTAGAACCATTCTTTCAAATATTTTTTCTTCACTGTGGTTAAATGCCTAGACACAGGTCAGATCTGCTTAGTTGACATGGATAGGTAAATGACTGTTTTGCGAAAACAAATATGAGAGTCCTCTCTTCACAAATTTAAAACCAAAATATGACATTATCAAAGCAATCCACATTAATTAACAGGATTGCTTGCTTTTTTCATGAAAACCAACCTTTTCTTGTATCGTCTAAGAAAGTTGCCCTTGTTATTTCTGAATCATAAAGTTGAGCAATTTATGCAGCTGCAGTTTTTGCAAACTGAAACGAAAGTGGGGGAAAAGGAAGTTAACATGTTTTTGTTTTGATTAATTCACCAAATTATTTTTTCATCAAAATATTGTATATACATATTTTGATAAAACAGTAAAAAATAATTCAAAGATGGAAAATTAGGATTTGTCATTCCTACCCTTTTGCTTTCTGAATAAAATAATCATTTCTGTTTAAGTAAAAATATTAATATGTAATTAATGCTAAAATAATCATTAGTTTCCATGTCCAAGAATTACCAATAACATGCTACATGCTACATATAGAACAACTTAACCTATATTCATAACAATGCTTTCTTTTCATTCCTTGTAAAAAAATTTCAATTTCTTCAATAATTTATTGGATATTCACTCCAAGCATGGCATTTAAAAATAATACTTTAAAAAAATCAAAGCGGATCCAAAATAATTAATCTAATTTAATTATGACAGTATATTTTGGAAATATTTTGGGAATATGAATAATCAGCTATGTATATTTATTTATTTATTTATTTATTTATTTTGATTTATATCCCGCCCTTCTCCCAACGGGACTCAGGGCGGCTCACAACATATTTAAAAACATAGACATATTTACAACCCCCCACCAGATAAAACCAAATTAAACCAATATTTAAAGTTGTGCAGTTAAAATTATTCTTAAAAAAACCCGATTTAAAAACCCGATTTAAAATCCTCCCTAGGCCAGGCCCGCTTGCTGAAAAAGCCATGTCTCGAGGGCGCGGCGGAAAGTAAGGAGATCCGGAATCATCCGGATCTCGGGGGGTAGTTCGTTCCAGAGGGTGGGGGCACCCACAGAGAAGGCCCTCCCCCTGGGGGTCGCCAGCCGACACTGCTTGGCCGACGGCACCCTGAGGAGACCCACTCTGTGGGAGCGTACCGGTCTATGGGAGGGAATCTGTGGCAGAAGGCGG
>NW_015386416.1:948216-984181 GCF_001527695.2 Protobothrops mucrosquamatus
CACAGTGGTCTCCCTTGGGCAAAAGCTCTCCCTTATAATGACCGCTACCCCCCCGCCCCTACCCCGGGTCCTTGGCTGATGGAATGCCTGAAAACCCGGCGGGCAGATGTCCACCAGTGGTACTCCACCTTCTACGCCCAGCCAGGTCTCAGTAATACCTGCCAGGTCCGCGCCCCCCTCTAAAATAAGATCTTGTATGTGGGGGGCCTTATTTACCACGGACCTGGCATAGTGGTTGAATAATGGTTGAATTCTAGAGAACAAAAGATTTCAGTCTAATAGCTTTGAAATTCTGACAAAAATATAGAAATCATTATTCTCATGCTCTTATATCTGTCTCTTTATGATCTTTGGTGACTGAGGAAGAAGCTGGCTTTGAAGCTATTTCTGAGAAGAATAGGGTACTATAGTGGAATATATGAATGACCTTGGGGAAAGGGAGGAAGAGAGCTGACTAGGAAACAATCAGACAAGACAGCAGAAACCCTTAGTGGCTTAATGGTTAGAGAAAGAAATTTAGAGAGGACCCACCCAAATGATTTAAGCCAGTGGTCCTCAACCTTTTTAATGCTGCGACCCCAACCGGTCGTAAGTCGAGGACTAAACCGATCGTAAGTCGAGGACTAAACCGATCGTAAGTCGAGGACTACCCAACCGGTCGTAAGTCGAGGACTTTCCCTGCCCGGGAGTGCCGCGCATGCATGGTTCTGGCCCCTGCACCGGCCGAGGCGTAGCTGGCAAGCGGCAGAGACGGAGCAGGCCGACCACCAGCTGGCCCAGCTCAAGGGAGGTAAGGCACCCACCGGAAAAGGGGAAAAAAATGGCAGACAGCCTTGCTTGGCGACCCCCGTGAAATGGTCGATCGACCCCAAATGGGGTCGCGACCCATAGGTTGAGAACTGCTGGTTTAAGCAGTTAAAATTGGTGGGAAGTTTGTGCCTTGGGACTTCCAAGATTCTGTTAATTTAGCCTTACAATAAAATATAATTAATTAATGTAATTATGTTTCCTATTTGGTTTACCCAGGAGTGATGACATTAATCTTGTAAGTATGCTACTCTCTTCCAAAGAGAGTAACTTCAAGAATGGCCTCCAAGTTTTGAGGAATGCCACTAACCACTGAGCATCTGACAGCCACATAAATGACCAACTTACAGAATGCCATGATACATGATACAACTAATGCAGCAACTGGAGTAGAATTTATATCAACCCATGGCAGCACAACAGTTAGCAGTTCAGCCAGTGCTTCTGTGTTCCCATAGTAGCTTGCCACAGAAGTTTGGAGGGGACCAAGATCAATTCTGTTCTTTTGTTGTTCAGTATGAGATGCATATGCAGGCAGACTAGTGGAATTTTCCACTGATTTTACCCAATTGACTTTTGTTCTGAGTTTACTGAAGGAAGCAGCAGTCAAATGGGCAATAGCTTTCATTGAGGGAAATGATCCAGTGTTGGGCAACTATCAAGGCTCCATGCATAAACTCAAAGGATATTGGAATACAGCCAGTCTGCTTCCATACCAATCTTCCCAATGACCTCCTCAGACTTGAGCATGGAAAAACCCATGCAAACTGGAGCAGTAAAGACACAATAAATAAATGAATAAAAATGACAAATCTAGCCTAAATATCTGGCTGAATATGTGATCAATCATAATAATAAGGCATTAAATTCTTCTCAACTGTTAGGAGCCACATAGATAAGTTTTGTCCATGATGATCTGTCCCTAACCTGGTCCTTCAGGTCTTCCAATAATGCACCCATTTTCTTTTCCAAAAGGAAAGAGTCATCATCTTCTCTTTCCTTCCACCATTCTCAGTATTAAGCCTTCTCTGAAAAGCTATGTGATTGTATAATGTATCTGAATAAGGATAATTTGAACCTGGTCATCTGTGCCTCAAGGGAATTCTGGATTGATTTGGATGATGATGATGATGATGACGACAATGACATGACATAACAATGATGATGGGACTCAATTCCTTTGTAGACACTAGTATACATATTCTAAATTTAGTGGTAGTTGAGTTGTGACAGAATGGGGTATAAGAGGAGAGGCAGAGGAAGAAGCCTATTCCATTCCAGGTGCAATAGTGTTTTTTCTGCCATCTGGTACAAGCAGGAGAACAGCAAATCCAAAGAATTAAATCATTCATTTTGACTATTATACACTACACACATAAGCAGGGCAGTGCTATTTGATAGTGAAATAGAACAGACAATAGAGATATAGCAATAGGGAGAATAGATATATCCATATGTTTTGTGATAGTAGCAGTATTGTTCTTGTTATTTCATTGAACAATAGCAAATAGATAAATAGCAAACAAATAAGAACTCAGGGATGCCTGAGAGGGTAGCATTTGCAGAAACGTCTTGACTTAAAGACAAATGAGGAAATGAGACAAATGAGGCCTTGACTTAAAGACAAATGAGAAAAGCAATGGCTGAAATCTTATTAAAAATATTTACGAATTGTAAACCCCATTTAGCATTTAATTAGACCAGTGGGAGAAATAACAGACCTATTTTGTTCCCTAAAAATAAAAGTTATATTAATTAAGTTATTGCTTACAATGCTATTAAGCAGACATTACCTTTATCAGATGATGCTTCTGGAACTGTTTCAAAAATCATAAACCTATCATTGGAAAGTAGCATTGGTGCTCAATCAGATTTTTTTTAAAGAAGCTACTAGTATATATGTCAAAAAGAATAAAAAGCTGGCTAGGTTGATAAGTCATTGAGCAGGAGAAGAGTTATTCTTCAGTAAGAATTACTTTGATAGAAAAATTAGAAGTCCCCCTGAGTGTAAAATCTGGCAGTTTTGGAGGATCCTATATTTATTTACATGAAGTAATCAAAGTATAAGTTGATGATGGTAAGTCTTAGAGAATTCCTTGGAGAAAAGATAATAATAATAATGAAACCAGCCACATCAACTAATGCTGTAAAGCAATAGAGAATTGGGGAATGTGCATTAAAATTTAAACTTCCCAGATTTTGTTCTTTAGAAACAGATTGTTAAGATAATTTTAAAAGAAAACATTAAAGTACCAGTCAGGAAGACCTGAACAAAGGAAGAAGAACTTGTGCAAGGAAGAAATCTTTTGGTTATATGTGAAATTGCAGTGATAATAATATCTTAAACAGGTGTTTAGATAAGAAATAATAACAAAAGCAACATGGAGAAATATATTGGTTTGTTTATTAATACCCAAACATTTCTTAAGAAGAAAAATAGCTATCATCATCTGTGAGTTAGAATGGAAGGGTACTTAGAGAGTTTTAACCTCAAAAGATAGGGTTAGAGATCTGTATTGGGCCAAAGGTTGAACATGATGTTATTTGCTATTGAATTTATTCATTGTCATATCCTATAAAGGTAGAAAAGGTCTGGAACTCTAGTTATGTAAAGAGTTGAATCACTGCCATAGCATACCCTTTTTATAAGGGAATTATGATTTATTTCTGTTCAACTTGAGTTCTTAATGTGTCTTTGAATATCTTAAGTTATTTTAAGCTATTTAGGATCAGTGTTGGAGTTGCTCTTCAGTGGCTTGAAATTAAGAAAGTATGTCTGTGCAAATTCCATATACACTCCAAAAATCATGACAAATACAGATTTTTCATCCATTTTCCAACATAAATGGAACAGATTTCTCTAGACAATGTGATAAATGCTAATTCATAGTTACAGAGCTATGATGAAATAAATCATTCAGCAAAACCATCAAGGGGATGTTTGGGAAAAGAAAAATGTTGGAGACACCAGATCCTGGCACAAGATGCTACAGAAGGAGAATATGGCTGATTGATAGAGATTGGTTCAAGTGAAAGGTTTTTTAAAAAAACCCAAACATCAGCAGTTTATACCGGAGAAACACCAGAATAAAAGTCATCAGGTACCATGAAAATGAGTGAAGAGGCAACATTCTGTAGACTGTTGCTGAGAGAAGAAATAGTAACTTATGAACAATTCTTAAATTGGGGGTTTTGTTTTTTCCATGTGCTTAAGCATGAAATTAATATTCTTTTTCACTGAAATTCTGATGATGTTCAGTAAAAGTAGTGATTAATGAATATTTCCTGAAATTTAGCTCTAGTTCAAAAGCTTTGTACTAGTACGTCTAATGAATCTCTGCATGATTACATATACTTTCTTTAAAAAAGAAAAGTTTTGTATTGTTTAATGAAAGAGTATCAATATTTTTAATGGTAGCTTGATGATACCCATCTGGGTTAGATGACAGTGAGAGTTTTACAGTAGTTTTGTCTTTTCTGGGAAATACTGTTTGACAGCTAAACCAATAATCTATGATATAATATGGCTTTCCATCAGTTCTTGATGCTGTTCAGAATCTGCATTCAAAGCTTTGGACTAAAGTACCATTAATGAAATTATGACACCCAGCTTTACTTCTAATTCTACAGAAATAATTATTATCCTTGAATGGTGCTTGAAAAGTGTTGAATATGAGAGAGAACAAGCTGGAATTAGATCCAGAGAAAGGGACATCTTGCTGGTTAAAAGGAAAGTTATCTTGGGAATTGAAATTCAGTCCTTTCCAGATTTTTTGGGACATTGAAAGGCTAGGTCTGCACATGTGGGTACTTCTTGATCCTCAAATACCACTGGATTTGGGTGACACTTGGTTGAGAAGCAGATTTCCAGAGTTACAGTTAGCGTGCCAGCTGTGACAATTCCTGTTTTGGCAATAGTTACCCAAAGCTTGGTTACATTTTTTAAAATATTGGAATACACTTTCTCTGGGATACATTGTGCAGAAGTTGCAATTAGTGCAAAATGAACAGGCAGGCTGGTTACTGCTGCACAATATAATAGAGGGCTCATAGGAAGCCTGTCTTGAGAGATCTTCACTAGTTGCTATGTTCTTAGAATAAGTGTTTTTCAGTCAAGCTTGACTCTTGGTAAGTTCATGGGCACATCCATGTAATTTTCTTAATAACAACATGAAGGTGATCTTTCATTGTCTTTTCTTCTTTTTCTTCGGAGTCTACCTTACTGATAGGGATTAACAGAGGGATAGAATCAAGTCACATGAAATGTTAGTACCACTTGATGATGCCTTGATATGCAACCTGGAATATTGCATCTAGATTTGGTCACTACAATATAAAAAGGATTCTAGAAAGAGTGCAGAATGCAGAGAAGAACAACAAAGACGATTAGGAGCTAGAAGCTAAAACATATGAAGAATGGTTACAGTAACTGGGTATGTCTAGTTTAATGAAAAGAAGGACTAGGGGGTGACTTTCAACATCTAAGGGGCTGCCATAAAAAAGAGTGGGCCAATCCATTCTCCAAAGCACCTGAAGGCAGTACAAGAAGCAATGGATGGAAACTAATCAAAGAGAGAACCAATTTAGAAATAAGGAGAAATTTCCTGACAGTTAGAAAAATTAATCAGTGGAACGGCTTGCTTTCAGAAGTTGGGGTACTCCATCACTGAAGGTTTTTAAGAAAAGACTAGACATTGTCTGAAATAGTATAGGGTCTCCTGCTTGAGCAGGAAGTTGACTAGAAGACCTCCAAGATCCCTTCCAATTTTGTTATTCTGCTCCTTGGGAGATGTCAGAACCAGATTCATACTTTCTCTGACTATCTGATATCCTGTTCACCCAGATTCAGCTTATGTCCAGATGTGGGTCATAGATGAAATATCTCTTATTACAGCGCATATAGCTAGGTATTGTGTAGCAGAACAGAAGATCCATCAAACTGTGATGGGCCAGCCTCCCGTAATACATTCTCTGTAATTATAATTCATTTGAATTTTAGATATTACTTCATTGATATTAATAGTTTAATATATTTTGATATAATTTTTGTTGCAATTATACTAATATAACTTTAGTGTTTAGATTATGATCTAATATAGGCTTTATTCTGTATCTTTCTCATTAGAAGCCAATTAGCTTATTCTATAAATGTATTTTATTTGCTCATTATCATGTTGTAATTTTAGATATTATTTTATTTAATACAGCGTGAGTGTTTACAGTATAGTTTAACATAGATTCTATCCTGGATCTTACTAATTAAAACTAGTTAGGTCATTTTACAAATGTATTTTAACCCAGTCTTAAATTATTGATCATTTGTTCATTACTTGTACTGATTTTTGACAGTAATAAAATGAAACTGAAACTGGGCAAAAGTAACACAAATGTCAATTTTCATAGAAAAACGCTAAAATGTAAATTATTTGAATAATAAGCTATATATATATTGAATATAGCAGATATTGTTACTAGAAAAGAAGTCAAGCCCAGAAATACACTCATCTTACATTTTAAAGAAACACACTTTTCTTTAAAATATCTGCCAAATTCAAACTAATTTATGCATCTGGATTTGTTAGCAGTTTCATCCAGAAATGTTGCAGATTTTCTTGTGATTGAACAAGTTACATTTTAAGTACTTTAAATCAAAAATAACTTAATTTATTTTCTGGAAAACTGAGTGTAAGTATCATTGGAGTTAAAAGAAAAACAAACAAACATGCCCCCAAACAATAACCATATAAAAATAACCATGGAGTAATGTTAGTACTTGCTATCTGCAATAATCTAATGCTGACAGAGAGTAGTATTTTATTTAGTAATTAACAGTGTAAAGGGGAGAGAAGCTGTCATGTTGGTTCTTAAGCTGGGGAATGTGATGAAAGATGATATCTCCGATCTCATCCTTTCCACTTGTTTAGGATTGTCAGGATGAGAAATGTCAGCATTATGAAAGCTCAGCTCTGCTCTTGATATGATAAAACCCTTCAAAAGCCAGTCTCTCTCCTTTCTCCCCTCCTCCCTCCCTTTCCCTCTCCCTGCACTTGCTTCTTTTTTATTTATCCTGTTTTGTTAGATGGCAGAAATATAATTCTTTTCTTTCTTCCTATTATAAGCCACCATTTTTGTTTTATTATATGTTTCACAACCCCTAATGTCCCACTGAAAATTACCTTGTTAAATGACAGTGTTTCAAAGCCATGAATCCTTCCCTCCCACCCCATTTCCTCTGAGATTTGAAACAGTCAACAGACTGTAAAGAATAAATAATAAAAAAGTATTGATTATTTTGATGACTGTGAGATTCAATTAAGTATTAATTTTGCCCTCCAGTGGACCTATCAACGTATTCAAAAGGGAGGATTCGACTTGAACTAAATGCACACTGAGTGCTTTAGCTTTAAATAGGGAGAAAATGTGTTTACCTACAGTATTTGAAGAAGAGTGCATTGATGCACAGAGTCCAATACTTAAGGGCTGTGCAAATTAAACCCTAGTGACAGTGACATTGTTTTTGGCAATATGAATATTGACCAAAGAAGTGCATTTGATGACAGCTTAAACTATTTGTATTGATTAACATTTTCATAGATTATCATGTGTCATATCAAATTCACTTTTCAAATATGAATACATTAAAAACCCTTAGGGAACCATTGACCAATGTGTGAATGGGCAGACAAAACATGCTCACAAGTCTATTTGCACACTGGTCACCTGTTCTGTATATAAGATCCATTTAGGCATGAACTTAACAATATATATTTGGGAAATCACATAAGACGGTTACTTGTCCACCCAGGCTGATTTAACGGCAAAACAAACGATAGATGTTTGGGAACTTAAAATTGCTCCTCCCCTCTCCTCATATATATATGTATATATATGTATATAGGCATGGTGGAATTATAATGTACTAAACACAAGAATGATTACAAACTTTTAGTAAGTATCCATTGCAATTTTTTTCTTTTTTAAGAATGTGAATGTACTTGTTTTATTTATATATATATATATCTGTTCCATATCTGTGGGATTAGGGATTTGTGAAGCCTAATAACCCCAAAATATAATGCTTGAATGTTTCTTCTTGCTTTATTATATGTGGTAAAATAAAAGATTTTTGTTTTATTTTTTAAGTATTATTGTGGGATGTTATGGAAATTTTATTTATACTATGTATATTTTTTTTCTGATATGATTAATGTTATAGAAGTGAATTTTTTGACACAGAGTTTTAGGACGTTTCGGTATTATCATTTTTTTATTGCACTGCTCGACCATGGTGCTTGCAGTTACCTCGCTCTTACCACATTACATTAAAGAGTGAGATGTAAAAAAAATATTCAGAAGAAGAACATCTCACAATTAAAGCTGTGTTGGCTATGTAGCTTTCACTGAAGTTTTTCTCCAAAGCATCCGGAATCTTTCACATGCTAGTTGAGCTTTAATAGGGTGGGGAGTAATGGAAAACTCATTGGATCTGTAATAGCTCTTCACTTGACTGCAGCCAGCAATAACAGCAGGAGCAGCAAGAGATAAGAGAGAGAGAGAGAGAGAGAGAGAGAGAGAGAGAGAGAGAGAGAGAGAGAGAGAGAGAGAGAGAATACGCACATCAAAGCTACCACTTTTTTCCCCCTCTTTTTTCCCCATCCTAGGATCCAATGATAACTGGACAAGTCAGTAAGCTCTTGTTGTCAGTGCAGAGTGAAATGAATGCAGAGTTGAGAGGTGAGGACAAGGCAGCTGCTTCAGAAGACGAGCTGGATAAGTCCCTGCTTGTGGCTGTGGAATCAAATGACAACGAGGACACTCCCAGCAAGCTCTTTGGTAAGTCTATCTAGGTATTTCGTGTTTGGGGGCTGTAGTTGCCACTGCCTCGATGCCAGAAGAAGAGAGAAAGCAGATAAAGCTTTTGTATTTGGAAGAACCAACTTCTGGGGAAAGGAGAGTGGGCACAAGCTTTCTCTGTCCTGCCTGAGATTGTGTGCCTGCTAACTGATCAGAGTTTGGCCTGAGGAACAGTCTGCTCTCGTTGGTTTTAGCTGAAATTCACAAATTGTATGCATGAATCCCATAGAAATCAGTGGGACAGCAGCAAGACTGTTCTCCACACAAATGGTTTGTTGTTGCGTACTATCTTTTGCTTTGAGATACAGATGTAATGTTTTTTTTTAGAATTAATCACTATCATGTATTGATTGATTGTTAAGAAATTGATAAACCACTGAAATGTGTAAATATGGAACCAAAGGGTCATGTTTTCCTTGTATTACGCCATGAAAATGATCTGCAGGAACCTGTGGGTATAGTAAACTTTCCTTAAGTATTTCCAAGAGGCTTTTCTCCTTTTTATAGGAATCTCTTTTAAATAGGAATAGAAATAATGTTTCTTTCTTAGACACTATTATCACATTCTGGAAAGAGGGTTTAGATGATTTGGGGTAATCTAAGAAATCAATCTTATATATTTTTAATGAGGAAGGAAATAAAAAAATACTTTATGGCTTCTTGGAAGGTATTTTCATTTCAGCTGAAAATTATCCATCTGTCAGGATGCATGAATATAAGTATTGTATGTTTTAAACAACTGGACAAATAGTTTATGACATAATAGCTTTTCAGCAATATTGGTTTGATATCTAAAAGGAAATAAGAAGAGTAGCAGTCTAGCCCAGGCATCATTCAAACCAATGACACTCTGTGAGACAACTCAAGCAACTGTAATCTCTAATCAGAAAAGGGAAGAAAGCATGTTCGGGGGTGTGCTTGAATGATAGATGTTGATATATGCCTGAGCTGGAGCAATGCTATGTAGTCCAATGTGACATTTCAATTCTATAGCCATTGATTCTCAAGGAGTTCTTTTTAGTAATTACCATGTACAACATTTCAAGAAGAAGATGCTAAAGCAGGTAGTTTGCATCGTATAAAAGTGTCAGGTTTGAGGGAGTTATATACCTTTAGAAAACAATCAAAATTATGTTGTTTATCTCCTAGAAAATTGAGGATACAATGTCTGTAATTTTGTGAGAGCATGAAACTATAAAATAATTTTTGCAAGAAAAAGTTCATGCAATATTTATAAGAATATATGCCGTATTATGTTTTTTTCATAAAGACAGCACAAGAATCAGGTAATTATCTATAACAAGAAAATTACATCATTGTAGCTGAAATATACAATTCTTTGTATAAGCCATCATTTCCTGTTTTTGTACAAAAAGAGGTTTTAAAAAAATAAATTTCTTTTCATATAGGAATATCCAACAACCATACATTTTAATGCAGAGAATACATTTTGATTCTTCTAAAGATTTCAAAGTAATATTTCAAATGTATAAACATAAACATGTAATTTTTAAAAAATGTTCATATGTTTTGAAGGGAAGGGATAATAAAAGTATTTTCCTGCTTCAAAATATATTTATTAGTACTTTTCTTTCCAAAAGAATAATGTTTTCCTGATTATCATTTAGCTGCTACTTATTCTAATAGAAGATTTCTGTATAAGCACTATTAAAATGATAGAGAACTGTTTTTTAAAATTATTTAAAGTATTCCTAGAATTAAATTGCAACAGGTAAATTGATGATGTAAAGATAAAAGAATGTACTTTTAATGAAAATATTATATTTAGTATTAACAACTACAAGGCCATACAACATATTTATACATGATTTCAATGGCTAGCATGTCCTTAACAATATAATCTGATATATGTCAGTAATAAGCCATATAGATTTCAATATATATTATATTATATTATATATTCAATATATTATTTTCAGGTAAAACTTAATTCTCTACAATTTCTATTAAATGGAAACAAAATATTTATTTTGGCTCGAGAGTACCTTTTTGACCCAATAATGAAATAATCTGGTACACTAGACATATACTCCAAAATGCCATGAAAGGCATTGGATGATTTTGGTAAAGATGTCTAGGAAGTATTTTTAATGGGGACTCATTCCATTGATTTCATGGAAAGGGCCTTTTTACTCCTATGAATTTCAGTATGAGATCGTAGCCCATTTATAACCACTGAATATTTCACAGAAGTTAGGCTTTAAGGAGAAAAGTTTTAAAGAAACAAGGAACAGTTATAGAAGAGAAAGAAAATTGTTGGAAACATATATGCAATACATCTTGCCTTATTTATTTAATTAAACATATTCGGTTTAATTTTTATTCTCTAAAGTAACTGTTTTCTTCTTTGAAAGTAGCCCTAACTATTATTTTAGAACTTAACACAGTTCTCAGTGTTAAATATGTAAATATTTTGTTAATTTATTTTTTATTGTTTGATACATTCTTTTTTGGTACTAAAATACTTTGTAGTTTTGTTATAAATTATTTTTGTTATTAAATTGAAGTCTAAATGTTAATTATTCTTGATAGGAAAGATAAGGAAATAAGGAGTTATGACTGAGGCTATCAGCGTCCAATAAAAAATATCTACGGTTAGAATATCTCACTGTTTCCCACAGCTGTAATGTCAGATGGTTTCATGGACAGAACATAAGTAAAGCCCTTTGTTTTTTCGAGTAGCACTAGCTCTACTTTTAGAGGACAGAGATTCAGGAATAAAATTCTCTACAATAATTCTCTGAACTGAATTAGATTTCTGCACTGAAACAATAATTTTATTCAAATCACTGGATTGAATTGACATCTCCAAGCTGATTTGATTTGGACTGTTTAGATACCATTTCACACGTGTGTATATTATATTTAAAACATCTTAATTGGCAACATTATTTGTCCTCAGAGTAATTTCCTCGTCTTCCACCTCCTTTGGGAAACTTTAGAAAGTATTCCTGCGGTATTAATAAGCCACCAAAATGTTTATTTTAGCACCAATTCTAAAGGACTTTGAGCCTCAGGAATACTGGTGTTGAATTTATTCAGCTTTCAAATATGTAAAGAACTTTGCTAGATGTCCTTAATTAAAGTATACCAGTTTTAAGCTATTTATATTTCCCATATTTTAATGTTCTTCTGCTCACATATGTCATATTACATTTTCAAAGTTCCTTCCTTCGTGTTTGTATAACAAAACTTTAATCGTGTGCTTAGTAATGTCCATTTGAAAAATAGGACAATGAGCATTGTTTTAAGGGATTCTTATGTTCTCTAATGCATTTTATGCATGTAATTTTTCTTACAGTGTTATATTATAGTAATTTATTTATTTATTTATTCATTCATTCATTCCAGTTGATACTAACTAGTTAATACTAGCAGAAAAGTTGTCTCCAATTAACAACCACTTCAGAAGTTTGTTATAAAATGAATTTCTGGAATTGCTGCTATTTGGAAAGAGAGAACAAGTTTCACTGCAATAGCATGGCTCCAATGTATGACACTGATCCAAACTGTAATCCCTTAGAGCAGTTTTGCTGGACAGAGAAGACATATGATTTGATACACATTATTTTTAAAGCTAAGTTAATAAAAAATTATTAGTTCTTTAAACATTTACATACTAGAATGTTTTATATTCAGGCTTAAAGGTGTAAATTAAGAGGAGTGGAATCTTAGGGATGGCATTTGGTGCCAGGGACAGCTCATTTTTGTTCCTCCTGTTCCTAGAATGTCTAGCAAACTGTTTATTTTATTTATTACAAGTCTTTTGTCCTTGTATTGATAATATTGATTAGAGATGGCAGAAGAATTTATTCATAGTTTAAGGTTGATTCGCTTAATTCACACTTCACTTTTTTAAAAAAACATAGCAAATTCTATATATTAGATAGTTCCAGATGTTGCATGGCAATTCTCTTTGTAAGCATGTAAAACTCAAACAACTTAATGACTTTAGTTATTTCATAAGTGTATGATTCAAGTGGATTTTATAAATATATGCTCTAGATAGAATGCAGTGACAGCATATTACAATGAAATATCATTTTTAACTTTTAATCTGTGTTCAAAATTAATGTTATTTCACTATAACAGGGACTGAAACAGTTATGGTAAATATGTTTGCTATGACTCGATCCCAGTTGGACCTATATGGAGCAATGCGTATTTTTGCAGTTTTAGTGTGCAAGTGAATTATCTCTTATTGTGTATGCTAAGAAACCTTTGTTACCCTGTGAGAAAACAGAATGCCAGTGTCAAAAAAGAGAAAAAAAATAAAAGGAAAGGAAAGAGGTATGGTGAAAACTAGCCAAGAGCTTGGTGGAAACTGGCTAGGTACATGCTGAGAAAGATTGGATCTGATGAATTCAAAGCTCCAAAAGGTTCCAAATCAGTATTCAATCTAGTCCACCCTTGGAGATAGAGCATATTTCTTTATTCTATGGCTTTTAATGGAGGGGAAATCATTAATAAAAAATATGAAAACTAGGGAAGGAGTGAAAACAAATACCTCTACAGTTATCTTTTCTCATTTCTGAGTTGTTAAAGGCTCCCAAGAGGCCTTTGTATTTCTCAGAGTAGTAGAGCTCTCTACAATAACAAATAAGTTTGCTGAGTTAAAATACAAAACAAACAAACAAAAAAACCCTAACAAACTAATCGACCAAATCCAGTGTTTATTTTTAGGAACAGAACATAAACTAGCAAAATTATTCTATATTAATATAGAATCAAATCCCTTCTGATGTATTTCAATCTAAAGAAATTTGGCAAGAGGTACCTCTTGTAGGATGTTTTAGTTCTTTCTCTGCTGATCAGCAGCTTATATTAGGTGAATGGTAGTGAAGGAACCTCTAGTATATTCAGCATAAATTACCTTTGCCTGAAGGAGCTGTAAGGTTCACCCTGCACAACAAATATCAGCTGTAGGAAATGAATATGGTTTGGAAAATGACACAGTGGGAAAAGATTAAATATTTCATAATTTCATAAATTCAGACCCTTCCCAATAAATGAAGTAAATCAGGGAATCTGACCATGATCTCTTGATATCTCATTTAGATTGTAACCATGTAACTGAGCAGGGTAATGATACACACAATTGTTGCAGTTATTTATTTCAGTAAAGAATCTAAAACAGAAAATTAGCTTCCACTTAAATAAATAGGAATTAATATATTTACCTGGCTAATTATAGAGATTATAATTTTTAAATGTTACTTTTTTTCACTGGTCACATGGCTAAATATTATAAATATGGCCAGAACATGCATGGATTTTGGGGACAAACAATATTTTATAATGTTAAAATACTTGTCATTTTATGAATAGTATTTACACTCTAGAAGTGAGAATTTGTGTAATTCCTACCAATTAATTTGTTTTCAGGGACTTTGTTTTTTTTAAAAAAAGTCAGTTTGGGTATGTAGGGTTTTTTTGCAATATTATATTTTATTTATTAATAAATAAATGAAAAACTATATTTTTATTTTACTGGCTTTATGGTGGTTATGATCATCATCATCAACAATAACAAAAACAGTCCAATTATTTTTTGTTAAACTAAGCAATTGTTTTAGTGTTATCAAAATTAGTTTGATGGAATCATAATTAGACCCAAGATAATAATAATTATTATTATAATAATAATTAGACCCAAGACTGAATTGACACATTCTTTTTAAAATAAGAACTAATCAGAAGCAACATTTGTGTCAGGTTGGTCTGAGAAAGAATATTCAGTTTATAATTACTCCTGTATGTCCCATGTGTGAAATAAAGTTTCTTCAGTTTCCTGATATGTACTTGTTATTTTGAGTGAAAAGCTGTAGCTTTTTATGTCTAACTCTTTACATGTATAATAGAATAACTTTATTGTCACTTTGAACGTACACTAATCAGCATACATTAAAATGAAATTTCATTGCATACACTCTCAATTATCAATAATTATCTAATATATGCAGTATCTGCATATGAATGTTTGGCTTTCAGTGGGAAAATGTTGCGGGATATAGGCCACTAAAATGTACAGTGAAACAAACTTAAAAAAAATGCTTGCTAGAAGGCTGCTACATTAATTTAGCAATAAACAAATCAGCACCAAAAAAACAATACAGAATATATAATTACATACAAATATATATATATATTGTTCTCTAACTGTCTGAGAATTAAGCTGCTGTTTGCTACTTTGATCAGAAGAACAATTTAGATGAAAATGTGCGAGAAATCTCCAAGTCTATACATAGCTTTTCTGACCTCAAGCATTTAGCATATTTGTTCTTTGACTATATATATATATATATATATATATATATATATATATATATATATATATATATATATATATATATATATATATATATATATATATATATATATATATATATATATATATATATATATATATATATATATATATATATATATAATGAAATATCTATATCTCTGTATCTGTATTTATCTCTCTTTATTGTAAGGTGACACCTGCTTTTATTCCTATCAGATGCAAGTCTGTGACAATTCAAGCCGCAATTATGTGCAGTAATATCAATGAGTATATCTGAGTAGAAAATTACAACCACAATATTTTGTTCATAGATATAAATCAGATACTAATTTCTGTCTTTCTTTTATATGCCAAGCCACATTAATGTCTAAATAGATATTCTAGTTCTTAAGAGAAAGCAGAACAAATAAGCAATAAATAAAATCTTATGTTAAACAATTATCAGAATCATGACAGAATTTTTAATTCTCAGATATAAATCTTTACAGTCATCTTCAAACATAACGGTATAGGAGACTGAGCTAAATAAAAAGTTTGGTACTTAGATTACACCTTTTGATATCAATCTTTTTTAGATGTACAGTATAATATTAAATGAAATATTTAAATAATATTTTAAGAAACACTAAATATTAATTTTTTCATCAATTTTTTTATGAAGTGGTGAAATTTCAAGCGTTTCTGATCTATGCTGATAAAAAACAACGAAGGAGATTTAGTTTGGACCACTTTTCCTTCAGAATTTTGTAGGAGAAAAAATGTAGCCACCAAACACAAACACACACACATAGACACCCATACAAAAACTCTGGACTGAATGAACTTGTATGACATGCAGGAGGTTGAAAAAGTTAGTACTGTTGCTTTCACTGAGGAAAGGCAATGTACTTAATTTCTAAATAATTAATATATTCATTTCAGAAAATACAGCTGCAAAACCATATTCAGCATATCTTTTGAGTAAGTGGAGGAAGGCTATCTCTGTTAAAAATGCATAATTGGGATAATTTATGTTGTTTGTGTAATAGCATTGCTTATTTGCATCACATGCATAATGACATTATTACACAAACATCATAACTTGCCCAAAAGGATTTTCCCATTGCATGTTTAGTCCATTATAGTAAGATTTGCTAAATTGAGGCTTTCCTTTAAAATTCAATCAAATAGAGCCATTTGGGTTTTTTTGGGTAAATATATGCATTAGTTTGAAGCCAGACAGGAAAGTGTTCACAAATAAGATGATTCTCATGCATGCATATGTGTAAATGTTGTTTGTTGGGTGGCTTTTTCCAATAATCAAAACTGTGCTCTTGATTTGTTTTACTAGATCTGGAACTCCAGATGTGGTTCAGATCAGAAACTTGGTGGTATCATCTATGGCAATGTCAGTTACCTCCTTCAAGAATGAAAAGTGTGTGTGTAATTTTGCTGTGCTACCGGACATGTAATGATTGTTGTCAAAACAGTATGTTAATCCTATAATCAACTGATGGAGAGTTGTTTGGACCAACATATTGCTGTGAATGTGTATGCTGGATCAGGTTTGATTAAACTGATATTTTAATTAATACAATTAGATCTTGCAGCTAATGTAATTAGACCATCTATAATAAATTAATCTACCAAATTCATAAAATGGTTCAGTGCGTCAGATTTTGTTATGCATTATATACAGTTAACCAAGCGAGTACAAATTTTAGGAAAAAGTGAAACTTCATGTTTTATTTGCTTCTCTTTAAAGCATATTTTAGCTGTCTCTGAGTAACTCAATTAAATATGAGAAAAGCCATATACTGACTACACATTCTCTAACAAATCTTGCCATAAATGTTTTAAACATTAAAATGAATGAAACTTTTTCATTAACCAAGATGATACCAAACCAAATTTAACGATTTTTCCCCCCTTACTGTTTTAGTGGATTAACTAAGATAATCTTTTAAATGTCTACCTTTTATTGAGGGAAAGATATTTATCTTCAATGTATCTAGTCCTAAAAATTGCAGGGTACATTAAACATTTTGCTAGTCTTAGCAAATAGCACACAATCTGAGGTTTTTTTTTAATTGAAAAATATGTGTATGTTTAAAATTAATAATACATCAAATGTTAAAAGGATATGGCTGTGAAGGAGTAAAGAATGTGATATTTATTTCATGAGAATACAGAGATCAGCCAAAGGACCTTATTTAGCATCACTTGATATCTTCTTTCATATAACATTTTTTTCTAGTATTCTTCTTTCCTGTACAATTCTTTTTTTTTCTTCATTTTTAGATTTTGTTCTTTTCTGGTGCTGTTGTCATTTTAGTATTTAAAATCTTTCTTATGCAAAGTTTCCTATTAAAAACATTTAGGGATGCTTGGAGATTAAGTAATGAGTCCTTTTATTAAAAACCACTTAAATACATTCTGTCTGAATTAGGTCTTGTTTTTTTGTGTTTTTTTTACAAATTTTATTAAATGTACATTTAAAAACAGAAATGGACATGATTCAACTTCCCTGGCAACAACACTGCTATTAGTATTACCTTACGTTACAGAAAGAAAAACAGAAACTTAAAATACATTCTATAACAGGACAGAGTATAACAAACTGTACATATAACATCTGTAACTTTTTTGGTAAACCATCTTTCAGTTGTCAACGTTGTATTTACATATCTTTCAGTTGTGTCCTAATATAGGTGTTAATAAGAAGACCTTAGGATATCAACTAATCAATTAGGTCTTAATGTTGAACTAGGCTCCTGATGATTTTGTGAAAAAGGCGTTTTTTTTGACAACAATAAAGGAGTGTTGCCATTTGGGATTTTGTTTTCACTTCCCACTCTATTTATAGCAGCATGTCCCAGGGATCTGCCATCCAGATCAGCCCAACTAGTTAGGACTGACTGTCCAAAGCCTGGCAGGCCTGCCATCTATAGAAACGGACATTTTCTATACCAATAGAAAACTACCATTCCCAAGGTATTCCTCACCTCTCTTTTTTTTTTAAAAAAATATATTTTGCAATAAGATGTATTGCTTTCAAGGAATTTAGGTCTAAAAAATTGGTCTTATATGCACAATTCCTCTGAAATAATTGAGACACATTTAAGTGAGACTACCTGAGAAGAATACTAAGGCTGCTTTAGAGAGGTCATAACATCATCAGCTTAATATGTAAATGTGAAGACAAAGTGCCTACCTTTTTCTCCCCTTCCCATCATGCTACATGCATTTTCTTTTTTATTGTGTTTTCATTAGTTTATTTTGATTTAGAATAATTCCTATTATTTAAGTATTTTTGGTTAAATATATGTGCTGTAAGTACTAATCGTTAAAACTTAGTTTTAAAAGATTGTTTTGAAAATGCTCTTATTCGAATTTATATTTTACTAAAAAAAATTCAAACTATAAAACTCTAAGGAAACAAAAACATATTTGTGCTGTGCCATCTGCTTTGCTATGTTTTCATAGTTTTAACGCTGTCAGGCCTGGGACAAAGCACATTTAGTCTGAAAGCAAAGATCATAAAGAGAAGAATGACACTGTATTCCAATGAACACCAGAGCCCATTCTTAAAGCTCTTAAGTTGAAATTATATTTGCTTTTAAAGTGTGTTAGATATTTAATCAAATAGTAGTTTTAAAATGTTATCCTGTTTCTTGAATATGAAGCTATTAGTCCTAGTTTATTGACAGTGTTTTTATTTTGAAATTGATAAAAATATTTTGTACGATGAGTCTTTTCTCTCATGAAGCATGTTGGAAAGAATTTCTTTCTTTTTTTTATAGATATTTTATTGGTTTTTAACTATAACAATCTCCAGTGCCTGGTGTACAGCATGTTGTTTTGGTTTACATTTTAACAAGAAAAAAAAGGACAGTAATAAGTAATTAACAGTCAATAATGATTAAATTTGATAATTCCATAATTAATATATTAATTAATAATACATTTCTTTGGGCTTCTCTTCTCCCATTTGTATTTTCCTTCTTCAACCTTAGCCAAAATATAATTCTTAATATTTTCAATATATAAATGATTAGGTATAGGCATTTTTATATTTATACAAATAATAATAATCTCTCTATATAACATTTTTTTCAGTTTATATTATTCTCATAACCATCATCTCATTAGTTCAGCATACATCCTATTTTTATAATTTTTGTTCACTTAGATTCCCTTATATTCAATCCAATTCTTATCAGTCATAATTTCTTCATATTAGTTATCTCACTGTCTAAATTTTCCCATTTATCTACATCATCCCAATATTTTATGTCATGCATTATAGAAATACTGTACTTTTTATCTGTCTTATAGTATCTAGATATAACATCCTTTTTAATCAGTTGATATTTTACTTATATGTTAATAAAAGTTACATCAACCTACTATTTTAACATTTAATATATTATAAAACATACTATATTACTTAAATCTCATTATCCTTCTTGTTATAAGGCCCCTTTATGTTCAAAATTCTCTGTTCTTTTAGCCATATTCAAACAAATGTTTATTCATGTAATAGTCCATCTGGTAGGGCGAGTCAAATCTCTTGTATCTGTCTCTGATCTTCTTCTTTTGCCAAGTAATTTTCCAAGTTGATGTAATCCGCTTACCCAACAGTTCCTGTATTTTTACAAATGTAGTTGGGAATACAAAAGATGAAGTAAGTAATAGTTTAATAGTTCTCCTAATAATTCCATTTTTCTTGTTGTATCAGAACCTTGTAGATTTTTTCCTGTTTGTGTCAAATTGTAATTCTTTTCCTTTGTTATTTCATCAATTTGATCATACTCTTCTAGTTTGTAATCTGCTGTCTGATTTGTTTGTTCCTTTGTTGTTATTTCCTCGGTATTTTTTAATTGTAGATTTAGATTGGAAATATGCTTATTTAAATCCTAAAGTTGTTTCAAATTTCATCATGGTTTGAATCTATTGTCATTTGTATTTGTCCTAACATTACATATATTTCCTCTGGGAAATATATTTATCTTGCCTTGAAGTATTGCTTCTGGAGGCCCTTGATTTTCCAGGCTAAGTCCTTCAGGAGAAAATATTGATTGTGGCATCCTGTCATTTTTTGATATGTACATGATATCCATGTTGTCTTCCCCCTTGAAATAATCTTTCATCAATGTTTTAATTCAAAAGTCAATTTATCAGTCAGTCAAAATTACTGATTCAGTATATTAATCCACTTTAAATCCTGCAAATTCTCCTCTAAAAGATTAGCCAAAAAGCCAAAGTTTCCCCCCCCCCTAAACAGTTCTTAGGTTTAAGCAACAGTCCAGGTGTTTTTTTCTCCTTTCAAATGCTTTTTAATCTTATAGCTAGCTCTTCCTTTGTTCCCAGCTGTCTTCAAGGTTATTTGTAATTCAAAGGAATAACTTTTTCTTTGTTTCTGGGCATTCTGCCAATTTCTGAGTCCTTATTGTTAGTGTTCTATTCTTTGATTCTCCACTAGGTGTCAGCAGTTATTTCTTTTTTCAGTTTTTCTTTCCATCAAAAAGTAATTTTTGTTATATATTTTTATAATTCCATCAGAATTTTTTTAGGG
Source organism: Protobothrops mucrosquamatus (assembly GCF_001527695.2). Classification (NCBI taxonomy): domain Eukaryota; kingdom Metazoa; phylum Chordata; class Lepidosauria; order Squamata; family Viperidae; genus Protobothrops; species Protobothrops mucrosquamatus. The sequence goes on from NW_015386416.1 coordinate 968,745, forward strand.
TATAATCTTTTTTAGGGTATAATCTTTTTTAGGGTATAATCTTGATAATCTTTTTATTTCCTAGTTTTGTCCACACTGAAATATTTTAAATCAAATTTTAGTATATCTCTTTCACCCTTTTATGTTAATTCGTGCTTCCTTCTATAAGGGAATGTGGATATAATCCCCTCCCATCACCTCTGGAGGTTTTTTTGCTTTGGGGATCTTTTCAAGGATTTAAATAATAGATAGAAGAAAGAAGATCAGTACTCTCACCAATCCCAAGCACGCTGGTCACCGATGTTTAAGCTCGTGCTCTGGGACTTCGGCTGCAAGCAGCTTGGGCTAGATGCTGATCTCACGCTAGCCTTTCTCCTGTCACTTCATGATCGATGGGACACCCCTCCTTCACAGTCACCTCCCTGGGGCAACTTCGGACCCATCTAGGGTCCCCCGAGCAGGAAGAAACTAGCCGTGGGGAGCAGAGGTCCGCTGTCACGTGGTCATGCACTGCAGATGCAAAAACCGGAAGTCATGTTGGAAGAATTTCTATTACCTTTAGTTGTTGTAAGCTTTAGCAATTTTGTTAGGCTGCCAGTTTTAACATGTACTCCTGTGTACATACATAACATATTAATTAATCCAATTAAGTTCCATGGGACATTGATAAATATAGGTAAGACTGTGCCACTTATTAGTTTAGTTATATAATTAATTAAAACAATAATCCTAACCCTAACCCTAATTAAACAATAAAACCATACATTATGTTTGTCAACTTGCTAAATCTGTTCCAGATCTGAAAAGTAATTTTAAGTAGGAATAACAACAGAAATAATTGAATAATAAAATTTCTGCAAGCAAACAACCAAGTTCAGAGAGCATCAAGTACTCCATAGTTCTATCATGAGTAACATATATTCTCTTCAATTCAAATAACATTTACATTATTTTATTTTTAATGATTATAATAAAATAATTATATAAATATAATAATAAATTATACAAAAGTAATACCAATAGTAATAAGCGCCTTTGGGTACAATCTCAAAACAACTGGAGTTCCACTTGAACACTTTTGCATTGGCAAATTCACCATCAGTTGCAAAAGGCAGCTTTACTCAAAACATCTTACATTCAATGCTGATATATGCAACACCATCAAGCATCCATATCTGTCTATGCCAGGTCCTAGGGAAGGACTTGATAAGCAGACAAAAATGACAAATCTAATCTGAACATCTGGCTGACCATGTGATGAACCATAATTATTAAAGTTATTTAAGCCTGCATAAACCTTCTGATTTATATAGTCTTTAGATTATTCAGAGAACTACTATTTAGACATCCTAACTGGATGTCTAAATTGATTAGACTATAATACAATAAAATTGAATTTTATTGTATTATAGCAAAAATGCATCAAAACTGGCCATTCATGGTCTTCTATTAGAAGAAAATGCTGCATGTAGCACCAAGTCATCTTTGTGCCACTATCATTGATAAACTAATCTGAATCTTCTTATCTTATAAAACATTATTACATTGATTAAAATATGGATGAGAAGCAGAAGTCAATATCAATGAGTGTGTCTGGTCAGAACCATCTCATAAAAAAGGTTGGGAGTTAGAATGTAAGATAAATAAATAATGAAGAGCATGAATTAGCAAATGAAAAGAGTGGGAGATAACACATACTTACGTACTTATGAAATTAAGACAAATGAAAATGTCAATTAATGAAGATTAAAGTGAGCTGTGCTCTGGAGTGGATTTGATGAATATATGCTATGAAGTAAAAGTGTAGGTTTGATTTTGAATGGCAGGGTGAAAAATGTTGAGTATCATCTTGGATCCTGCAGTAATATATGAAAAATATAATTTAATGAACTAGTGGTAACTGTGAGTTCTTTTTCAGTAAATGGTTGACAGTGGAAAAATCAGAAATGAGTTTTGGTAATAACCATACAATGCTAGAAATGAATGCAATTCAGGGGAAAATTGACTTTTTTTTTACTTAAATGTATGATTAGAAGTGAGGTAAGAGTGAAGTGAAGAATGAGTGATTTGATGATTCAGGAATGAATGAGACAGAACTCTTTGGTAAGTAGGATTAAAATCCTCCAGCAGAATGACTGGAAGTAAAATAAAAGTTATAAAATAATTTGGGTGAAGCTAAAAGGAGACAATGGTAGAAAAAGTATTTTAGCGATTTGTATGAAAATTGTATGCTGAGTGGTGGAATTGAAATGATTGCTTAGTGTTAAAGATTTAGGACAAGTATATTATAAAATAAATAGGCTTGAGTTTGCAAGTTTTATATACTTGGTAAGTTTATAAGAAATTGGTGAATTAATGTATTTTGGTAAAAAATATATTAAAAACAGGAAAATGAACATGGATATACTATACAAATGCTGGTAAAAAAGTAGTAGATAGTATGTGATCTATAGCAAGGAAAGAATATTGTCAAAATTGAAAAGGGATGTGTATAAGAGTGGGCTTCTGCCTACTTTGTTCTACTGAAGTTAGTTCTTTAGGTCAGGAAAGACAGATGGGTAATATGTTTCAATATTGTTTAATATTTGCCTTTGGGAAAAAAACCATTAGGAAATATTCTGATTTTTTAAGCAATATCAGTGTGAACTAGCAGTGCAGTATAAGAGATAACTGATCTTAGGTTCTCATCCTAAAAAAAAATCACTGCTCTGTAACTATTAGCTACCATTTAGAAAAGTACAGGTAGTCATTGTCTTACAATTGTTAATTCAGTGACCGTTTGAAATTAAGATGGTGCTGAATGAAGGGACCTATTATTCCTACTCAAAGTGCCAACTGCTGCGTTGCCACTATGGCCATGTGATCAAAATTCATATCCTTAACTATCTGTCTACGCTTACAACCATGGAAGGACTGCATTTCTCCTCTGCTGGGCTGGGAGGCAGTGGCTGAGCAGGCTCACTGGTGCACAGAAATCTGCCATATGCTGAAAGACTTCAGTGATGCACAGGTTTCCTTTTTCCCTGCCATTCCCAAGTGGTTGGGCTTTTTTCCTGCCTGTTTCTGGCCAGCTTTGGGAAGATTGCCTCTGTAGCCTTGAGGAGATTGCCTTTGCCAGCATTCTAGTTGAACCTTGTATCAGCTGGGTGTGCCAATTAATAATTACAGGTAAAAGGAAAGTGAACCTGGATAGGGAGGGAGGGGCACGGAGAAGGCCTGGGACTGGAAAAGGGAAGGGAGGCGGAGGACAACCTGTGCTGAAATGACCACATGACTTTTCCCACCTGCTCCTCCCCCCTCCAGCTCTTTGACAGACTGGGTTTGGTATTAGGTCTCTTCTGCTGGAGAGAATGGGATGGACTAATCCCATTGGGGCAAGATGGCTCCTCAGATACCCATGTCATAAAGGGCTTTAGAATATAATTCCACATTTGATATCCAGCCATTGGAGTCAATCATGCTCAGGCCATGTAGAAGATCTTATCAACTCTGGTCATAACACATTTTATTCAAGCCAGCCAGGTTATTTTGGTATTCTATAAGCTCTTTTCTTCTTTGAACATAACAATGCTTAGCACAACATCAACCCTTTTTAATACCTAAACCCTGTTGTCTAAAGTGATTGCTTCCCTCTGCCTAATGGAACTACTGCCTTTAGTAACTAAATCAGGATATGTAACTTAACACAACATGTTAGAATCAAGTGAACTGCTATGCAGTGGAAACAATATTCTTTTTCTTTCACCCCTAGTCTGATATAAAAATGACATATTAGTTCACATCATACAATAGTGTAAAATGCAATACAAGTATGTGATTCAATCAAGTATCTCATTTTGAAGTTAAAAGTATTGGTATTAAGTAAACAACATTTATTTTATGATTCTGACATTTTGTGGACATTATCACACTGTTAATGCAGATGATCTATTGTAGAAGAATTTTATCTTGCATGACGTGAATTCAGTAATAATCGAGTAATTCATTCATATCAGCAAATCCCTGTGGAATATAGACCAATTTACAGTATTTAATTGAGTTATCTACTTTATTCTTTATTAATAATCAGATGCCATTAGCAATTGAGGTTTGGTTATTAGTCCATTGTATAGAAAAATAATTCCATTTCCACATAATTATTCCTCCTCTTTCAGAGCTGCAGATTTAGAGCATTTGAATTAGAATAGAGCTGGAAGGGACCTTGGATATCTTCTAGTCCAACCCCCTGCTCAAGCAGAAGACCCTATATCAGTGATGGCAAACCTTTTAGAAACCGAGTGCCCAAAAACCTCCCCACCCTCTGACCCGCCTCTGCTCTGCCCCACCCCCACCCAGCTGCAGGGCCACCCATTGCCTCCATGGCCCGCCGCAGGAGATCGCCCAGGCAGCCCTGCAGTGCCATTGCAGCCATGCTTTCTGCCTGTGCCCCGCAGCATCAGGTGTGATGCAGCATGAGGGCAGAGTCATCCCTGTTGCCCTGCTAATGCTGTGCTGTGCTGCTCCATATGGGCCAGGGTGACTCTCCACACGGGTCAGGTGACTCTCCTCTGGGGGGGCTGCTGGTGAGGAGGGGGCCATGGGGTAGGTGGGGCTGGAGCAATGGCGCATGTGCCCACAGAGAGGGCTCTGAATGCCATCTATGGCACACGTGCCATAGGTTCACCACCACTGCCCTATATCATTTCAGACAGGTGGCTGTCCAGTCTTTTCTTAAAAACCTTTAGTGATGAAACACCTACAATTTATGAAGGCAAGCTGTTCCACTGGGTGATTGTTAGGAAGTTTCTCCTTAATTCCAGGTTGCTTCTCTCTTTGATTAGTTTCCATCCATTATTTCTTGTCTTGCCTTCTGGTGCTTTGGAAAATAAGTTTACCACCTTTTTTTTGTGGCAGCCCCTCAAATACTGGAATACTGCTATCATGTCACCCCTAGTCCTTCTTTTCTCTGGACTAGCCATACCCAATTCCTGTAACTGTTCTTTATATGTTTTTGTCTCCAGGACTTTAATCATCTTAGTTGCTCTTCTTTTCATTTTTCCAAAGTCTCAACATCTTTTTTTGTAATGTAGTGACCAAAACTGGATGCAGTATTCCAGGTGTGGTCTTACTAAGAATTTATAAAGTGGTATTAATATTTCACATGGTTTTGCCTCTGTTTATACAACCTAGGATTGTATTAGCTTTTTTGGCTGCTGTGCACATTGCTGGCTCATGTTTAAGTGATCATTCACTAGGACTCCAAGGTCCGTCTCACAATTACTGTTTTTGAGTCAGGTTTCATCTAATCTGTACTTGTATTTTGGTTTTTCCTTCCTAGGTGTAAAACCTTGTTTTTCTTTACATTAAATTTAATTTTGTTGGATAGGGTCCATTGTTCAAATCTGTCAAGATGTTTTTGGATCCTGAACTTGTCTTCTGGGGTGTTGGCTATTGGCTATTCCTGCCAGTTTAGTGTCAACTGCAAATTTGATGTGGGCACCTCACAACAACAAAGTTCATGTGTATGTGGCTTTGAATCAACATAATTCTCTAGGTTCCTTCTTTTAAATCTTGCCATTTTTAAGGGACGGCATGGATTTTCTGTGGTTGCCATGTTTTCTGGAATAACTCCTCCCCCCATACAAGGCCTGAACTCTGCTCACCTTTAGGAAAGCCTTTAAAACTTGTCTTTTCCCCTGGGAAGTTGGAAGCAGTTAAGTGGACTCCTCATTTGGTTGTTGGTTGTTACAGTTCTTAGTCATCATTTTGTATTTTATATTTATGTATGTTATATGTTTAATGTTATGTGGCTTGTGGGGGACTTATTTTATTGTTTGTTTTTTATGCCAAATTTTGTTTGAATTAAAATTTTCTTAATAAACCAATAATAAATACACTTAGCTCACAGGATCCTTCTTGTTATAAGGAAAAATAAGGCGAGCTATTAAATGAAAAGTGGGGATATAAATCAAACAAATATTTGCTGTTAATTACCATTATGTAATTAGTAATTTAGGAATCAGACAATCTATCTAAAATTTTCCACAATCAGGCATAGGCATAAATTTCTTACATTTTTAAATGCTATGTTGAAAAGCCAAAATCTGATCTCTGCACAATCTGTTGTAAAGTACACTGAATTTTCCAAATGTAAAAGAGTATGAAAAGTGACTATTGCTATTGAACTGAAAGATGAAGGAACACTAACTAAACAATGAAACTTTATGAAACTTTCTTTTTCTTTACATATGCCAGTGGTGGCGAACCAGAGGCAGCACTCAGAGCCCTCTCTGTGGGCACGCGTGCCATCATCCCAGTTCTAGGCCCTCAGCTGGGTTTTATAAAACCTTTTCGCTTTAGGCCTCTGCCGCCGTGTGCAAAAAAAAAAGGTTCAATCAATCAGTCAATTTCAACTTCTCGCGGGAAAAAAAAAGAACTTGCAAAGTTGGAATTGATTGATTGAACTTTTTAGTTCCACCCAGTCTGCCGTGACCACCGCAGCCACGCCCACCCAATGGGCCACACCCAACCAATTGGCCACACCCAGCCAATGGGCCATACCTACCCAGCACCCAATGATGCAGCAAGTGGGTTTTGGGTTGCAGTTTGGGCACTCGATCTCTAAAAGGTTTGCCATCACTGACATATTCATTATATATTAACAATATCTTCATCACCTCATTTTGAAGCAATTGTTTTGTTATACTCATTTTTTCTAATCTTCTTTTACCATCATTCCATATTGCAACTCTTTTCATACTTCCAATCAGTATAACTTCTGTGGCTCTCTGTAGCATAATTCTTTTCATTCTGTTCCAAGGAGCTTTCACATCCTTATATCCACTTTAGTTTCCTTTGGATGAGAAACTTATTTATCTTTGAATATGTATACTTTCTGCAGCTGTTTTACTTTCATTCTCGTTTCTTTTACTTATTTTATCTTTCATTTCATGTTCATTTTGCCAAGATCATTTTTTGATATTGCCAAAAATGTTCTGCTCTTCATTTGAAACTCTCATCATCTTTATGTCTATTACTGAGTTTCATAATTCTTCGTTATAAATAATCTGTTTCTTTCCCATACGTATTGCTGATTAAACTTCTGTTTAAAGCATGATTTTGAAAAAAACATGTTCACCTAATTGCCACCATTTCTTTCCCATATATTTTGGTCACCATGATGTAAAAAAGATGCTGAGACTCTAGAAAGAGTACAGAGAAGAGCAACAAAGATGATTAGAGGACTGGAGGCTAAAACAAATAAGGAACAGTTGCTGGAATTGGGTATGTCTAGTTTAACGAAGAGAAGGATGAGGGGGAACATGATAGCAGTGTTCCAATATCTTGGGGGCTGCCACAAAGAAGAGACAGGACAAGAAGCAATGGATGGAAACTAACCAAAGGGAGAATCATCCTAGAACTAAGGAGAAATTTCCTGACAGTTAGAACAATTAATTAGTGGAACAACCTTCCTCCAGAAGTTGTGAATGCTCCAACACTGAAGGTTTTTAAGAAGAGACTGGACAGTCATTTGTCTGAAATAGTATAGGGTTTCCTGCCTGAGCAGAGGGTTGGACTAGAAGACCTCCATGGTCCTTTCCAACATAATAAAATAACAACAACAACAAGAACAACAATAATAACAATAACGACAACGACGACAACGATGATGATGATGATGATTTCTAAATGGGCCTGTCAGTTTTATCTTACTACTAGACAAACCATGACCCATTGGGTCATCATTTCATGGATATTATCTAAACAAAACAGAATGATGACAGCAAAAAGGCAGTGGGAATGAAAGTAATCTCCAACTTCCTACTTGCTTCCCTATTGACTTTCCTTGTAGGAAATTGGCAGGGAGCATTCGCAATGGTGATCATGTGACTATTGCAGTAACTACAACTTTGCCAAATTTCAGTTCCATGCGTGTCATGGGTCCCAGATTTTGGACACATTCTGTAATCTGAGGTAAGTTGATTCAAAAATTGTTGCCCTATGATGCACCGTTTTGCCCAATTGCAGGTTACAAACAATCAGATAAACACAAAAGCTTTAATAGTATATATATATACTGTATGTGTCTTTGTGTGTGTGAAAGAGAGAGAGAGAGAGAAGAGAGAGAAATCATTTATCTCATTCCAAACAAGATATTGTTCAATAAAATGGAAGAAGTGTGGACAGGTTATATCTATGCTATCTGCTGCAATTAATGTTGATGGAAAAGGCAATAATGATAGCCAGCAGAATGTTTTTTCCCAGCTGTTATTTATGCAGAATAACATGCAGATTACTGTGTAATTTCCCCAAACTAATCCCTATTATCTTGAATTTAAGAAGCAACTATTATCAACCTATAGATTCTCACTTTTATAATTAAAACAGCAACATAGATAATACCATACATATGCAAAAGATAGTATTTTCATTCATGATTAAACCTATATCTTCACTTCCTTAAAGGTTTTAACCTATCACATTTATTTCAGAAATTGTGCACACTTTGAGTTTTTCAATATAGCCTTAATCAGAAGGTCCCAGGAGTTTGTTCCTTATCTCACAAAGCCTCTACAGTATGTGCACAGTTTATTGAATACACTTAGATGATTTTATTTGCAATCCCTATATTACAACATCTACATCTTCATGGACAAAATTATATCAAACTCTGTATGATTTTACTTTTTTAGACTTGGTTACTTTTCATTTAGTTTCAGATTGTTTTGTACTGGCTTTCTAGTACCTCTTTCTTGAGTTGCACCACAATGAACCACTTCTGATGGTTAGAGATGAATATAAATGGGTGCCTATAGCATTTGTTAACTCTATTAGTGCAGGACATAGCAAACATCTTGGAAGAGAGTAAGATGGAAAACAACAGTAAATTTAGAATGCCTTATGAGAAATGGTGGAGGTATTCTTATTGCTTATTCAAGGAGTCCAGCTGATTTAAAAAAAGGAGACTCCAATCATGGAACAATAAAGGTCTGATTCTGCTTTGCATAACTCATTTGGAAAACAAGCATTGACTATGGTGGACTCATGCCAGATTTAATATTGTTGTTTAAAGTTTAAAGTAGACATACATAAAATAGACATTGTTACAATATATAATATTATATACTATGTACAATATTATATTATATATTTGTATAATATAAAATTGGAACAGCTTACATCCTGTGATGATACCTTTAATACCATCAAATAACAATATCTGGGAAAGACAAGATAGATAGGTAAAAATGCCAAATCCACTCTAAACATCTGGGTGACTGGCAACCAATCATCATCATCATCATCATCATCATCATCATCATCATCATCATCATCATCATCATCATGTAATAGTCATTTAATATGCAGATAGTGTTCAATATATAACCATTCATTTAGTGACTGAAATTAAGGCAGCATTGAAAAAAAAAGTGACTTATGACTGTTTTTCACATTTGCAGCATCCCCATGGTCACATGATTCACATTTGGATGCTTGACATCTGGTTCATCCTTATGACGACTGCCATGTCCCATGTCATGTGATCCCCTTTTGCAACCTTCTGACAAGCAAAGTCAATGGGGAAGCCAGAATCACTTAACAACATGTTACTAACTTAACACCTGCAGTGATTCATTTAACAACTGTGGCAAGAAATATTTGTTAAGTGAATCACTGTAATTGTTAAATTAGGAACTCGCTAGTAAAATGAATCTGGTTTCCTCATTGACTTTGCTTGTCAGTAGATCTCAAAAGGAGATCACATGACCCTGGGACACTGTAGTCATAAAGATGAACAAGTTGTCAAGCATCCAAATGTAAATCCCATGACCTTGGGGATGCTGCAATGGTCATAAGTGTGAAATAAGTCATAATTCACTTTTTTCAGTGCTGTTGTAATTTTGAACGGTCACTAAATGAACTATTGTAAGTTGAGGACTATCTGTATCTATCTATTGTAGGAGAAGGAATCTTTTCTTTTGGTGTCCTGTCTATATTGTCATCTGTTTTAGTGATAACCAGCCCTTAGAATGAATATACAAAATAAAAGGAGAACACGGATTCTCACAACAATATTGTTAAAATAGGATGAGCAAGACCAACTGGTAATCCATTCTTTATGGCTGAAGTTTGAAAATATCTGTTTCAAATTGATGATTGTATCCTTCTTATTATATGAGATACAATTAAAATACAAATAAAATCCAAGTGAGCATTTAAATGCAAATAGTTTGCATCTTAGTTTTAAAATTTAATGCAATTATATTTTAGGAAATCCTACTGAATTCAATTTCTGGAATTTATGGGATTATGCTTTAAATACCATGGAACTGAGTAAATATATCTTTAACCCTGTGATTTAACTACATGGATTTTGGAGAACCTGAAACTTTCTTTTTAAATAACTCCATTGAATAACAACCTGAACAGAATCAAACACTATGTTTTGATTTAAAAGGTGAGCAAAATGCAACAATATAATCCAATAGAGTGCTGCTTAACTAATATTTGTATATGTAATATTTCCTTCATTTCAACTTTTATTCATCTTATAGGCTTTTTTATTGCTCCTGTTCAAAGTAGGTTTGAGTTGTTATAAAAGAAGCTTCTTTAAAAGACAGCGTCCTGCTGTTTTATATTATGTTTATCTTTGATTTTTTTTTCTAATGCATTCATTTGGTAGTTGTAATAAACAATTGCAGAACCTGGGATGTCTTGTGATCTGCAGTGCATCAATATGTTTTTTTTATAATGATACAATAACCTGAACCTTGTAACAATTTATGATTCATTTGAGAATTCTTATAGATCCTCAGAGTCACAGGAACCTGGAAAACAGTAGTTGACGGTATAGCAATATGGATTCTGTGACAGAACTAGCCTGCCTGTGACTTTGTTGCTAAGAAAACATTGATCTGATTTATCATTAAACTTAAATTAAAGGTGTAGGGGACATTAAGCATGTTGTTGAATTGAGGTTTGGAATGCACATAGGACTATGCCCCATTAACACAAACTTTGATTTGTTATGATTAATACATAGCAATTTTTTGCATACAGTATGCATTGCAGCAAATGACCTTTTTAAAGAGAGGAACATTTTATTGCTCTTTTCTTTCACCTTATATTAAAAAGAGAAGAAATAAAGAACTTGAGTAGTAAGTTGATGGTGATATAGGGGAAACAGCAGGAAATATGGGAGTAAAGAATAATCATGTAACCCTTAGTCACAATATATACACATACTGAAATCTCAGTTGTCTTAACATTTGTAATGGTGCTAATTTCCAAGTGCTTTTTAAAATATGCTTCCACATGAGCTCTCAAAACCCATAAAAGCCTAGCATGTAAAGTAAATTGTTTGTCACTTTGCTGACGACCTGCCATATTTATTGTCAGGAAAAATGGACATTAGTTGGAAAAGCAGTTGTTAAAGGCCAAACAATTTTTAAAGATGGCAAAAGATGTGCAAGGGTTTTTCCTTTTTCTAACAATGAGACACCCTTCAGACATCAAAAGACAAGATAATAAGACACTTCAAGCACAATTCAAGATTATATTCAACATCTAAAGGCTCATCTCTTGTCAGTTTGCATTTACTCTCCCAGGGCTGTGATGCTTCTATCATCATGCTGTCAAGAGGAGTCTGACAGAAGTGATGAGGGCCCCTCATTTCGCACACTTAGTATTTTTTTATCAAATAGCCAGCACTCATTCTGATTCAGCCAAAATAGAGGGATAATTTGAGGAAGGTCATGTGCAAGTACAAAAATCTTGGGTATCGATTTGTATGATTAGAAAACATTAAAATGGTATATCTCTGTTCCTTTTCAAAGAAATTTTGTCAACTGATTGGGATTTTTTTTTCCAGGATGAAATGTATTCTTTAAAGGGGAATTTGTTTCTTTGAAGAGGCAAATGCCTAGAAATTGAACGTATTATAGACTGTTCCACAAGACAATGCTTTATATAACCTTAACATTTAAATCATAAATATTTACTCTGGCACAGACTCAATTAATACTCTGGCATTGCTAATATAACAATATAATGCTAAGCCTAAAAGTGTTACAGAGGCAAAGTATATTTCTTCTTAAACTTTAATTTAATATGCAGCGTATCTCCGACTAAATATAACTGCAAAATTAGCATTGATTTATATAGAATAAATACAAACCATTTTAAATAGATTTTAAAAAGCTGTGAAGCAATATTTATTATTATAAATGATAAAATAAGCATTAGAATCAAAGAGAAACAAGATATAAGAATTAATGTTTCAAAATCTAAGGGGATTTGGGTTGAATTATATTTTTAAAATGGCTTCAGTTCTATATATGTAATTTTTTATGGTAAGGCCCCTGTGTGAATGTACTTTATGTAGTGAGCATAAAACTCACATGACAGAATAATTTAATTTAGTTACCAGCCCACTAAGGTAGATCAGAATAAGAAATCAAATTCACATAGGTTAGGAATGCTTTTATTGTAACATCTATGGTAGCTTCTGTTTGTTTTCTTTTCTAGAGAGCTAATTTGGTCTAGTGGTTAAGCTATCAGGCTAGAAAGTGGGAGACTGTGAATTCAAGTCCTGCCTTAGCTATGAAAACCAGCTGGGTGACTTTGAGTCAGCTACTCTCTTTCAGACCACGCCACTGTTGTTGTGTGTAAAGGAGAAAGAGGAAGGTGTGTTGAATATGTTCACTGCCTTGAGTTATTTGTGAAAAATGAAGGCAGGATACAAATAAATAAAAACATAACCTTTCAAGTGTGAATGTGCTTCATATCCTTCATTTTATTTTGTACAAATGAACTAGGTAGAGTCCTATCTGAGTTGTTTTCTCAGATTATTTTTTTGGCCCAGGCTCAAGCCTCTCTTTTCTGATTGACTTTGTAGTGTCTCTCCCTCTTATCCTTCAAGGCTATTATCTCTTCCTTCTACATTTAGGAATTAAAAAACCCAATTATTGACATGCTCCAGCAAGAGAAGTTCATGCATACAATTCTCTATACAATTTCTCAAATATAACAGAAAGACAGCAAATGTATATATTATGTTAACATTTGTCTCTTTGTTACCTTAGCAATATTGACTATGATCATCGCTATTAAAGCTGATGTGGCTTATCCCTTTGCAAATGTCTGTCTGTCTCTTTAAAAAAGATAAAGGTGTAATTACATAAAAGTACCTTGTTATTATTTAATAAGATAAAAAATTGGATCATTCAGAAAAATACCCAATTAGACTTTTGATTACAGTGCAAAAGGTTCTTTCTTTTTCACATTAGGTCTTAACTAAACCAGTTCTGAAAAAATATAGAAACACTTCATTAAATATTTTGTGTAGAGGCTGAGGCATACATGTATGATTATAGTATAAACATATGTTTATTGTTAATCTCTTGGTAGTTATTCAGTAGTGGTTTCAATTTGTGCAGTTCTTGGATAAGTATTAAAGAGCTGGAATTTGAAAAAGTGTTTAAGCTGTGGGGACAGATATGGGAGCTGTAAACTACCCTAAGAACATTATATGAGAGGCACAAAGAAGGGAATTTCTTGCCAGGCTACAGAAGTACAAGAGGTGAGTTTTTTCAGGGATATCCAATTTTGTGGATTAACCCAGGCAAGGCAATTTCATTTGATCAAAAGGTTGACCAATCAATTTGAAAAAAGAGGGAGGGAAAGCAAGAAAGTAGGTTAGGGACCAGGTGGAAGGGGGTGTTCCTATAGCAAATTAGCAGAACTGATTGAAGCCACACATTTGCTGATACAAACCAAGTCAATTCAGGCTGCTTTCCCATCCTTTATTCAACATACAATATAAGAGGGAAAATACCAGTGGTGGGATTCAGCCATTTCGCACCACTTCAGCAGAACTGGTAGCTAATTTTTTGATGCCCAGGCCCAGAATGGACTTCCAAAGCAACATCCACACACAGAACCGTTTGTTCACATATTTGAATACCACCACTGGAAAATACCATTTCCAGGGCAGAACAGTTATAACTAGAACTGTCTCATGCAGGTGGACAATGAAGTACAGCTATGGCATGTTTATATATCAATTGCAGTTCTTCTTTCATGGGAAGTGTGGATTGACACTTAGCAAAGAGTAAAGTAAGATTTACAAATAACTTCTGTGAGCTTATGCTATGTGATATTGTCTGAGTACCTACTAAGTTTAGAGTTTAAGGTATCTTAATCAATAAATTAATCAATACTAATCAATTAAACTGGGTTTAAGCATTATTTATGTTTCTGGATAATCTGCAGTGTATGAAGCAATCCCCAACTATATTTAAATAAGAAAAAGAAGTATCCAATACTATGCTTATTTACTTTTTCATTCTTTACATCTACAGTCTGAATTATCATAATCTTATATCGCTTTTCCTTTTCTTAATAGAAAAATTTAATGTTTAAATGTTGATTATACTGTAATGTCAGCTCATATATCATAGAAACATACATATGTGATTGAGCAATTTGTTAGTGCTAGTTAAAAGGTAATTAATTAAATTGGGATTATAATTGATTAGTGAAAGCCTTGGAAGGAGAAACCATTTATAAATATAATTTGCTTTGGAAATATATTCTTGATTTTAAAAAAATCACATCTCTTAATTTTGCTTTATAATTTAAGTCTGAATGTACTTCATTTGTGCTACAAATACTAATGTAGACGTTATTCTATTTTTTTAAATATATCCAAGTCCCACATCTAGCCTTAAATTTGTTTGTTCTTGCTTTAGATTTTGCACAATAGTATATTATGATGAGTCATGCATTTAATTTAGCCTAATATCATGTGTTAGTCATCGTGCAAGATATATAGAAACTGTAGCTTTGAGCAAAGATTTGGATGTGAATAAGACATATATTAATGCAATATATGCAATAGTGTCATTTATATTAATATAATGTATGAAAAATATTTGTAATTATAAATATTTATTGCAGGACACTATTTTGGACTTAGAAGTTTGACTTTGACTCTACCTAATGGGTTGATATGATAGTAAATAGAAATTAAGGCTGCCTGCAGTAAAGAAGCTCCATTTGCTATCTGCCTACTCAACCAGACCCATACTATTTCTTTCTTTTTTTTCCAAATTTTTTTTATTATTTTCCATCATAAAAAAAACAATCACAAGCATAATAAACACAATAACAAGTAATCCCCCCCCCCCGGACTTCCCAAACCTAATCCCAGGATAATATACATATATGAGTAAACAAATACTAATATCCCTAACTCCACAAAATATCTTAATCTACGAAAAAGATAGAAAGAATAAACAAAAATAAAAAAAATCTAAAAACCTAAGTTATATTCTACCACTCTATGCTTCTTTTGAATATAAACAATCCATCTTCTCCATATTGATAAAAATTGTTCATTTGAATGATTCTTCAGATAAGCCGAAATCTTTGCCATTTCAGCAAGATACGAAACTTTCAATCTCCAGTCTTCCATT
>NW_015386416.1:984191-991808 GCF_001527695.2 Protobothrops mucrosquamatus
ACTTGCTTCAAAAAATTCCCGTCTTCCATACCAAAAATAGTCTTTTTATCAATTCGCCATCTATCTTGAATTTGTCGATACAGAAACCAAGAAAAGTTTGGATTATTTTGCTTCAAAACTTCTATTGATTTTAAACACCAGTTACCACCACCACTCTGGTATAACAAGTCTTTATATGTAAGTCCCTCCATCACCACTCGTCTGGTTATGGTTTGAAAAATATGTGAAGGTATCACCCAGAGTGGTAGCTTAATTTCAAATTAGACCCATACTATTTCTGTTAGAGAAACTAGTTAGCAAAAAGCTTTTCCTAAGATATTTCATCTATGAAATTTCCATTTCCAGAGGGCAAAACATATTAGATATGCCTTTAATTTCTGCGTCATTCTTGTGTTTGTCTGAAAGGCAATATGTCTGAGACATTAATTCATAAAACTCAAAGGATTTGGCAGGATATTAGAAAAATCAAAACAATTCTGCTATTATGGGCAACTTTTTGTGGAATAAAATGGGTAGTTAATATGGAAGCTCACTGTGTAGATGATCGCAGTCATTATATTAGCATGTAAATTGATTAATGTACATGCTACATATAGTTAAATGCTATAGATTCTATGCAGAGCTCTGCAGGCTTACTTAGATAGATCTATTATGCTTGGGCAGGAAGTTTATGGCATCTTGGGATAAGGGTAGAAATTGAAAAACTGCTGCTTTAAGCATCCTATTGCCATGACATTAAAGCAATGGAAGTATGCTATACAGTATTACCAATGACATGATGATTTGGATATTATTGGCTATGCAACCACCACATTGCCATGGCTCTGGGAAGGATCTCCAGAATTGTGTTGCTTGAAGATTGAATACATTTTTTGTAGAGAAGAAATGATACCATTCTGTACAAATATCAAGAAACATAAATTTTTAAATACAAAAGTGTCCTCATTTTAATATTGAACTCACAGGTACTTTTTCAAAAGGCAAATGGACTGTTTTTTTCCTTGAGGAAGAAGAACAATGTGTTTCACTTCTCATCCAAGAAGCTTCATTAGTTGTGATGGCAGGGGAGGGGAGAGGGGGGGAATGGAAGAATAAATACTGACAGTGGAGACTGGATGGTGGTGTTGGCAATGAAAGGATTATATTTCTTTGCAGTCATCTGGTTTTTAGCACTGTCCCTGAGAGCTCTCGAGGCCACTTGGGGTTTACCTTTGCCCTCACTTATATCAGTGTGCAATTGGTTGTGGAATTTTCTTGGAACTGTGCAATCTTATCCATCTTGTTGAGAGAGGGCTGCTCAGTGTTAACATAAATGGCCTCTTTTATGTTTTAGTCTCACCACCCAGTCTCCACTGTCAGTACTTATCCTTCCATTTCCCCCTCCTCCCCCACCATCAAACTGATGAAGCTTCTTGAATGAGAAGCAAAACGTTTTGTTCTTTCTCAAGGAAGAAACAATCCAGCTACCTTTTGAAAAAGTATCTTTGAGACATTCAAATATTTGTTTCCTCTCCCCTCATCATCTTGGTAACTCTCTTCTAAGATCACTTCTAGTTTGTCGATACTTTTTTTTCTTAGTCTGTGGTGCCAAAATAGAGTTCAAGTAGACTAAGAAAAAAATATAGAGAAAGAAATTATTTGTTCTTATTTGGATGTTCCTTTTAATATATCCCAAAGTAGCATGTAAATTTTAGCTGCTGTATCATACTATTGCTTAACGTTTAGCTTGTTATCTGCTGTAATACCTTAACCCTTTTCACATGTATTATGACTAAACCACATCTCAGCTGTCTTATATTTCTTCTTTTTCTCTCACTAGATGCAGGATGTTATATTTCTCCCTATTAAATATCATCCTGTTTGTTTTGACTGCATGCTCAAACTAATCTAAATTTTCTAGAGTTTTAATCATGTCTTATAATTTTGTGTTATCTGTCAATATGAAAATCATCCCCTTAACATCCTCATCCAGGCCATTAATAAATTGTTAAACAATACTGGTGAAAGAATTGAATTATGTGACATTCCACTTGACAGTACTGTACAAGCAGATGTGGAAACATTAACAAGCACTCATTATCTGTGATCATTCAGACAATTATAAATCTAACATATTTATAAACTGGCCTATTTTTAATAATTTAATTAATAAAGATAGGATGACATATTTCACTGAATGCTTTGCTGAAATCAAGATATGCTGTGTCTACATGTTCCTCTGCTCTATTAAGCTAGTTCTTCTGTAGAAAACAAAAATGAGATTAGTCTGCATTACTTGTTAATTTTTAAGATGACAAGACAGTAGTTTTTCAGATCTTCTTTATCTTTATCTTTTTTGTACACAGAGATGAAATTTGCCAGCCTTTTGGGACCTCACCAGACTTCCAGATTTCCAAGAATGCTTAAAGATTACAGAGAAAATTACACTTTTGCTAGTTCCTTCAAAATCTTCAATAATTCAATACAATAGTGTATCTGTCCATGGAGTTTGACTTTGTTTAAATTAGCTAAATGTAATTTTACTCTCTCATTAGCATTCTTTAGTGATGACTAACTAAGACTTTTTTCTGTTTGCTAGAAAACAGATATAAAATGAATGAAGTTATTGCCATACCTTATCATTTTATCCACTTGTTTTGCTTTTCATTTGCTTTCTGATATATCACTTACACCTTTTTATTGGATATTTCTCACAAGTCTTAGTTCACTTTGTGCTTTAGTCTTTCTGCACAATCCATACTGGTTTCTGGTAACTTGTATCTTTCTTTGATTACATGCCCCTCTTTCCATTTTATATACATATGTTACCCCACATTTTAGAAAACCTGAAGTTTATTTATCTTGGTTTCTTTAGATATTTCCTTTTTTTCTTCTGGCAGGAAAGAATGTTAGTTTTTAAATTACAAATTACAATTTAAATGACAGATTTAAGTTTGTGCAGATATTAACTTCAGCTATTTCTTAACCATATAGCTTTCACTGATGGGGTTGTTACTGATGCCCATTGGGATATAACAAATAAATGCTGATCATACAGTTTCAAAAAAAGCTGATGAGAATTACAAAACTCCTTTTTTATATTTTATATTTTTGTTAAACATTTTAAAGAAGATATAATAAAAAAGAAATAAGAAAAGGGGATAAAGAAATAAAGTACAAATGAATAAACAAAGGTTAGAAAATCCTTCTAATTCATTCTGATATAAATTGAGCTTGGCAATAATGTTTATTAAACTGCACAAATATTAAAGATTTGTGGATTCTTCTCTTTGATACTCAACAGGAGTATCAATATATAGCTAAATACAGGAAGATCTTAGAAATTTTAGCTTGTCAGCTATTGTTTTTTGCTTTGTATTACTTATTTTGCAAATGAAAGTTAGGATTACTGCTTTTTTAAGCAGAATGGTCAATAACCTACATCCCATTTCTAGTTCTTTAAGTTGATCCTATCCTACTAGAACTATGATGATCTGGTAGTGACTGAGGCAGTGAATTTGATGCCTGAGGAATATTATCATCATGATGAGCTCATGCATTAAGAAAGAAGGTAGGTGATATTTACATAACACTTCTGCATTTGCTTGAAAGAATTCCTGGATTGTTGTACAAGACTGATAATGTTAAAATATTTCTGGCCCATGGCATTGTCAAAACTGTGAAACTGAAACACCTATAGAGTTGTTTTCCTTTTCATATTTCTAAGATGCTTTGATCAATTAAGAACTGGTTTAGCCATTCTGGTCTGAATTAATCTAAATATATTATTCTAGTGGTATCTTGCAATGTTTTCAGTTAGAGAGAAAGAAGAAAAGAGAAAAAAGTGGCATTGTGCAGAAACTATAATAAACTTTAAGGACAAGTCCAAAACTGTTCTTGAAACTGTATAACATCTATAGATTTTTTCCAACCCAAAAATGCCATTTGTACTGATAGTACAGATAGATCAAACTAACGTTCATGCTGTTTAGTTCTGTAACCAGGGTTCTGTAAAATGGGGAAGGTTTAGGGTTGTTCCTCAGTTGCAAACTCTTTGCAAAATATGTCCCTTCTACAGCAAACAATTTCATTGAAAACCATGTGAGGTTTAGTTTTGCCTTGAATAGCCAACTGCTGCATGGGAGGGGGTAAAGACTGACAAGAACTGATCTCCACATCACCTTATACTGATTTTAAAAATAGCTAAAGATGTAATAGGTATCAACCTTCCAGATATTGGCCTTTTTATTATGTTTGAACTATAATACAACTTCTTTCAAATATATCTGAACTTTAAAGCAAAAGAGTGGTAAATATTTATCCAAAAATCAAGTTGATTTGATGTGGAAGAGGACTGCCCCGTGTCTGATCTTGATGTGGCTACTGCAATTGTGCTGTGTCCAATAAAGAAAACATCTACTTGCTCTAGCTCTGATTTCATAGCAGTCCTCCAATCTCCTGTCAAAGGGATCTCAAGAAGTAGAGCTGAGCAAGAACATTGGCACAGAGTCTTGTTTCATAAGATACTGTTCTGGCCTGGATGAATCAAAGGTATGACTATAAAGCAACTTTATTTGCCTGTATTTCCTTGTGTCATATGGCTAACAGACAGTTGCTTCTGTGGGTTTCTACTGTTCCTACCCACAAGTAGGGGTGGGGGGATGGGGGGTGGTTACATACCATAACAGCTTTGAAAGGAGCGAAGGTCCTCTGACAATGGGAGCCATTCTCCCAGTTTCTCCTCAACCAACTTTTCATTGCCCCTTTATAAGAAAAAGGGAAGTTTTAATGTACTGGACCCCATATAATAGCATGAGCAAGTATAATAGGAAAGGTAATCCAACTACATCTAGATTACAAATTAATTGTTTGTGGAATCTGTTTTAGATTCATTTTATTAATGAGTTCTAGCTATTAGTAAATGGTTAAGACATTCCACCAAGCCATTGCTATCTCTGAATATAAAATTGCCTCTTAAGTGCATACATTGAAAGTGAATATTTTATTTATCTATATTATTGGGGTGGCATGATGGCTCAGTGATTAAGAATCTGGGTTTGTTGGCTGGAAAGCAGACAGTCCAGATTTGAGACTGGGGTGAACTCCCATTCTTGCCCCAATTCCTGCCAACCTAGCAGTTCAAAGCATGCAAATGCAAGTTGATAAATAAGTACTACTTCGGTGAGAAGGTAACAGCGCTCCATGATACCATGTTGGCTATATGAGCTCTTGTTCAATGGTCTTGAAACAAAGATTAGCACCCTATAGTCGGCAATGACTAGCAGAGTAAAATAAAAAATATAACATAACATAACATAACAACATAACATAACATAACACCTTTTATTATATGGCATCCATATAATGAAAAGAGGGAGGGAGGGAGAGAGAGAGACAGACAATATATACATTAAAGCAAAGCCCTAGCCACAATAAAATATCAATGTGCAACCTATAATGCAGGCAAAGTCCTATCTCAACACCTCTTAGGCTGATAATTACATGACCTAAGGAAACATTTGTAGTTAAAATGTATATTAAAGTGTAGTAAACATATTGTTAAATAATTATTTATATTTGTAACAGTTTTAAAAAAATAACAGACAGTTAATAGTTTTTGACAAGATATCAAATAAATTCACAAGCTTTTGGTGATTTTTTTTCCCTGTTAAAGCCAAAAGATTGCACCTAGTGCCTTTTTAATATTCTAGCGTGCTGAAGAGAAAATTAAAGTTTAGTACCTTAAGTAAAATGTACACCTTACTCTATTTTCAGGTCAATTTAGTTTATTATTGTGCACATATCTTTAAGGAGCTATGAAACAGTGGTTGAAAGAGAAGCATTAAACAAGCCCAAGTGAGTTTCATAAGTCAATTGGGCACCGTCTCTAGATTTGCCATAATCAAAACCAATATTACTGTCTTCTGCTCCCAGAGTTTAATATAGTGTACTAAAACTCAGGGTAAGTACAGCAACTTTTCAGTAATTTGTAGCATTTTCTGGGGAAAAAATCTCTCAATATACCTCTTATGTATATTAGTCTTATACAAATAGATTCTGCAGAAATGCCATATTGAATGTCCAATTTCAATCAAAAGTAACTCTGTTTGCCAACATGTGCACCAAACCTGGTGTAATTTTGAGTAAACATTTTAAGACTGAGTTAATAAGTAAATGAAGGCAATAACTTAACATAAATAGTCTCTAAGATAACATGTTGAAAAACAGGACAGTTAATAGCAAAGCAAAACAACCTGTCGTCAAAACAGAAAGTGATTTGCAATATGTCTTGAATAGACAAATCTCTGACTTATAGAAGCTATTTGGCTTTTTTTAAAGTCTTACTTTTAAGTCCACTAAGCAAATCCACATGCAAACCAAGGGCATGGAGAAAAGGCATATGGCTAAAATTAGGTCAGATAATTCTGAATATATCTCCAGAAACAAAATCCACTCCAGGATTTCTCTTTGAGGTTTATACTTTAGCAGTCCAACATGAAATAGGATAAATCTTTTAGTTTTTATTATTATTAGGCTATTGGAAGTAATATAGTTTTTTTTATTTTCTATAAATTGACCAGACTTCTGCCAGAAAAATTCTAATCTACTGTCATCTTGGCTGTCATGTACTCTTTTGTTTAATAACACCTTCCATAGTTGAATAACGCTCTTTTAGCTGTCAATAGAATATCAGTGACACTGGACATTTTTAAAAGATTGCTCTAAATTTACTATTATAGTTTGCATTAAATATTGAAATATATGTTGAAGTGATCATATTAAGTACCAATAATTTTATCCCTGAAGATATTACTATTTATTCAATGTTGCCTGCCACACCTTTTTGCATATATATTTTGCATGCCTGATATCTACAACCTGATTAACTTCCCAAAGCTCAAAACAGCTTCGAAATTGTTATTCTTTTATTCTTAATTTAGTGAAACTATGATAAACTAAAAGTCAAGAACCAATTGTGTTTGCCATCAGAAGTTTACTTTCACAATGAAAAAATATTTGTTTTGAAAATTGTACTTTAAAAATATCAAGTTTGTACTACTACTACTACTACTACTACTACTACTACTACTACTACTACTACTACTACTAATAATAATAATAATAATAATAATAATAAAAGTTGGAAGGGATAGTAAAGTCATCTAGTCCAACCCCCTGCTCAGGCAGGAAACCCTATACCATTTCGGACAAATGGCTGTCCAGTCTCTTCTTAAAAACCTCCAGTGTTGGAGCATTCACCACTTCTGGAGGCAGGTTGTTCCACTGGTTAATTGTTCTAACGGTCAGGAAGTTTCTCCTTAGTTCTAGGTTCCTTCTCTCCTTGCTTAGTTTCCACCCGTTGCTTCTTGTCCTGCCTTCAGGCGCCTTGGAAAATAGATTGACACCCTCTTCTTTGTGGCAGCCCCTGAGATATTGGAACACTGCTATCATGTCCCCCCTCGTCCTTCTCTTCATTAAACTAGACATACCCAATTCCAGCAACCATTCCTTATATGCTTTAGCCTCCAGTCCCCTAATCATCTTTGTTGCTCTTCTCTGTACTCTTTCTAGAGTCTCAACATCTTTTTTACATCACGGTGACCAAAACTGGATGCAGTATTCCAACTGTGGCCTTAT
>NW_015386416.1:991908-1039045 GCF_001527695.2 Protobothrops mucrosquamatus
GTGGTATTAACACTTCACGTGATCTTGATTCTATCCCTCTGTTAATGCAGCCTAGCACTGTGTTGGCCTTTTTGGCAGCTGCAGCACACTGCTGGCTCATATTTAGGTGATTGTCCACTAGGACTCCGAGATCCCTCTCACAGTTACTACTATTGAGCAAGGTACCCCCTATACTATACCTGTGCATTTGGTTTTTCTTTCCTAAATGTAGAACCGTACTTTTTTCACCATTGAATTTCATTTTGTTAGATAGCGCCCAGTGTTCAAGTTTGTCCAGATCCTTCTGTATCTTAAGCCTGTCTTCTGGAGTGTTGGCTATTCCTGCCAGCTTGGTGTTGTCTGCAAATTTGATGAGTTCCCCATCTATCCCCTCGTCCAAATCGTTGATATAGATATTGAAGAGCACTGGGCCCAGAACAGAGCCCTGGGGCACCCCACTACATACTTCTCTCCATGTAGATGCGGTTCCATTGAGGACTACACGCTGAGTATGGCTGGTCAGCCAGCTACGGATCCATCTGGTGGTGGTGCTTTCTACCCCACATTTTTCTATCTTATCAAGTAGTAGGTTGTGATCTACTTTATCAAATGCCTTACTGAAGTCCATGCCTTACTGAAGTCCAAGTAAATTATGTCCACAGCATTCCTCTGATCCATTTTTTGTCCATAATTTTGTCACTTGGTCAAAGAATGCAATAAGATTTGTCTGGCATGATCTATTTTTGACAAACCCATGTTGGCTTTTATCTAAGAAAGATTCAGCAGGAAGGATTCATAATAGCTTCTTGGCCCTAAAAAGAGGCTTTCATGACAGTTTCTTTGGGGGATATCTATCGTTTATCAAATAGTTCGATAGACTTTTGAATTCATCTAGCTACTCCTTGCCAAAGCCCATTAAATTGACTGGATTTGTTTGAATTAGAGAACTTGTAAGATAGTGCAAAGACATACTAAATGCTAACTTTGAGTATAAATTTAATTACATGCCTTGCATATGTATGAAATTATAGGCATTCCTTTGTTAACTACCTCAATGATTATTTGCAAATACAACCATAATAAATAGTGATTAAAATTTTATTTTCCCACAAATGAATTTGTACTTTTATGACAACAAAAGCCTTCAGTATGAGACTGGTCAATTTCAAATGGTCACCATGTACTGCAGAAAAAAAGCAGCTCAGGAAAAAATGATTGTTTTTTCGGGGGGGAATGCAAAAAAAAATGTGTCAGGCACATCCCTCTACAAGAGAACTTTATCTGAACAAAACAGTAGCAGCTACTGATCTTCTCAGCATCCCTCTCTCTTTCTTTCACTTAGTGACCATTAACAATCAAGTTATTTGAATAGGACATGGTCGCTAAACAAGAAAAGGTCTATTGAACATGTTGCTGAAAGAAACTTTATATGGAGGAAAACAGATAACAAATGATAATGGTTGAATATAATTCCAACAAGTAAGCTATAATACAAGATAAGAATGAATTACCTAGGATAATTTAATTTATTCTGGTTAACTCACAAAGAGAGGGCTGGGAGTATTCTTTTCAAGAAGGAGATATGCAAGCAAATAATTTAATTGCTAAAATGGGGAAATGTATTGATCTAGGCTAGGGCATCAGAGAAGGAATTTTTCATAGCTGTGTCCCTTTTTCTTCTCTATTTTTCTCTCTTTTTAGTCTTTCTCATCTTCCTCTCCCAGCTTATATGTACAATTACTGATTACATATGTTTTTGCATTTCTTTATATGTTTCATGACATTAGTTCCTTCTTTATTGGTTCCCTTGTCTGTTCATCTTGAGTACTTGTATGACAGGGGTGTCAAATTCAATTTCATTGAGGGCCGCATCAGCATTGTGGTTGCCCTCGGGGGGTCGGGTGGGTGTGGCCAGGGTGGGTGCGGCCTACTGGGTGGGCATGGATGAAGTGGTTGTGGCCTACTGGATGGGCCTGGCCAGCTCTACATATTTCGCATCAAGGATGCCTGTGGGGGCCTGGGCAGGAGTGGGACAGATCTGAGGGTCTCTGGCAAAAGGAGGTGGGACCAGGGCAAGTGCCAACACATGGTCCACTGTAGGAGCCTCACTATTCCTCTCAGAACATGCGGGGGGGGGGCTGGATGGTGGTGCAGGCTGCCCGGAGCCCTGGGCAGCAGAGGTCAAATGCCCAGCCTGGCCCTCGAGCACCTGCAGCATCAAGCCTAGCCGCACTTCCCCAAGGGGGTGCCCAGCTGCACTTACCTCCTCAAAGGTGCTGCTGCTGTGCTTTCTCTCCTTAGCCTGGTTGCTCATGATGGGTACGAGAGCAAAGTCAGAGGGAGGCCCACTCCATCTCCATGGGAGGGGACCCGGCTTTGTATCCAAAGCTTCCTTAGCAGTAGGATGGGAGACCCCCAAGATAGGCCAGGAGAAGGAGGCAAGGGGATGGTGAAAGGGCAGCAGGGCAGGACTAAGGCAGGACTTCCCTCGGATCCTCCCTCTCCTTCTTTCCTTCTTTCCTTCCTTCCTTCCTAAGTACAGAGTGGTGGGAAAATATTTGAGATGAGGGAGGGAGAAAAACAGGCAAGAAACACAGCTGGGGAGGTGTCACCCTTCGTGAGGAATGAAGAAATGCACCATCGCCTGGAAGTGGCCAGCACATGGCCCTCACTTATTTCACATATCTGGCTTGGGCTGCCTGCCAGGGCTCTGGGGGAGGGGATGCCATGAGCAGCGTGAGAGTCAACGTTACTTGCACAATGCCGCCCAGCTCCCAGCCTGCTCGGTTTCAGCAGACAGTGAGGCGCTCTCCTCACAGCGCCGAAAGGTTGAGCCGGGCGGTGCGAAGCTTACCAGCTTTGCACCTTGGCGCCTGCTGAAACTGGGCAGGCTGGGGGCTAGGCAGCATTGCACTTCTCATCAGATTCACACCACCCGGCTTAGCCTCTCGGCGCTGTGAGGAGAGCGCCCCGCTGCCTGCCGAAACCCCTCCCCCGGAGCCCATCTAGCCGGATATATGAAGTAGGCGAGGGCCATTTGCTGGCTACTTCCAGGCAATGGTGCATTTCTTCATTCCTCACAAAGGGTGACACCTCCCTAGCATGCACCCAGGGGGTGGGGCAGATGCGGCAGGGCTGATTCCTTGCTGGTTCCAGATGGCCTTATGGAGCTAAGACTGAATGCGTTTCAGCATAGATGGCCACCACAAAATTGTACATTGGCTCCCGGCCAGCCTGGGCCAGGGTCAAAGCAGAGGGGGCCGTTCCCTCACTGTTTCCAGGATGGCTTCGCGGGCCACATGAAACCACTTCGCGGGTTGCATCCAGCCCCAGGGCCTTGTGTTTGACATGTCTGTTGTATGATTATGAATACCAGGTCTTTGTCCCTAGCCTGCCTTTCTCACACATTTTAGCCCATATCATTTATTTAAATGACCAAAAGAATAAACAAGGTAACTGTTTTGCATAAATATTTATTTACTTGCATATAGCTACATAAGAAAACTATGTACAGTATAATAATTTTGTATTTATAAGAATATTTTGTAACTAGTTTAGAATCCAGTCTAAATTCTTATGTTCAGTATTCTCCATTCAATTGCAAAGGCATTTCTCCCAGCTATATTTGCATGGAAGCCCATATGAAACTCAGTCAATTGAAACAGTGGTTGAAAATAACATCTGGAAGTGAGCCTCTGGCATGGTTTATCTAGTGAGCCTCTGGCATGGCTTATCTAATATACCTCTTCTTGAAAAAAGTGAATAGCTTTTGGTTTAACTGATAATGAATGCTCTTACATATGTTTCTTACACTGGCCCATAAAATAACCACATTGGAACTCAGACAGAGAACTTTTGATTTACTGATAAAAAATGTCATCACTACTGTCAAGGAAACTCCAGCTGTTCTTTAAAAGCTATCCAATGGTGTGGTCCATAAAGTATGGATTAGGAATGGAAAGATCCAAATTTTCAGTCATAGAAGCTCATTAGGAAACTGCATATGGATTCTGTTGTGACAAATGGGAGGAAAGAGAGCATTGTGCATGTCACCTTGAGCCCTATACAAAGATGAAACATAAATCTAATTATGCATGCATCCTGAAATACTTTTATAACATTCCCTTTGCACAACACACACACACACACACACACACACACACACACACCAAAGGATATTTATCTCTGAGCCTTTATGGCTTAACACCAAACAAAATGGAGGATTGATTCAACAATCAATATCAAGAAAGCCTATGGATGTTCTTGGATGGAGAGCACAAGATAGTTGTGTGTATCGTTTATAATAGGCACTCAAAACTAATATAATCCCTTTAATAGGCTGCTCCCAGAGTTTGTGTATGTGTCATTAAAAAGATGGATTCAATATAATTTATTTAAGTTCCGTACAAATTTTGTGGTAGGTGCTTGTTTAAATTCAAAAGTCCCTGAGTATTTTAGCTTCTTTATTTTCTATTATTTTGTCTGTTTTGTTGTCCCACTAGTTCCTGCTTATAGGAAAATGATATTTCTTGCAGATATTTCAATGCACCATTGTTGCTACTTTGTCATGCCATTGTCTATAGTTGGTCTGTGTGATCTTGCAGTAGCTAACGAAGTGGTTCATTATTTCTTTAGCTTCTTTGCAGAGATGACATTTGCTGTCTTCTCAATTCTGACTTTATATGCATTTATTCTTAAGATTTTATCTTGTGTAGTCAGAAATAGCTCCTCTGTTTCTTCAACTTTCCTGCTCTTTGCCATTGCCAGGTCTTATTGTTATCTGCTAGTTTTTTAATATATTGATCATGTAATAAGCTGCCTTGCCATGTCTATTTGCTAGACTTTATTTGATCTTGTAGGCCAGTTTGGTCTCTTTATTATTCAGTAAGCCTTCATGGTGTTCTAACTTCAATGCATCTTCTTCACTGTTCTTTGGATATTGGATATTCCAATATCTTTTTTTTCTTCATCATCTAACTGTCTAGCATACTTGCACCATTCCACACCTACCCATTTTCCTTGGTAAGAAGAATTTGTCAACACTGCTGCATGGATGAAGGACCAAATTGTCATGATTTTTCGGGCTTTTCTGTCCAGGGCTCCAGCTTGAGCGCAGGTCACTATGCCAGTATCTAATGATTGGAATTGTCCAGATATTAATTGCATTAATGGTATTTCCTCCACTGAGTTTGAACTTTAAGAATCTTTTTCACTCTCATAATACATTCACTTCTATCCCTCTTCTTCATTTTAGTGTGCTTAATGTTGTTAGCTTGAAGGATGCCCAGGTATTTTAGTGATCATTTCATCCAGACTCTTGCTGTTATTTCCAATCATCTTGATTCTTTTTTATTCCACTTTTGTATATATAATTCAAAGTGGCAAACATATCTAATACTCCTGTTTCATATTTTTATCACAAAAACCCTGTGAGATGGATTAGGCTGAGAAAGAGAGATTGACTGACCTAACGTTATCCAGCTAGCTTTGATAAACTACCTTCAGTCCATGGAAGTGGTTAGAATGATTAGAACTCTAATTTAAGTTGATTTTTTTATAGAACATATATTACTAAAAGTCCCCAATCATTTTTTTTTCAATTTTAAAAAATTAGGACTTCTTTTAAAACTGTTTATCCCTCTTTTTAATATAAATGAGAAATAATATTTTCTGGTCTATATTTTCAAAATGAATGTAGTGTCCATTGTGCTTACAGAATTACAACATTTCTTAGGAAGATGTTACAATTCTTTGAAATAAAAATATTTCTGAAAATGCCTTGAAATAAAACAAAACAAAATAATAAGATTTAACTGGAGTTGATAAGAACCCCTTCTTCCCTTCTCATATGAAATCCATTCACTGATTTGTCTTCCATTCCAAAAAAGTTGTTTGTGATGAATTATCATGTTTAATCTTTAAAATGGTCATGTACAATATGTTTTGCTGTTTACATCTTATCTGATAGAGAATAGGTCATTTGGATAGCGTGCAAAATAATATGATTTCATGCGCAATTAATGCGACTGATAAGATAACCAGAGAAAATCTAGATTTGTTTTATTTCTTAATGCTCTTGGGAAGCATAATAATTATTCCAAACCTTCTAAAATAGAATAGGGGAAACTTTGGGCCAGCATACTGCTTTTATTTACAGTTTAAAGCAGTAAATTATCCAAAATAGTGTAAATGTGTTTTTTCTTTGGGAATTGACACATGAACCAATTACTCAAGCACATTTACTCAAGAATACTACTTAAAATAACATAAAATGTTTTATTACATAGTGTAACAGAAATTTTGGTAATGAAGAAAATAATTTTTGGAGGGACTAGTACAGTGGTTCTCAACCTTTTTAATGCCGCGACCCCAACCGGTCGTAAGTCGAGGACTAAACCAGCCGTAAGTCGAGGACTAAACCGGCCGTAAGTCGAGGACTACCCAACTGGTCGTAAGTCGAGGACTTTCCCTGCCCGGGAGCGCCGCACATGCGTGGTTCCGCCCCCTGCGCCGGCCGAGGCGTAGCTAGGAAGCGGCAGAGACAGAGCAGGCCGACCACCAGCTGGCCCAGCCCAAGGGAGGTAAGGTACCCGCTGGAAAAGGGGAAAAAATGGCAGACAAAAAAAATGGCGAACAGCCTTGCTTGGTGACCCCTGTGAAATGGTCGATCGACCCCAAATGGGGTCCCGACCCACAGGTTGAGAACCACTGGACTAGTAGAAGAAGGTGGTAAGACAAAATTTTGTTGATGGGCTAGATAAGGCAAGATAGGAAGTATCAAGAGAATTAGAGAGATTTTCTATAAATCTCAAGTGAGTTGATATATTAAGATAACCTAGCAATGATCAGCTCAATGGTAGATTTTGCTCTTCTGTAATTGTTATTATTATTCCTAGGAAAATATTGTATTAGAGTCTACAAAATATTTAATTTACAATTTTATATTCTCTGTATGTACATGAGTGTTCATATCCAGGAGAACTTGGGGACAGAGGGGTTCTTATTTTACTTTATATTACTGCTACTACTTGTTTATAGGAAAAAGTTTATGGAGATTCTCAGTCATCCAGGTCATGGCTGTCCCAAATATGCTTTTTTTCTCTTTTTTTATGAGGCAACTGGACTTCCTTGTTTTTTTTTTGGAAGACATTTCGCTTCTCATCCAAGAAGTTTCTTCAGCTCAGACTGGATTGTGGAGAATGGCAAGATTTATATTCCTTGCAGATAGATGGTCATTTCATTCTTTTAGTGAGTCATGAAGACCCTTGTAGGCATATCTGTGCCGTCAGGGTCTCCTAAGTACTGCAAATGGGTGTGGAGCCTTCTTGGATGTTGTATCCCTACCCCTTTGTTGAGAGGAGGCTGTTCAATTTTGACATAGATGGCCTGTTTGACCCCTCTTTCAAGCCAGCAGTTCTCTGTGTCCAAAATGTGGACTTTGCTGTCTTCGAAAGAGTGACCTTTGTCTTTTAAATGCAGATGGGCTGCTGAATCTTGTCCTGATGGATTTGTTCTCCTATGTTGTGCCATACGTTTATGAAGTTGTTATTTCGGTTTCCCAATATACCACTTTGCTCAGTTTGTGTCTGGGTGTTTTATCCTTGGGGTGGGCAAGCTTCTGCCTTAGTGTATTCTTGGGTTTGAAGTGTGCATGTATATTGTGTTGGCTGAAGATCCTCCTGAGCTTTTCTCATACACTTTCAATGTATGGAATGACAATGTTGCTTCATTTATTGTTTTCTTCTTTGTCTGTTATGGAGGAGCTCCTGCTGAGTCTTTTTTGAGATTTAATGAAGGGCCTCTTGGGATAGTCACAAGTTCTGAGGGCTTCCTTGATTTGTTTTAATTCTTTTTCTTTTCCATCTTTGCTGGTAGGTAGGCCTTCAGCTCTGTGGTGCAGGGTTCTGATAACTCCCATTTTGTGCTCCAGTAGGTGGTGAGAATCAAAATGTAAATATTGATCTGAGTAGTGGTTTTCTGTAAATTTCAATGTTAAGGCTTCTGTATTCCTTAACGTATACTGCACACTCCAGGAAGGATAGACTATCTTCCTTAACATTTTCATGTGTGAATTTGATGTATCTGTCCACAAGTTGATATTTTTGGTGAATGCTTCCAATTCCTGTGTTTTGATCTTGACCCAAGTATCATCCATATATTTGTTTATAGGAAGTTATTTTATTCTACATCAGACTACTTACTCTTTGACCTTCATAGATTGAACCAGTTTTTCGGGAATTTAAGGACAATTGATATTGACTTCTATAACTGGAGATGTCAAAAACTGAATCTGGAATTGTCTTTCTTCCAAACTTGTACCATACCACTGTTCTATGTTCTTTCCCATGTTTTAATTATTTTTCTAAAGATAATTCTTTTGAGTGTCAGAAATTATTGTTTTAAAGAGAAGGAAAACAATAAAAGATAGACTGTCAACTCTAATAGGATTCCATACCTATCTCACAGTATTCCTTATGAATTTTCCCAAGAATTATCTGATTAAAATTCTTTTAAGTACTGAATGAACAAAACACCATTTATAATATTTCTCTAATATATGTATTCTATATAATTTATTATTAAAGCTATAATAATATGCTGAGATCAATAGCCCATCTGTTGGATGGCAGTTTACAGCACCTGAATCATTGGACATTGACACTCAATTTGTCAAATCCCTTTGATTAATTTTTCAAGATGTTTATTGCTAGATGCCATGCTAGATGCCTTCCTCTAATTATGAACTTTGCAAAGAAATACACTTTTTTGTTTGGGTTAAATCAAGCATTATTAAGAATCGTTGGAAGTGTCCACCATTTCATGCTATAATTGGGGGAGGGAACCTTTCACTTCAGATTCCTATCAGTATCTTTGTAAATCATCTTTGCATTCTATGCTCCCAGTTTGCAGATTTTATTATTATCATTTATTACCAAACCAGGCATGTTCAAGGGCCGAATGTGGCCCTAGACAGCTAGTAATGCAGGCCCACAAGATCATAAACTTTTGCCATTATTATGTGCATTTATATACATTAATTATATTATTTATTTTATATGCAGCCCAAGACAATTTTTATGCACTTAATGCAGCCCAGATAAACCAAAAGGTTGGACATGCCTGTTCTAAACATTTCAAATAATTTTGCATTGGCAGAAAACATGACCATCGCTCACTTCCAATTTTTTCAGATCGTACAAAAATAAATTAAAAAGTTCAGTGCAGACCTTTTAAGGACCAAATTATTTATAAATTGGATAGATCACCATGGACTGCAATATCATCAATATCTGATGATACTCAGCTGTATGTCTTAGCCCGTGGTGGGTTAGGCAATGCCGTGCCCTCCCTCTCACAGTACTTGGAGGCTCTTAGGGGAGGATGGGGAGCAACAGGCTGAAACTGAACCCTAGCAAGACTGAATGGCTCTAGGTTTGGGGTTCTTTGGTCCATGGATAATTGCCACCTTTGGTCTTGGATGGGATGGCACTGCCCCAAACAGACTCAGTGCATAATCTGGGGATTCTCCTGGACTCACAACTCCTGCTTGAGAAGCAGGTGTCATTGGTGGCCAGGAGGACCTTTGTGTAACTGTGGTTTGTGCCTCAGTTATATGCCCTTTCCTGGACCAACAATCCCTATTCACAGTCACCTTATGTCTTAGTCACCTCCTATCTTGACTATTGCAAGACTATTGATTATTGCTCTACATGGGGCTGCCTTTAAAAAGCATCTGGAAGCTCCGGTTGGTTCAAAATGCAGTGGCCCACAGGTTTTGTTCAGATTTCAGTGTGCATATTTTACCTCTCCTGCAGGAGCTGCATTAGTGGTAGTTGCCTTCTTTAGAATATCATCCCTTCCTAAACTAGACTGACCTCCATTATGACACTCTTTTGTAAGATCCTGAAGACTTGGTTTTGGCAGTGGGTCTGGGGAACCCAGAGTGATATAGGGCCCATTAAATGGATCATTTGACTGTATATTGTCACCGGGGGGGGGGGGGAATGTTATTGTTTTTTTAAAAAAAAATTATTTTCTATACTGTGTTTTTATTGTTTGTAAGACACCTAAAGTCACTGTGAGCAAGTAGGTGGCCATATACATTTCCTAAATAAATTAATAAATACATATCTTTAAAAACTATAGTGGTAGTGGTGCTTGAATACTTACTATAAATTTATCCTATAGCAACGTTATGCCCATTTGTAAGCAGAGTAGAACAAAGTCTATCTACTGGGATGAATATGTAAGCTCCCAAAAGTATAGAGTACAGTCTGTTACTATAGTCAGAATTAATTTTATATTGTGAATATGAAATTCAAAATTGGGCTTCTAGGTATCAGGCTACACAGTTCATTGCTTGTCAGTTGTCTGCAGTGAGCTTCTGCAATATGTAAGTTTGATCCTTACAAAGGACAAATAGAAGATATTGCATAATCTGTTACTTGCCCCAGTCTAGTATTTATTTATTGGTATGCTGCCCATCTTAAAGCACAGTTCTGGACAGCTCACAAACAATAGAATCACATTTTTTTTAAAAAAAACCACGTAAAAATAAAAATTCAGCACTTCAATTATCCTCAATTATTCCAACAATTGTCTACAGACACCGTCTCCTTGATATAAGAAAGCCTTTGAGTGAATTTATTTATTTGTTTCAGTTTCATGCAATTAAGGGCATTTTTTTCTCTTATGTGAATAACACATAAGATATATAGTCAGTAGTGAAGTAGTAGAGGAAAACCAAAGTTGCTGATAGTTATTAGATCATTTATACATTTTTAGAATATTTGATGATGTGCTTTAGAACCCAAATCAACTGTTGGTCTTCAATTGTGTGTAATCCAGGTGTTTTCCTTTATGAAATCCATTTTTTTGTAGATAAGTTGCTTTTGTGTATTATAGTGTTTATGGTGTTTGAGCTTTCATTATTCCTTTACTTTAAGCCTGTGGACAGTGCTTGGGATATTATTGCTGATATATGACATACATTTTCTCATTATCTTCTCATTGTCACACAGAATTCAGACTCACACAATACATACAATAATTAAAAAGATTCCACAAGAGTAACCATTCCTCTCTCAGCAATTCATAAACTATTCTCATTTTTTTCACCCAATTGCAACATTTAAGACTTTTGAGTATCTGCTTCTATTCCTCAGCATAGAAATAGACCCTTCACAAAAGTATCACAAGTACACTAGTCACCATCTATTTGGGTTTTTGTAATATGCTTTACATGAGGCTTCATTCCAAATGTTGAAAAACATTTGGAAGCTAGAGTTAGTGCAACATGCTGAAGGCTGAGCAGTAAATTGTTTGTCCCAATATTCTTGGGTGAGGCCACTACTTTGGGAGCTGTACTAGTTCTCAAGTGTGGCTTCTGGGTTCAATTTAAGATATTGGTTGACACTTTTTAGGCCTTTTAGGTTCTGCACTGAGGAATTTGTTCTTCTACTCATTTGCTATTTATCATATAAAATAGGGTTAACTCTTCCAAGTCCCATCTCTCCAAGACTGTTACCTTTCTGGATTTTACAAGTTGGTATTTTCAATACCTCCCCATACCCTTTGGAACTGCCTGCTAGTGGAAATTCAGTCAGTTTCATTCTTCTTATCTTTTACCTGGCACAGAAGGACTGCTATAACTAAACATGGGATTTGTGTGTTCATGTTTGTTTGTATTTTTTTTATTGGACATTTTTTATGTCTAAGTGGAGTTGTTGTCTTAATCCTGTTAGTCATACTGTGGAATGGAATAGTTTATAACTAGAGCCTAAAATATTTGTTCCCTCTCATTAAGAAAGGCTGTCAAATCTGCAGTTGTCATAAGTGTTGTCTTCCACAAGAAATATTATATTACTCAAGCTTTTCTTGGCTGTCAAAAGTGTTAATAGAATGCAACATGTGTGTTTTATTAAACAACAGGACAAAGAAGTTAGTGCTGTAAAACAAAAGACTGAGAAAGAACCAAGTATGTGTGTCCCACACAGCAGGTCTGCAGGTTGAAACATTATGATTGACATGTTGGGAGTGCTCTGCAGTTTCACCTCAGGGGTGCTGTTTATAGATGATATAGGCCACTTATAGTAGATTAGAACTAAATTCCAAAGAAACATTTGCCATCTTAGTTTCTCAGTGTGCACTGCATATGACACAGAACGTCACTCACAAAATCAGGTAAGACTCTATCACAAATGAAAGGATTTCCACTTATATTTAAAGCAAATTAGTCTAAATATTCACAATGTGTTCTCTGAATTAGATTTTATGAAGCTTAATTTAAACAATGTTATACATAGACATATTAGTTGTAATAAAGTGCAGAAAAGTTATATGGGGACTGTTTTTGATAAGGATCTATATTTTTGTATGTAACCCTGAGATAAAAGTAAATATTTTTAATATATAATAAAGGAATTGGTGAAGAATGGCTTTCTAATTGAGGAAAGTAGAGTATGTCATATTAGAAAAGAAGGAAGTGACCTGATAGAATAAGGCCATTTTTTTCTGTTGATGGAAAAAAAATAGACTTCTCAATGGGAGTTTGGAGAGTCTATTGTTCAGTAAAGGCTGGTTTTCAACAAGCCCCAGGTTACACAGCTCTTTTAAGTCTGGATCACCAGCTTATTTCTCCCACTATTGAGCAATTACTCACCAGACTTGCAGTCTCATTGTCTCAGGTGATCAGCTCTCTTTCTTTGTTCCTTAGAAGGTCACAGTCTGCCCCTTGATGCCTGTATGAATTTCTCTTTCGTGTAGAGAGCCATCATCATCATCATAAAAAAGGAAGGAAGGCAGGAAGAAAACACAATGCATTCAACACCTTTACAATTTCATAGATAAATTGAAAATTTTACTTTCTTTAGTTGGTGCTGCAGTGCGCATATTAAAACATTTTAGATCAAATGTGTAGAGATAATTATTGAAATCCTGCCCTCTAAACCTTGATTTAAAAAATAGTTTTAAAATGGAGAAGGGCTTCTATGGTCTCTGACACATTAAAACAAATAAGAGTTTTAGAAGCAACTGCCTATTTTTGCTTAGTTCTATTTATGAGGCTTTCTTGTACTGGTAGATTGGCTCCAAAATGACTTGAAATTTCTATCCTTTCTTTGTATGTGTGTGTGTTTTCTCAATGAAAAGTGAACAATCTGTCCTGCCTCTAGTTTGATCTACTGTAAAAAGAAATAGAAAGCAAGCACTACTTAAAAACACAAAATATCCCATTTAATTAAATGAGACTTTGGGGATTTTATTTCGTTTGCATTACAGAAGGAATGTAGACTTCTGCTGCTACCACCTGCTGCCAAGCTGAGCCTGGAGCATTGTTACTGTGTCTTTACAGATGCAGGTGAACTTAGTGCTCAACCACTTTCACAGTCCAGAAAGCATGACATTCCTTGTTACCAGTGGGAGGAAAGGCTAATTGAGAAGTGTGTATAAAAGCTGTAATGAGTAGCATTTACATGTATTGATTAGAAGTAGAGCCACCGTCTCTCATTTATCACTACCAGCAGCTGTGGATTTTTTCCCCATGTCGATTGGCACAGCTCATATTCTTGCTCCCTTAGTTCTTTATTGCTTTTTCCTTCTTTTTCCCTTCGCTCTCTCCTCATCACTCCCTCCCCTTCCTTTCTGAACCAGAAGGCTGATCCACTGGCTGGAATGGGCTAGTAATTACTACAGAGACTCTACCAGCTGCCACAATTGCCAGACTGCTGAAGTGAAAAATTCCATCCTACATTTCCGATTTTTTACATTACCATTGCATAATCATATCTGACGAATAATTAACCTAAGTTAATACTTCAGAGAACCATCTGCAAGTAAATTGATAAGCCAAGTGCTATAAACAGGCTTCTATGGTGGACTAGAGGGTTTAGGCAACTGCCTGCAGCAGCTAGCGAGTAAGATCTCCTAATGAATGCACACCTCTGACCATCTTAACTAACAGTGGCATGCATCTACCTCTTGTTGTCTTACAAGTTGCCTAAGGCAGTAAAACTGTAAATCAAGCACAGCACTGAATGTTATGGTGCCTTCCTTGAAAGAAGAAATGGATTCCATCTCTTTTCTTGTTTTTTGATATGTTTTTCATTCTTGCGTAGATTAAATTAAACTGACTGTTGCTACTAATGTCAGTGGAGAGAAAATGTGTCAGACTCAGTTATTTATCTGTTGTGAAGAACAACTGTACAGGCAAAAATATAAAAAAATATTATTGGCTGTAGCTTAGCATTCAAATCATGATATGAAACTCCTTTATAATGAGGCAGATTCATCTAGCCCGTTATTATTTACTCCAACTGACAGGGCCTGTCCATTTTTTGCAGCCCGATATTCTGCCTAAAATTATTTTAATTGGAGATACAAGGAATTAAGTCTTAAACATGTATGATTCCAGTTGCATATGATACTAACAGCTCCTCCCCCACCCATGCTAGACCACTGTTGTACTACACTCCAAGTTATAGCTAGTTCCTAGTGTTGAAGGAAAAGTCTTCATCATGGTTCAGACGGAAATAAACAACATGGCGACTGCTTTAGAAAGAAGGTTGCAGTTTATTGAAGAGGAGAGCCAGACAGAAATATGGCTCTGGAAGAAACGAGAGAGAGAGCACATGTAGGGGTTTTTTATACCCTCTGGGGCTCTTGAGGTTGTTTCCTGTTCCTGTTTGAGGCTTTGAATTTCCTGTGTCATGTATTTTGACCTGAGTCTGAGTGTGCCCCTTTGGCATCTGTGAGTTAATTCTATTATGTCCTGTCTTAGAGTTTGGGTGGGATATGTAGATTTTAGGTGTCTTTGTCTTCTTAATCTTGTAGCTTCAGCCTTCCTTGATGGTTTACATCTGCATTTCTACAGAGCTGGTTTCTGCTTGGGGGGAGGGAGACTTGGGGCTATTAAGAAAAACTGGACATGCTTTTCTGCCTCTTTAAGATCCTTTGAGGAAATATATTTTTCTGCTCTTTTAATATTTCCTTCTCTGGGGGGCTGACTTCCCACACTAGTGATTCACTAGTGCTGTCCAATCTGTTTTGTTCCATGTTGCTTTGTGAATTTTTCCTATTTGCCTTTCTGTGGCTTCCAGTACTCTATCTAACCAACTCATGTTTTGTTGACCTCTTCTGTTACCATCCATCTTGCCCAGCATAGCCTTCATAATGTGTCCAAAATAGAATATCTATTTCATGTACCTTGCTTCCAATGAGTATTCTGACTTTATTTTCACTAGTCCAGACTGCTTGGCACTAGGCTTCTAGACTCAGGATATATCAAGTAATGCTTACCAATATCAGATCTGCCAGTTTGATCTATTTATTGCCAGTTTTATGAAGTGTAGAGCTAATATTACTTTTATCAAAACAGCTATGATATCGGAATCTTACAAGTCTTTTTTAAAACAAATGTTATTAAAGGTTCTACAAAGAACATAAAAATTAACACTAATAAAGGATAAAAGATTTCTGGCTCATAAAAATAATCTATCACATACCATTTTATAGAAATTGTTTGTTTTTCCAATATATATATAGCTTTGAGTTGTGATCATGAACCACTAGGATGGCATCTTTATTGATTCATCAATGTTAAGCCGCAAAGCTATCTTGTACATCCTTCAGTAACTGTTGGCTATGCTGCACACATGAAAGAAACATACGAAAACATTGAACTGGTGTTGAAGCACATCAGTGATGGGATTCAAATATGTGAACAACCAGTTCTCTGTGTGGATGCTGCATCCGGAAGTCCATTCTGGGGCTGGGCAACAAAAAATTAGCTACCGATTCTGCCGAAGTGGCTGAATCCCACCACTGAAGCACATCCACTACACCAAGTACAACTGAGGTATCTGTGGAGATTTAAAAGTAGTGGCATTGCTACTTGGAATTCAGCTTAGCTATGCTATATTATTATTACATATTGCAAATTGGACAGCTATGTAAGAGAATCGCATTACATTAAAAAGAAATCCCCACTCAAAAAAAGTTTGGTTCCAGGATAGAAAAAACATGGCACATAAACCACCTGTTGACCGAACAATTTTGGTGTCCGCCTCACATAAAATTGGGACTGAATAAAAAAATTGTGAAAGCAATGAACAAGGAAGGTAAAGGGTTTTATTATTTAAAACAGATATGATGCCAAGTCTATGGAGATTCTCAGTCATGCAGGACATAGTCATCCCAAAGATGCTTTTTCACAAGGCTACTGGACTTTCTTGTTTTTCTTTGAAGATGTTTCGCTTCTCATCCAAGATGCTTCTTCAGCTCTGACTGAATGGTGGGAAATGGAAGGATTTATACTCCTTGCAGACAGCTGATCATTTGCATTCTTTTAGAGAGTCGTTGAGGCCACGTGGAGGTTTATCTGTGTCCTCAGGAACACTTGAGTAGTGCAAATGGGTGTGGAGCCTTCTTGGAACTGTTGAAAGGACTGTGTTGTAGACTGGAGATAGATGATGTTGTATCCCTCCCCCTCTGTTGAGAGAGGGCTGTTCAGTTTTGACATAGATGGCCTCTTGGATGACTCTTTCAAATCAGCGGTCCTCTGTATCCAAAATGTGGACTTTGCTGTCTTCGAAAGAGTGGCCTTTGTCTTTTAAATGAAGATGGGCTGCTGAATCCTGCCCTGATGGATTTGTTTTCTTATATTGTCCCATGCATTTATGAAGTGGTTGTTTTGTTGCCCCAATGCACAGATCTGTACATGGCTCAGTGCATTGTACTGCATATACCACATTGCTCAGTTTGTGTCTGGGTATTTTATCCTTGAGGTGGACAAGCTTCTGCCTTAGTGTATTTGTGGGTTTGAACTGTGCATGTATATTGTGTTGGCTGAAGATCCTCCTGAGCTTTTCTGATACTCCTGCAATGTATGGAATGACAATGTTGCTTCATTTATTGTTTTCTTCTTTGTCTTCCTGCTGGGTCTTTTGGGGGATTTGATGAAGGGCTTGGGATAGCCACAGGTTCTGTGGGCTTCCTTGATGTGTTTTAATTTTTTTTCTTTCCCATCTTTGCTGGTAGGCAGACCTTCAGCTCAATGGCATAGGGTTCTGATAAATCTCATTTTGTGCTCCAGTGGGTGATGAGAAACAAAATATAAATATTGATCTGTGTGTGGTAGTTTTCTGTAAATTTCAATGTTAAGGCTTCTGTCTTCCTTAATATTGCACAGTCCAGAAAGGCCAGGCTATTTTCCTTAACATCTTCCTGTATGAATTTGATGTATCTGTTCACAGAGTTGATGTGTTTGGTGAATGCTTCCAATTCCTGTGTTTTGATCTTGACCCAAGTATCAGTATCAGTATGAGTAGGGGGAATTCTTGTAAAGGAGTTGAGGGCTTTGGTTTCTACCTCTTCCATGTAGAGATTGGTCACAATAGGGGACACAGGTGAACTCATGGCGCAGCCATGTTTCTGTCTGTAGAAACCTTCAATGTATTTGAAATAGGTAGTGGTGAGGCAGAGATCCAGCATAGCATACATGTGGTCTGGGCTGAGGTTGGTTCTGTCACTTAAGGTGCTGTCTTGTAGCAGTTGTTTCTTCACTACTGTAACAGCTTCAGTTATTGGAATGCAGGTGAAGTGGGAAGTCACATCATAGGAAACCATAGTCTCATCTGGGTCCAGTTTTAGTTTCCAAACCTTGCCTGTGAAGTCCTGTGAATTGTTGATGTGATGGGAGATGTTGCCAACTAGAGGAGCTAATAAGGTGGTTAGATGTTTTACAATGTTGTAGGTGACAGAATTGATGCTGCAGAGTTGATCTGTACATTTGGGAAACAAAACAACCACTCTATAAATGCATGGCACAACTTAAGGAGAACAAACGCTTTAGGACAAGATTCGGCAGCCCATCTGCATTTAAAAGACAAAGTCCCTCTTTTAAAGATAACGAAGTCCACATTTTGGACAGAGAGGACTGCTGGTTTGAAAGAGGGGTCAAAGAGGCCATCTGTGTCAAAACTGAACAGCTCTCTCTCAACAGAGGAGTAGGGATACAATATCATCTATGTCCAGTCTACAACACAGTCCTTTCAACAGTTCCAAGAAGGCTCCACACCCATTTGCACTACTCAGGTGACCCTGTCAATACAGATAAACCTCCAGGTGGCCTCAAGGACTCTCTAAAAATGCAAATGACCAGCTGTCTGCAAGGAGTATAAATTCTTCCATTTCCCACTATCCAGTCAGAACTGAAGAAGTTTCTTGGATAAGAAGCGAAAAGTTCAATTGCCTCATGAAAAAGCATCTTTGGGACCTGATGCCAAGATTAAAGATGGCATTTTTGTTGGTCTACAGATCAGATATGTCATCAGTGATAAGCAGTTGAAAGATCTGTTAGTGAGGCCAGAGAAAATCACCTGAAAAGCATTTAAGATTGTCATTAAGAATTTTCTTGGCAACTACAGAACACCAAAATACATTCAGTTAGTTGACAAACTTATAACAGCTTGCAAGAAGAAAATCTGTTAATAAATATCTTTCTATTCTAGTTTTTATATCATTCTCTTTCCTTCTTCTTTTTGTAGTTTATCTGCAAATCATTTCCCTGGTTTATTTGCAAACTCAAAATTTCTTTACTGTAGATAATTCAATTTTATTTTCATTTATTGATAATATGGATAACTGTTGCTGTAAAATTTTAATTTCTGAATATGTATTTATATTCCCTGATAATATATTTAATTCCTCTTCTTTTCTTTTAATCTCATCCAGAATATTTTTTATTTTCTCTTGATCTTCTTCTTGAATTGTATCAAGTACTCTTTAACAAAGGCTTTGCTTGCATCCCAAGCTATTCTCATGCCAGGCCGTTTATTTGAATTAAAAACTTAATTTATTTTAAAAATCATCTTTCTTCAACAACACTCCATTTAATATCCATCTAAAACCAAAATCATAGGATTATGGTCTGAAAAAGCTTTTGGTAAAATCATTTTCTTTGAAATTTTATTAGCAAAGTCCAGATCTTATATGTCAGTGATGGCGAACCTTTTAGAGACTGAGTGCCCAAAAACTGGTCCCGCCTCTGCTCTACCCCTACCCTGCTCCTGCCCCGCCCCCACCCCGCCTGCCCGCAGGACCACTCACCGCCTCCAGGGCTGCCGCAGATTGCCCAGGCAGCCCAGCAGTGCCATGGTGGCCACACCCTCTGCCCGTGCCCCACAGCATCAACTGTGCGCGAAGGGGCATGAGGGCAGAGTCTTGTCTAGGCTGCCTGGCTGCCATGTCCTTGGCTGCACTGCTCCGTGTGGGCCACTCTCGGGGGCGACTCTCCTCCAGGGGGTCTGCTGATGAGGAGGGGGTCGTGGGGGGAGGCGAGGCTGGGGCAACAGCACATGTGCCCATAGAGAGGGCTCCGAGTGCCATCTCTGGCACATGTGCCATAGGTTCACCACCACTGTTATATGTTTTTGAAAAGGATCTGTATGTTTCTGAAAAATGTATATTCTCTTGAATTACCATACTCCTGCCTCCATATATTAATTAACTTTAAACTGACTATCAAATAAAAAAAGATTGGTAATTTGCCTTGAATAATTTAAGTATTTTTCTCAGAGGTATTCTCCTTTTATCCCTACCTTCCATCAAACAGTAGAAGACAATAATCCATTAGTCCCTCTCTGTAAGTTGTTTATAAAAAGTTACTTTAATTTCATTTGGGGCATAAACTCCCAAAATCATATTTTAAGCTTATATAGTGTAACTCCTACTTCAACAAATATACCATGTTCATCAGTTAAAACAAGTTTTGGATTTAGTTGAGGATTAATACAACATATTAATAATTAATTAATATTAATATATAAACCTTTATTTCTTTTCATAGTATCTGCTCAAATATTTTACATTTTTCTTCCTGATAGCAGTCTGTTGTAGGCAAATAATATCTTGCTTTAATTTTTTTTCAAATAATGAAATTCTTTTTTCCTCTTCTGAGGAGCATTTGCTCCATTTATATTCCATGTTAAACATTTGTAATCCATTCTCAGGCCATGAATATAGAAAAATCCATACCTATAGTTCCTAATTTAGTATCATCCTTCAATTGCAGTTGCATCTGTTGTGATAATTATACAAATTTCATCAATCACATAGACTCTTCAAGAAACATTCTCATGCCAGGCATCTCTCTTCATCTGGATTAATAAAAAATCCTAGAAAGCACTTCTGCTAAAAAAAAAGAAAAGAAAAAAAGAAATAGAAAAATATGTGTGTTTGGGTGGGGGAGATTGTCCCCTTTGTCTGTTTTTTAGTGTATCTGCTCTAGTTGATGTTAAATGTTTAGTTCAAAGTCTTTTATGTGTTATTTTTATATTCTCAAGAGAAGGTTTAATAAAACCTTACAGAAGAAATTTTCTTCATCTATAATTAGTTACTTCTCAAAGTGATTAAGAGGGGGGAAAGATGCCAAAGTGTATTGTCCATTTGATTCTTCCACAGTTAAGAGCACATGTGTCAAACTCAATTGCGTCACGTGATGTATCGTGATATATTGCAACATTTTTTTGCAGAGCTGGGGTGGACGTCACCTGCGTGTGACAAATCCAGCCCACGGGCCACCAGTTTGACACCCCTGATTGAGAGCATAGGTGAAAGTCTAGCTCTCTCAGCAGTTCAACTCCTGAGTCAGTTTCAAAAACCTTTCAGTTTCTTCAATTAGTTTATAAGGAACACAGTCTAGAGCAGGGCCTTTCAACCAGTGGTACATGGCCCTGCCCAGCCTAGCCAAGTGTAGCGGGGGAGGGAATGAGCCAAAGCAGCACAGCACAGGACTTGCAGTGAGCTTAGGAGCTGCAGGGCTGCCCCAGGACCAGCACTTCCGGAAGAGAAAGGAGGAGGGGGCACAGACAGGAAGGGATATAAAAGAAGGCAGTTTTGGCGGGAGAGGGAGAGAAAAAAAGATGCTGGAGAAAGAGGCAGAAGAGAGAGAGAGGGGGGGGAAGGCTTTTGGAGAGGTGTGTGCATGAGAACGGGGAGGATTTTGGAGGGATGTGTGCGTGAGAATGGGGAGGATTTTGGAGAGATGTGTGCGTAAGAATGGGGAGGATTTTGAAGAGGTGCGTAAGAATGGGGAGGATTTTGGAGGAATGTGTGCATGAGAAAGAGAGAAAAAGCTTTTTGTGAGAGAAGTTGTGAGGAGAAAGGGAGAAGAGAAGAGAAGTGAAGTGAAGTGAAGTGAAAAGAAGAGAAGAGAAGAGAAGAGAAGGAGATGCCAATGAGAAAGAGGGAGGAAGGGAGGGAAGGAGCCTAACCCTAATCCCCTCCACCAGAGACCCCCAGATCCCCCCACAGGCATCCCCTGACCTGAGTGAAGTAGG
This sequence comes from Protobothrops mucrosquamatus, assembly GCF_001527695.2. Classification (NCBI taxonomy): domain Eukaryota; kingdom Metazoa; phylum Chordata; class Lepidosauria; order Squamata; family Viperidae; genus Protobothrops; species Protobothrops mucrosquamatus. The sequence continues at coordinate 1,013,223 of NW_015386416.1, forward strand.
GCAGGCCATCCAGCCCCACTCCCCCTCTGCCAGTAACCACAATACTGATGTGGCCCTCAATGAACCCCTGATATAAAAGGACGAGGGGGGAGAGGGGAGGATATAAAAGGAGAAGGGGTGAGAAATTTGTTAAATGAGATTTGCCCCATTTTACAACTTTTCTTGCCACATTTGTTAATTGAATCACTGCAGTTGTTAAATTAATAACACGGTTGTTAAGTGAATCTGATTTTCCCATTGACTTTGCTTGACAAAAGGTTGCAAAAGGGGATCACATGACCTGGGACACTGCAACCATCATAAATATGAATCAGTTGGCAAGCATGCAAATGTAAATCACATAACCCTGGGGATGCTGCAATGGTCATAAGTGTGAAAAATGGTCATAAGTCCCTTTTTTCAGTGCCATTGTAACTTCGAACAGTCACTAAGCGAACTGTTGTAAGTTGAGGACTACCTATACTTTATTACTTTTTTCCTTTTTTTTGGTCATTAAGTTTTTGACACCTTGCCAGGCAACAGTGGTACTCGAATATTGCCATATCCTAAAAGTGGTAAAATTGGTGAAAAGGTTGAAAGGCCCTGCTCTAGAGCACATGTGATTTTTTTCTAGATCTTATTTTCATTCAGAACATTGTGCTGGCCAGAATACACCTCACTCCTCAACTGGCATTTACTCAGCTGCTGTGGCTGTCTATGCCTAAAGAGCATCAGCCTGCCAATTTTCCTCATTGGAAGCTCAATAAGAGAATCATGCAAGTCTGAACGTGCTTCCCACTTTCCCTTTTTATCTTCATGATAATTGTGGTGGTTATGGTGGTATCTGGGATGTTTTCGTAAATCACTTTTTTTTGCCAGAGTTCAAGCTTCTTTTACCTGATCATTGTTTAAGTAATGGATCATCCTTCTGTCCTTCAAGGGCATTCTCTGTATTCCCTACAACTCCTTCTGAAATTCACTTTCTTCTTCTGAGTTTCTTTAAAAAATATTACTATTTATATATGTTTTAAAGCTTTTTAAACTCTATTGTAAATATTATAACAATACTAAATATTGTAAACATACATTAAAAATGAGAAATACTATGGCCTGGTGGCCAATAGGCCGCGGCCTGATAATGGGTTGTGGTCCATAGGTTGGGAACCCCTTCCCTAGACTGCTGTTAACCCTTATCTAACTCTAACCAAGTGCTGACTATTATCTGAAATATAGCTTGTCAGGATAATAATTTAATAGCTAAACAGCTTATGTAATGATGTAATGCAACGTAAGATGGATGATGCAATAATAGGAATGACTCAGCAGGTGTGTGTATCCCTTTAAGAGTCTAAGTATAACAGGGAAGGCTTTGCTGGAGTCTTTCTCTCTCTTGTCCGTTTCCTGCTGTAATTGCTATGTGTTGGAGTTTGCTGAATTATCACCACACGTATGTATTTTGTTTCTAGTATATTTGTAGATGTTGTAATATAAACCACCATTTAATACAAACCACTGTTTGCTGTACTTACTCCTGGGTTACCTCAGCACAGTAAGACTGTGCATGCTCTGACAGGTTATGGGCCCAGAGTGAGGAGAAACTCAATGAGAGTTTGAACCAGAATCAGAGGAGTTGAGGCTTGTGGTTTGTTGTCATTTGTGGTGATAGCAGGCAACATGGCTTCTGTCATGCCTCCGTCCAAGCCTGACTCTGAGGACAACATGGAGTTCCCTGTTGAGGCCCAGAAGGGGGTGTCTGTGGCTTCGGAGGACTGTGGGGAGGAACAGGCGGAAGCAGGCCAGGACCCTTCAAGTTTGGACAGGGAAGGCAGAGCTCAGGCGAGGAGCAAGGCCCCTCCCCACCAGATCCCAGAGCAAGGAGAGCAGAGAGGAGGAGGGAACAATGGAGGCAGGCTCACTTGCTCAGGAGGAGAGCGTCACGCCCCACTTCACAAGGCACACCTGGGAAGTAGGTATTTAAGGAGATGCTGTGGGGTGGGGCATTTGCCGGGAACAAATGTGAACTCTTGTGATGTGAGCTCTTGTACCTGGACTCTTTGTATTTTGGATCAAGTTTGTTTCCTGCTGAGTTTTCCTTGCTGTCTTCAGTTTTGCAGGTTGCAGGTTGCAGGCAAGCTGGGTGTGGAAAAGATCATACTTTGTTTGTTATCTGTTTTACTTTAAAGAACTGTTTAACTCCATTGACTATTTTATTGAACTTGTGCCAGCATATGTGGGGGCTGTTGGGTGAATGTTGGCAGTGCTTACAAAGACAATTATTCTGACCAGCTAATTGCTTTGCCTCCGTTTGGGGCCCTGGGTCATCACAGTGTAATGGGAGGAGGTTTTGCAGTATCTCGGCTGAATGAGAAAAACTACCTCTCCTGGAGTCTGAAAATGGAGATGTATCTGCGAAGGGAGGAGTTGTGGATGATAATTGCTGATCCACCTGTAGTTCTGGATGATGGGGACCAGAGAAAGAATGAGAAAGCATGGGCCAGTATAATCCTGAGTTTGGAGGATAGCCAGCTGATACACGTGAGGGGTCTCCAGTCTACTAAGGAGTGCTGGGAGGCTTTGCGCAGTGTATACGTGAGAGAGACTGTGAGCAGCAAGGTAATGCTGACAAGAAATCTATATAAAGCACAGCTGAAGCCAGGAGAGAACATGTTTACGCATTTGCAGTCCATGAGAAAGACATTCCTAGAATTAGAGGAAAGAGGGATGACTGAGTCACATAAGGTGTATGTGGTGCTCAGTTCATTGGATAATTCATGGGACATCCTAGTGATCAGTTTAGAGTCCATGCAGGAGAAGGACTTAACCATGAGTTATTTGACTGGCTGGTTGCTAGAGGAGGAACAGAAATGTCTGGAAAGGCAGCAGAGAGGGGGTGACGACAATACACAGCCCAAGCCTAGAGCTGCTACATCCCAAGATGCCAGCAGAGTAGCTGAGAAAGTTTGCATGGTGAAACGCTGCTACACGTTTGGTTCTACAGAGCATCTCCAGAGATGTTGCCCTGAGAGGAGAAATAGAGAAGCAGTGAGACAAGGTTGTAAAGCTACACAACCGACATTTTCCCTGGCAGTGACATTAACTGAGAAAAACACTTGGTTGTTGGACAGTGGGGTCAGTCAGCATATTGCAAATGACCCACAAATGTTTTCCAATTTGAGACCAGCTAAGCAAGCATTTGTTAGCTTGGCTAATAGACAACAGTCTGCTGTAAAAGGTAAAATTTATGTAACTGGTATAAGGAGAAATGGATAATGTATTATATGTACCAGAGTGAGACCATAATTTACTCAGTATTTTGAGCTTGGATTAACTGGGATATGAAGTAATGTTTGCAAAGGGTCAATACACCATTAGGAAAGGTGGGAGGATTTGTGCATAAGATGTTAAACAGGATAATTTATATCTACTAAGGAAGCAGCAGGAAGATTGTGCATGAACATTCACAAACATTCCCAAGAGTGATAACTGTGTACTGTGTACATCTATTACACAGAAGGTTAGGACATGCACGTTTTAAAGTGCTGCAGAGGATGCCAAGTCTAGCTGAGGGACTTAGATTTAAAAGATGCAACACATATTTAGATTGTGCTATTTGCAGGGAATCAAAGTCTAGTTTGTATTCTGTAAGTAAAAGCATGAGGCAAACTAACAGGGTTTTGCAGTTAGTGCATGCTGATTTAATTGGTCCTATGGCACCCTCTCTTGGAGGAGCTAGGTACATACTAGTTCAAGCAAATGACTACACCAGGTATGGGTTCTGCTATTTATTAAAAAACAAAACAGAAGTTCTACAACAGTTTAAGCAATGGTTGAACTTTGTAGAGAGAAGATATGGCCATAAGGTATGCAAGCTGCAAACAAACGGGGGAACAGAGTTCATGTCTGATAATTTCCAAAGATGGCTGAGAAATGTAGGCATAAAACATAGACATACAAACCAATACACACCAGCAGAAAGTGGAGTGGTTGAAAGCAGACCATGAAGCACTCACTGCTGGCAGATGCATGAATGAGTAACATGTACTGGGGAGAAGCCATAAAAACAGCCAACTACTTAGTGAACAGAGTATGGAGTGTAGCTATCAATGAAACTCCATATTACATGTTGTATGGAAGGAAACCTTCATTAGCTCACCTAAGGACATTTGGCAGTTATGCCTGGGTGCATATTCCCAAAGGCACCAGAAGGAAAGGACAGAAAAAGTCCAGGAAACGTAGGTTTGTGGGCTATGAGCTAGGTTCTAAGGGATATAGATTTTCGAATGGAACTAGGAAGGTTGTGATATCAAGGTCTGCTAGTTTCGCAGATCAAAATAATTGGAACAGGGTGCATGCTAACACTGAAGTGTTCATGCCAACAAGTAGCATCAGTTCTCAGGAAGGAGAGGCTACAGAAAACCCAATGAAGGGAGAACAGGATAGCAGGTCAGAAATATTAGGGATAGATGAGGATAGACTTGAAATAAAAAGAGAAGTCACAGAAGCACAGAAACAGGTGATCCCGATGAGGTCTGAACATAGCAATAAAGGTGTACCTCCTGATCAATTCACAGCAAGTGGGGTTAGAGCATATTATGTAAGGTATGAACCCTGTGATTATCAAGAAATGTTATCATTACCTCAAGTAGAAAAGGATAAATGGAAGGACACAATAATGAACTGCAGTACAAGGCAGGAATGTATGCAGAGAAAAATTGTTCAATTGTTCAAACTAATATGTTGACTAAAGCTTTAAATGCAGGTAAGTGTAAATGTAAAAGCATTTGGTTTAACAGCTTTTTAGCTTTAAATAAGAGGAGTGTCAGGATAATAATTTAATAGCTAAACAGCTTATGTAATGATGTAATGCAATGTAAGGTGGATGATGCAATAATAGGAATGACTCAGCAGGTATGTGTATCCCTTTAAGAGTCTAAGTATAAAAGGGAAGGCTTTGCTGGAGTCTTTCTCTCTCTTGTCTGTTTCCTGCTGTAATTGCTGTGTATTGGAGTTTGCTGAATTATTACTACGTGTATGTATTTTGTTTCTAGTATATTTGTAGATATTGTAATATAAATCACCATTTAATACAAACCACTGTTTACTGTATTTACTTCTGGGTTACCTCAGCACAGCAAGACTGTGCATGCTCTGACATAGCTTTTAGCAATAAATCAGTTAAATTGAACCTTCACATGTAGATTTGATTATTTGTGCCTGAATTAAATATGTACATATTTGACAATATTATTTTATGTTGCACATCTTTTATATCTGAATTTACCTACTAATCCCACCGAAAAAGCATTTTTCTGATGCTGGAAGGCAATATACTGTATCTGTTTATATTTAGTTGTCTAATGAATAAGTACAAGAGACAAGCAAATTCTGTTCGTTGTTTTCATATTGTGTGCAAATGGACTGTGTTTATTTGAAAAAAAATCCCCAAATAATTTGATAATAGTCTTAAATTAGAACCATCTGAAACTGCACAATGACCCTTTCCACTAGAAAAGATTGTCATTCCCTGGTTTATAATATAATATTCCACAAAGATTGGAAAATAGAAATATCAATAACTTTCTTGTCAAGAATTATACTAGACAGCTCTGGAAAACAAATAGCCTCTCAACTGCAAATTAAGAAACCACAGCATAGAGGATCCTTACAACCAAGTGTTGCTATACTATGAAAAACAGTATACTCTTTTTGTGATAATATTTATAGGTAAATCTAGATATAGCCAAACATAAGCTAGATACTGGTGAAAACAATGGTTAATCCTGCTAACATATGGTTCCATTCATCTCAATTGGGTTATTTGTTTATTTAAAAGATGTATATGGCCACCCATCTTAAGAATCTGGGTGACATTAAGTATGAGTAAATCTGGATTCAGCAGTATATGCCACTGATGATTCTGATATACTGATATACCTTTCTATGTGGTATTACCATTTTGGATTAGAAACTTATTTTGTAAATGAGTCTTTTCTGATTGGTTGTGCCCACCAATGTGAGCTTCAAAACCTGTTAGGGAGTATGCTCAATACATGCTTTCAAATTCCAAATATGCCTATTTTCCCAAGAGTTTACTTACCAATCTCTTAGGAAAAAAGCAATGTAGATGCATTTGATTGATTAGAAAATAATTACCTATGCATCAATGTCTTCTTTCAAGATTATCAAGAGAGACAAATGTGTTACTTAAATAAGAGGGAGAGAGGGAGAATTAGCTTGGCCTAATAACTGGGAAATCTAAACTAGTTGCCTGTAAAATGACTGTTCATAAAAGTAACTCCAGAGGAATAATAGGAGGTTACAAAATAGAATTACAGAGCAACAAGCCTTATTGTGCCAGCTTTTCTTTTTTAGTGACAAATTCATCATTATTGTTTGAATATATTGGATAGAGGCTTGAGTCCTTGAAAAAGCATTACATTTGAAATAGCATGACATTATCATACAACATCATATAAATATAAAATATTTCTTAAGGAAAAAAACGTAACTTAATGTATTACATCCTTATCCTGCCCAAACTGTTTAGAGTTACAAATACATTTGTAAATTACATTTAAAATTTTAATCTTCTGGTCTGTAATCAAAATGCAGTCTTACTGAAGTTTTTGAAAACATTTGTCACAAGCAGGATAGGTAATCTTAATGCTAAATTCATGTGACAAAAAAATTCAAAACAAATTATTATTTTTCTGTCTGAGAAGAAGTGAATGGAATTTGAATTTAAATATTTGTGACCGAGTATACAATACAAAATTGAACTCTACCCTAATTAAAATAAAGCTAAGCCTTGGGTTTGCTATATTTATCTCCCTTTTAGATAACTGACTCAAAATAGCAACACTCATTAAATATTGCATCTATTTCCATTTTAATATAGTTGAAGTGTTTTCCTACCCAACTAGAAAAAGCTCAAGGAAGACCATAGATAGGAATTTTTTTCTTTAAGATTCAGATGATAATGGCATACAACAACCTGATGACTTCAGAAGTTCATTGACTTTGAATTGCATCTATTAATACCTAAGAAAGTATTGCATATCACATTTGCTTGTGTAATAAAAGCCTGTTCAAGCATCTATCACCAGGTCAGGAAATATAAGGGGTAGTAGCTCCTTTTCAGAGTCAAAGGCAGCACTAAGTGAAATCAATAACCAAACAATCTAACACAATTGGTCACATATTGATAGAATTAAACACTGCTGTTAACGTGACGTGTCATTGATTTGACAAAAGCCAAGTCTTGGGATAAGAGTTGCCTGAAGCTTTTAGTCTCTGCATTTGTGCAGGAAATGCTGGGAAATCCTTACCCCTGAAGTGAACATATATTAAACATAAATAAATAGTAGAAAGAGTATTTCTTTCAGGAAAAAAGGCAGAAATTTATCTCCTCTGTCAGAGTCAGTAGGGTTAAGAAACATTTAATTTTCACTAATAGTCAGCACATTAAAAGAAACTTATAGCCAAGTAGCCAATTTTTTGTGACATACATTTTAGTAAAATAATACCATAATATAATGTAAATTAAAAATACCGTCTCAAGAATAATACAATGTAATACCATAATGAGCATCATATTATTGATTGCAGTGGAATAGATATATACTGAATAACAAATGAGTAAATGAAACAGGAAAAAAAATAGCAAAATGAATGGGGGAAAATGCAGTATGATGATTCCAGAATGAAATATTACTTTCATTGTCAATTGCAATATATAGGGAAATACTCTGTGTTGGTAATAATGTGAGAATCTAATTTAACAATAAGCAGAGAATGTCTTGTTAAAGAAAATATGGTTGAAAGCTGCAACTCCCAGCAAGTTCAGCATAACCAATATTAGCTGGGATTTGTAATTCAACTTTAATCTCTCTGTCTCTGTCTCTTTGTCTGTATCTTAATTTTTCTATCTAGTTATCAAGCTATCTACCACACAAACCCATGGGCACGCTCACATATATTTTAAAGGAATCTTGTAGTTCTCAATAATAATCTAATATTCCTATCTACAACATGGTATGAATGTTTTAAAACCCCATCAAGCTTTATTAAATTTGCATATGGATTCTCCAGCCTCACCAACTTCAATCTAGAACATAGGACTAGCTGATAATAATTAACTGATATGATAATGTTATCATGTAGTACAATTAGAGGCCACCCTATAGCCTCCTTTCTATGGCCCCAGAAATCACTTTGGTTGTAGTGATCCTCCTCCTCCTCCTCCTCCTCCTCCTCTTCCTCTCTTCAAAATATCAGCCAAGGGAAAACTGGAGAATCACAGCCCTGCCCATATGTGGAGCATGACTCTCACCCATTTCACATAGAACATGGAACATAGAAAAATAGAGTTGGATGGAACCTAGCCCAGGGCTTTTCAACCAGTGGTACACGTACCATCTTGGACATTGGCATGTGGCAGGTGGTATGCGGCCCAGCCCAGCCCAGGGTAGCGGGGGAGGGAATGAGCCAAAGCGGCACAGCACAGGACTTGCCTTGAGAGAGTCCTTGGGAGCTGCAGTGCAAGGCATAGGCCCCAGGATCAGCACTTCTGGCACACCCAGAAGAGAAAGGAGGAGGAGGGGGGTGGAGACAGGAGAGGCTATAAAAGGAGGCAGTTTGGGCAGGAGAGGGAGAAAAAAAAGACGCAGCCTTGGGAGGAGGAGGAAGACTCAGCTGGAGCTGCACTGAAGGTAAAAGGAGGAGGAGGAGGAGGAGGAGAAGAAACGAGAGGACAAAAAACAGGCCAGGTGTACACACAGGTAGCAGCAGCAAACAGGTAAGAAACGCAGCTGGGGAAGAGTTGCGACATGAGAGTCCTTCCTTCCCTCCCTCTCTCCCTCATTGTTCCTTCCTTCCTTCCCTCCACCCCTCCCTCCCTCCATGCCCAGGAAGGAACAAGGGGATGGGGACAGGCTGCCAGCACAGCTGGTGGCTATGCTGCTGGTGGCCATGGCTTGAAAGGCCACTGTAAATTGCTGAACAAGAGTCACACAGCGTTAAGAGCAGAGTAGCAGGAAGATATTTGTAATGAGGGAGGGAGAAAAACAGGCATCCCCTGAAGGAGATCAGCAAATGGCCCTCCCCCTCTTCAAACACCCATGGACTCCAGGGGAGGGGATGCTACAAGCGGCATGAGAGTCCACATTACCTGTGCTATGCCACCCAGACCCTAGCCTGGTTTTGGCAGGCAGTGGTACATTCTCACTGCACAGAGTGGCTGGGCGAGGTGAATCAGTAACATGGCGAACCTGCCTGTGCATGCGCAGATGCACATTTGGCATGTCACCCATTCACCTCGCCTGGCTGCTCCACGCAGTGAGGAGAAGTAAGTAAGTAAGGAAGGAAGAAAGGAAGGAAGGAAGGAAGGAAGGAAGGAAGGGAGGGACAATGGAAGGGAGGGAGGGACAAAGGAAGGAAGGAAGGAAAGAAGGAAGGAAGGAAGAAAGGAAGGGACAATGAGAGGGAGGGAAAGAAGGAAGGGACAAAGAGGGAAGGAAGGAAAGGACAATGGAAGGGAGGTAGGGAAGGAGGAAGGGACAAAGAAGGAGGGAAGGAAGGATGGGACAATGGGAGGGAGGGAAGGAAGGAAGGGACAATAGGAGGAAGAGAAGGAGGGAAGGAAGGCACCCACCTCAGTCCCAGCCCAGTCCCACCCCTCTCCACCAGAGACCCACGGATCCCCTCCACATCCCCGCCTGCACCCCACACAGGCACCCTGCAATATGAGTGATGAACTGGCCACACCCCCCCAGCCATTGACTTCGCTTGTGAAAAAGTTGCAAAAGGTGATCATGTGACCCTGGGACACTGTGACCATCATAAGTATGAATCAGTTGCCAAGAATCCGAATGTAAATCACATGACCCTGGGGATGCTGCAACAGTCATAAGTGTGAAAAATAGTGATAAGTCACTTTTTTCAGTGCCGTTGTAACTTCAAACAGTCACTTTGAACAGTCACAATTAATGGACCAGAGGAATGCTGTGGATATAATTTACTTGGACTTCAGTAAGGCATTTGATAAAGTAAATCACAACCTACTACTTGATAAGATAGAAAAATGTGGGTTAGACAGCATCAATACCAGGTGGATTTGTAGTTGGCTGACCGGCCGTACTCAGCGTGTGTTCCTCAATGGAACTGCATCTATATGGGGGGAAGTGTGTAGCGGTGTGTCCCAAGGCTCTGTTCTAAACCCAGTGCTCTTCAACCTCTTCATCAACGATTTGGATGAGGGGATAGATGGGGAACTCATCAAATTTGCAGACGATACCAAGCTGGCAGGAATAGCCAACACACCAGAAGAAAGACTTAAGATACAGGAGGATCTGGACAAACTTGAACACTGGGCGCTATCTAACAAAATGAAATTCAATAGTGAAAAAAGTACGGTTCTACATTTAGGAAAGAAAAACCAAATGTACAGGTATAGTATAGGTGGTACCTTGCTCAATAGTAGCAACTGTGAGAGGGATCTCGGAGTCCTAGTGGACAATCATTTAAATATGAGCCAGTAGTGTGCTGCAGCTGCCAAAAAAGCCAACATAGTGTTAGGCTGCATTAACAGAGGGATAGAATCAAGATCACGTGAAGTATTAATACCACTTTACAATGCCTTGGTAAGGCCACACTTGGAATACTGCATCCAGTTTTGGTCACCATGATGTAAAAAAGATGTTGAGACTCTAGAAAGAGTACAGAGAAGAGCAACAAAGATGATTAGAGGACTGGAGACTAAAACATATAAGGAACGGTTGCTGGAATTAGGTATGTCTAGTTTAATGAAGAGAAGGAAGAGGGGGGATATGATAGCAGTGTTCCAATATCTCAGGGGCTGCCACAAAGAAGAGGGAGTCAAGCTATTCTCCAAAGCACCAGAAGGCAGGACAAGAAACAATGGATGGAAACTAATCAAGGAGAGAAGCAACCTAGAACTAAGGAGAAACTTCCTGACAGTTAGAACAATTAACCAGTGAAACAACCTGCCTCCAGAAGTGGTGAATGCATCAACACTGGAAGTTTTTAAGAAAAGACTGGACAGCCATTTGCTGAAATGGTATAAGGTTTCCTGCCTGAGCAGGGGATTGGACTAGATGACCTCCAAGGTCCCTTCCAACTTTATTATTACTATTACTATTACTACTACTACTAGTAGTAGTAGTAATAGTAATAGTAATAATAAAGTTGGAAGGGACCTTGGAGGTCATCTAGTAGTAGTAGTAGTACACGAATTGTTGTAAATCGAGGACTACCTGTACTTTATCATTTTTTCCCTTTTTTTGGTCATCAAGTTTTTGACACCTTGCTAGACGATTGGTGGTACTCGGATATTGCCTTATCCTAAAAGTGGTACAAAGGGTGAAAAGGTTGAAAAGCCCTGTTCTAGTCCATCCTTCTGCTCAAGCAGGAGACCCTATACCATTTCAGACAAATGGCTATCCAATCTCTTCTTAAAAATCTCCAGTGATGGAGCACGTACAAATTTTGGAGGCAAGTTATTCCACTAGTTAATTGTTCTCACTGCTAGAAAAATTCTCCTTAGTTCTAGGTTGCGTCTTTCCTTGTTTAGTTTCCAATCATTGTTTCTTTTTGGCCTTCTGGTGCTTTGAAAAATAGATTGACCTCCTTTTCTTTGTGGCAGCCCCTCAAATATTGGAATACTACTATCATGTCATCCCTAGTCCTTCTTTTCTCTAGACCATCCATATCCAATTCCTGCAATCGTTCTTCATATGTTTTAGCATCCACCCCTAATCATTTTTATTGCTCTTCTCTACACTCTTTCCAGAGTCTCAACATCTTTTTTATTTTGTGATGATCAGAATTGAATTCAATATTCCAAGTGTGGTCTTACTTCGGCTTTGTAAAGCAGGAGAACTTTAGTGATCATGATTCTATACCTCTATTCACGCATTGGCTTTTTTGGTTGCTGCCACACTATTGGCTCATATTTGAGTGATTGTCCACTAGGACTCAAAGATCCCTCTCCTAATTACTGACATTAAGCCAAGTTTCATAAAGTTTATACCTACACAGTTGTTTTTCTTGCCTAAGTGTAAAACCTTATCTACAACAAATTTCATTTTGTTAGATAGGGCCCCATGTTCAAGTCTGTCAAGATCTTTTTGGATCTTGAGCTTGGGGTGTTGGCTATTCCTGTCAGCTTAGTGTTACCTACAAATTTGATGAATTTCCCTTCAGTTCCTTCAGCTGGATCATATGAAGATTTTGAAGAGTACTGGGTCTAAAATGGAATCTTGGGGTACCCCCCTGCTTACTTTCCTCCATTGGATGTAGTTCTGTTGAGGACTACACGTGAAGTACAATTTATCAGCCACTTACAAACCCATCTGGCAGTGGTGCTCTCTATCCCACTTTTTACTAGCTTGACAAGAAGTAGGTTATGATCTACTTTATCAAAGGCTTTGCTGAAATCTAAGCATACCATTTCTACAGCATTTCACTGATCTTCTAATTTTGTCATCTGTTGAAGAATGAAATAAGATTTGTTTGGCATGATCTGTTTTTGATGAACCAATGTTGGCTTCTGGATATAACCTTATTTGCTTCTAGTGTTCTCAGTTATTGTTTTTTTTCTTGATTATCTTTTCCAAGATCATCCCAGGTATTTTTTGTGTATTCCGTTCGTTGGCAATTGACGAAGACACATTGTGAACAAACAAGCTCTTTATTAATCTTCTCCTACAACCAAGCAAGCAGCAAAAGGCACGCAGGCCTTTTATAGGGCCCTAGACCCAGACAGTGTTAACCAATAGGAACTGGCTGTTTTTGCGCCTTGCGCATGCACACAAGGCTGGCGCCAACCAGTCTGGTCCCGGGCAGCTTTTGGTTTGCCCGGGACCGTTTGCAACAATTCTGAGCCTGCTTCCTACTCTAGCAGGCTCAGGACACAACAGTATTGATATCAGGCTGATGGATCTGTAATTTTCCTGGATCTGGTTCCCCCCCCTTTTTTTGAAGATGGGGAACACATCAGCTCTTTTCTAGTCCTTAAGTAGTTCCCTGGTGCTCCAAGAACTTTGAAAGATATGTTTCAATCATTCTGAAATCACATCTGCTAGTTCCTTCAGAACTCTGGGATGTAGTCGGTCAGGATCCAGTGATTTGAATCCATCTATAGCTGATAGGATTTCTCTTACTTTATTTTTGTATACTTTAATTTGCATTCCTCACCTGTCATATATGTTTCTGTTTTTGGTAAGTTGAGTAGTTTTTTTTTTCTTTTTGCATGAAGACAGATGCAAAATATGAATTAGGAGTTCTGTTTTCTGTCTACTGCCCATTACTTCATTTCCCTATACACTGTAGTTCTCACAGACATATTATCCCCAACTTCTTACCAACTACTCTGACTCTTAGGCTTCTGTCTCATTAGCCTGGAAGAGGGCAAGGCAAGCATTCAAGGATACTTTAATAATTATGTCTATTGTAGAAATGCTAATGATCCCATTATAAAAAAATTCCAGCAAGTGCTACGTATCACATTCAAGCTCTATTTATAGTGAAATCAATGTCTAAATTCTTGTGTAATTTTCTCCTGTCTGTGGGATGTAAGGGACTAGAAGTTATTCTCTTTTCAATCCCTGTCTCTTGTAATTGTAATGGAATAGTCTGATTTCAGGCTGTTTTCTTTTGATTTTGTGAGAACTGATATCTGTTTTTATCTTGTAGTTGCTTTACAAAGATAATTTTAAAATATGGAAATTCTGTATTAATTACCTTTTTGTTATTTTGACTTCTAAGGAACTGAGAATACTATATATGGCCTTACTTCAATTCATTAATTTTTTTTAAAAAGGCTTGTAAAACAGTCTAGAGATGGTTAAAGATTGTGATTAGTCTGTTATCTTACCAGTTTCATGCCAGAAGGGATGTTTGATCCCAGTTTAGAACAAATAATGCTTATGAGGAAGATATTGGTTAATTAGCATATTGTTGGAAACATAATATGCATAAGGTAGCATGAGATCATATACTAATATTTATGTGCTAGAGTTGTCCTTTTTGGGATGCAAATTATATATTAATGTTCTCGTTTTGAATCGGTTTCCAAATCACTAGAATATATTAGGAGAACAATGGAAAAGAGAATTGTATGTTTTGGAGGATTACAAAAATAAGACCAGAAAATATCCATTCCTCTCTGACGCTAAAGTGGCTTGAAAAATTCCTTTTGCAGCTAAATAAGCATGTTACTATAAAAAATCCAACTGATTCCTTGGTGCTCTCTGAGTTTGGTTATTTGCTTGCAAGTATTTCATTACCCAATTAGATAATTTCATCAGTGTGAGTGAACGTGGGGTGCTCCATTATAGACAACAGCTTACCCTACAGGTATTAGTAGGGTGGTGTTGGTTTTCCCCTTGGTATTCCTTGATTTGGATATTGTTTTTCTGCTTGACTGCCTGATGTTAAATCCCTGATTACCTTAGGTGTTGGCTGTTGGAAAAAATATGTTCTGTTTTTTCTTGTTTTCTTCTTGGGTACCATTAATAGACATGTAAAAAAAAAACCTGTATTTATAGACCATTCAATACAGACAAAAAAGGTAAGAATGAGAGAGCACTAAGATCCTCACAGTTCAATCTTGAGCTACATACATTCTTTTATATTGAAGAAATGCAGTATGATAATTTATTTAGAAATTTGGTTTTCGTATATTAGTTTTCCTCCCCTCTCCAATTGTTCAGTGAACCTACTCAAAAATTAATAATGTTAGATAACATAATCATGTATGTCAGACTAATTTTGTTTTGTGTATAAGATTTTTTTTGTGGGGTTCTGTCTCACACGCAAAACTCATAAAATAAAAGAATTAAAAAAGAAATTCAACTTTTACTCTGCAGGATTAGGATGTGTATGTTTTGAGATGTATTTTTTGAACTCCGTTTTGATTTAGTGCATAAGAACTTTTAAAAGAATTCAAAAAACAACTGTAATTTGTAAACTGAGGATTTTTTGTATATTATTCCATGTCAATATAATTTACATCAGCATCCTGCAGATTTAGTTGCTTTACTTGCCCAATTTGCTCACTAACACAAGAAAAACCAGTGTAAAGCATTGCATGTTTTAAAGTAAGATACAATACAGTGCAAAATATTGTGCTTCTAAGTTTAATTTGGCTGTAGCAGACTGGTATGGGTTAGGATTAGGGTTAGAAGAAAAATATAATTTGCATGTTCGCCTTAGAACACTTTAAAATATCATTAATTTCTTGCTTAATTTTCACAACCAACCCACTTATTTTCTTTTCAGAAAAGTCAGATATATTATGTTGGTAGTTGTTGAAGAATGAGTAGCATTACCTAACTGATATATACACATGCATGTTCTAACTCTTTTAGAACTTAATGAAATAATATGCTAGAAACCAGCATTTTAGTATCAGGGAAATTGGTATACTGTTTGGCCAAATCCAAATTTCTTTAATGTCCAAATGTTTAAGATCCAAATCCAGTTTTCTCTAAAAAGTTCTAACACTGTAATTAGTTTAAATAATTTTAAATGTTCAGCATTAGATTTTTATGTTAAAAGAGTGTTTAACTTTCTAAAGAACCCTACCTCATTTTTAGGCATTAACTATTCAAAGTGATAGCATAATTTTAATATTATTAGATATTAGAACTATTACCCACTTTTGGATGTTTCAAACTAGTAAAAATTAACTTGACATGCAATGTTATATTTATCATTTTCATTGCCATATATTATGGTATTGTTCATCTGTATACAAGGTGAAAGAAATCTTTGTTGAAAATAATTCCTCAGCCTGAATGAGTAAGGTGTTCTTCGTTCCATACTTTCATTTCTCTGTTAGGTGTTACCAATGCTAGCTTTTCTGTGATGCATTAAATTAAAACTATTTTTAAAGTAACATTTTTGTTATGGTCTGTCTCCTTGCTGCTGCTGAACACTAACATGCATGATGAATATCAAATAAAAACTTAGATAGAAAATTGCAGATGTGCTTCAGTATAGAATATATCTACTCTTCTGCTGAATGGACTGGCAGATACATTTTAACATCCCAGTGATCAGGATTGGATTTTAATGGAACTACATCAATGCAGCCCTGAAGCAGAAAAAAAGGAGTAAAACTGAAAATGTGTAGCTTAGCCATCATTGGCCTACTATCTATGTTGATATACAGACCTCATTGTAATTGCCCAATAAAGTCTGATTAATACATATTACCTTAGTGGCAAGAAAACCTTGGTCATCTCCTTAAATCTTATGTTGCTGTAATCATGTCTGTTGGACACAATCTCATTCATAGGATGATTAACAACTTCAGGTTTTATGTCAGTCATTGACCAGAGATTGGTAGAATAATATGAACTTAAAATAGAATAACAGAATAATACATTTGGAAAGGACTTTGGAGGTCTTCTAGTCCAACCCCCAGCTCAGACAGGAAACCCTATACTATTTCAGACAAATGGTTGTCCAATCTCTTCTTAAAAACTTCCAATGTTGGAGCATTCACAACTTCTGGAGGCAGATTGTTCCACTGATTAATTGTTATAACTGTCAGGAAATTTCTCCTTAGTTCTAGGTTAGTTCTCTAGTTTATTAGTTTTCATCCATTGCTTCTTGTCCTGCCTTCAGGTGCTTTGGAGAAAGATTGACTCCCCCTCTTCCTTGTGGCAGTCCCTCAAATATTGAAACACTGCAATCATGTCACTCCAGGCCTTCTTTTCATTAAACTAGACATACCCAATTCCTCCAGCCATTTGTCATATGTTTTAGCCTCCAGTCCCCTAATCATCTTTGTTGCTCTTCTCTGCACTCTTTCTAGAGTCTCAACATCTTTTTTATATCATGGTGACCAAAACTGGATGTAATTTTCCAAGTGCAGTCTTATCAAGGAATTATAAAGTAGTATTAACATTGCTGGTGATCTTGATTTTGTCCATCTGTTAATGCAGCCTACAACTGTGTTGGCTTTTTTGGCAGCTGCAGCACACTGCTGGCTCATATTTAAGTGATTGTCCACTAGGACTCCAAGATCCCCAGGTATCACCTATTCTATACCTGTGCAGTTGGCTTTTCTTTCCTAAATGTAGAACCTTACTTTTCTCACCATAAAATTTCATTTTGTTAGATAGGGCCCAGTGTTCAAGCCTGTCAAGATCCTCCTGTATCTTAAGCTTGTCTTCTGGAGTGTTGGCTATTCCTACCAGCTTGGCATCATCTGCAAATTTGATGGAGTTTCCCTTCTATCCCCTAGTCTAAATCATTGATGAAGATATTGAAGAGTACTGGGCCTAGGACAGAGCCTTGGGGTATTCCACTGCATACTTCCCTCCATGTATATGCAGTTCCAGTAAGGACTACATATTGGTCAGCCAGTTATGAATCCATCTGTTTTTACAGAAAAGGAAAAAGGAAAAGAAACAATGAATGTATATGAAATAGATTTTTTAAATGGTAAAAATGCAAATTAATGCTTGCTAAATAAATATTTTGAAAAATGGGATAAATTATGCCCATAATCTATTGAAATATTTCTAGGCAAAAGTATGGAAAAAGATAGTTTTCCCCTCACCTAATTGTGACAAAAATTAAGGGAACAGTTACCTTGTAATTATTTCATATTTTAGTTTATATATGATAATTGGAATTCAGTTGGCTTCAGATAGTCTTATTAGACAGTGTTAAATGTTACATACAGGTTGTTGATTAAAAGCTGTATAAATTGATTTTAACTCTCTTGACAATTGACTTATAAAGAACACAATTGGAAAGCAATTAAATGTGTCATGAGTTTTCAGGCACTGTAGTACTTATCAATGAAACTTTCTCAGAAAATGTCATTAATTTATCAATTATACACACACACACACACACTCTAGATGTTTGTTTAGGATTGTAGCTTTGAAGTCTTCTTTCACTGCAATGTGGTCATGAAGTAAAATGTAATTTTGGCTTTTCTCCATTTGGGTATTCCTTAGCTAACTTTTTCCTTTTCTTAGATGATTCTCTGATTGAGGACATTTTTAGAAGATTGCAAGAATGCCGGATTGGTTTTTTACAATAGTCACATAAATGAACGCTCACATAAATTATTCCAAGTTTCATTCTTAAAATTCAAAGAAATCCTTTGTAATAGATCATTAGGGGGAAAAATATAGCCGCCGAGAATGGTAATAGAAATGTAGAGAACTGAAAAACACACAAAAGATCATATTTTCAATTACAGATATGAATATACTGTAGCTCTATTTATTGAATATACAATATCTATATCCCACTTCATGTTCTTATCAAAGCAGCTACATACATCACAAGTATAAAAGAAAAAGAATAAATTAAAACAGTACAGCATTCAAAAGTAATCACTAATTAGATTGAAGTAAAATGGAACAATTACAGTATTTCGTATGATCTGAATATTGTGCTCCTATTAATATATTCCATGTTATTATATTCCATACTGGCAGAACGCATCCATGAATACCAACTAGCAGTCAAAAGGCATGATGAACATTCTTTAATTTCACAACAGATAGACAGATTTATGTATAGTTTCAGTTGGTATGACACCAGTAAGATTAGCTAAAATGTTTAAAAGTATCTTGAATAATTGCTGGAAATGTAAACAAAGGCCAGGTACCTATTACCATATCTGGTGGGTATGCCCTAAAGTGAAAATGTTCTGGCTTAAGATACATACATCTGGAAAAGATGACTAAAATACAGATAGAATTTAAACCAGAACTGTTTTTGTTAGGAATATTAGGAGCTAAGTACGAGAAGGAGAATGAGTATTTAATATTGCATGTATTGACAGCAGCGAGAATAGTATTTGCCCAATACTGGAAAAATGAAAACTTACCAACTGAAGACATCTTAATTAAGAAAATTTTAGAATGTGTAGAAATGGATAGACTAAGATTAAAGATTAAAGAGAAAGAAGATTCAGTTTATTTTAAAACATGGGATAAATTTTACCAATGGTTAGGAAAACGAACTAGTGAGAAATGAATGTGATATGTTACTTTGAATATATATTAGTAAGAAGAATGATATGTATTGACCAACTGATACTGTTTATTATTATTGTTTATCATATTCACCACAGCTATTTACTATTATATTAATTAATATTAACTGAACATATGTACCCGGACAATAGTCTGTTTGCTAAAGCTTGAAAATGTTACTGTGGGGCAACCCTAATGTTATTCCTAATCCTGTTCCAACCCCAATCCCGATCCTAACCCCACCCTGAATCTTAATCCCTATCCTGGTCCTATCCCTTTCCCAACCTTATAAAACTCAATAAAAACCTTTATATATATAAAAAGTATAGTTTCAGTTGGGAAAATGTGACAATCCTAGACCAGGCCAAATCAAAAAATGACAGGGAATTTTTAGAAGCCTGGCACTCTGACAAATTAGCCATCAATAGACACATAGACATTAACAGTATCTATAGCAGTGGTTCTCAACCTGTGGGTCGGGACCCCATTTGGGTTCGATCGACCATTTCATGGGGGTCGCCAAGCAAGGCTGTCCACCATTTTTTTTGTCCGCCATTTTTTCCCCATTTCCGGTGGGTGCCTTACCTCCCTTGGGCTGGGCCAGCTGGTGGTTGGCCTGCTCCGTCTCTGCCGCTTGCCAGCTATGCCTCGGCTGGCGCAGGGGGCGGAACCACGCATGTGCGGCGCTCCCGGGCAGGGAAAGTCCTTGACTTATGACCGGTTGGGTAGTCCTCGACTTACGACCGGCTTAGTCCTCGACTTACGACTGACTTAGTCCTCGACTTACGACTGGTTTAGTCCTCGACTTACGACCGGTTGGGGTCGCAGCATTAAAAAGGTTGAGAACCACTGATCTATAGGCTATGCAAAAGAGACAATCAACTAGCCCCAAAGAGAAAAAGACTCCAGCACCTCTCCATCAGTAATCAGCACTCAGATCGGCATAGATTAGCTCCAAGGTCACCTTCAGACCAACAATCAAATAAACAATAGCCCAATCAAGAAACAGCCAAAGAGCCATTAGTAAACAGCCCAACCAAAGAATCCCTAAGACTGCCCCCACCCACACAGACAGGCAAGACACCAGAATATAAACTGACAACAAACAGCACTCCTTACTAGCACTGATGATGTTACCTAGTTAGGGCAATGAAACGTCTCCAAGAAAACAAGCAAGCACAGAGAGCACCACGGACCCCTCATTTTAACTCTGAGCTACAAATATTCTCCTTCATTGGTACCATATATGGGTGTGGTACGCAAATGGGAAAAAATTGCCTGCAGATACACTTCCACCAAAGAAAAACTTTTCTTCCTTCTTCATGAATGCTATGACAGCATGCCCTACCTACCAGTGTCAGGTACAAACCTCCAATCAACTGCCCAGCTGGTTGGAAAATAGCCAAAAAAAGTGAGCAAAAAATGATATGGCTCATAATCATAGACACATAGCTCAGATCACGTGAAGTATTAATACCACTTTACAATGCCTTGGTAAGGCCACACTTGGAATACTGCATCCAGTTTTGGTCACCACGATGTAAAAAAGATGTTGATACTCTAGAAAGAGTACAGAGAAGAGCAACAAAGATGATTAGGGGACTGGAGGCTAAAACATATAAGGAACAGTTGCTGGAATTGGGTATATCTAGTTTAACTAAGTGAAGGACAAGGGAGGACATGATAGCAGTGTTCCAATATCTCAGGGACTGCCACAAAGAAGAGGGAGTCAAGCTATTTTCCAAAGCGCCTGAAGGCAGGACAAGAAGCAATGGGTGGAAACTAACCAAAGAGAGAAGCAACCTAGAACTAAGGAGAAACTTCCTGACAGTTAGAACAATTAACCAGTGGAACAACCTGCCTCCAGAAGTGGTGAATGCTCCAACACTGAAAGTTTTTAAGAAGAAACTGGACAGCTATTTGTCTGAAACGGTGTAGGGTTACCTGCCTGAGCAGGGGGTTGGACTTGATGACCTCCAAGGTCCCTTCAAACTTTATTATTATTATTATTATTATTATTATTATTATTATTATTATTATTATTATTATTATTATTATTATTATTATTGTTGTTGTTGTTGTTGTTGTTGTTGTTGTTGTTATTGTTATTGTTATTATTGTTATTAAAAATATCTGCACATCATAGCAAACCTCAAAGAACAATTGGAACAGACCATCACACCAGAGCACATGGAGAGACTGGCCACTACCATCATGAATACATCCCAGAGACATGACGGGAAAAGAAAAAGCAAACTCCAAAGCAAACTCCAGAAACTCAATTCTAGAACCAAAGAAACATCAGAATCTGAATGGGTGGTCAGCATGTCCACCTGCCCAATATCCATGGCAGAACACAGGGTTCTGCAAAAAGGACTCTACTATAATATAGGTGATGCCAATCACCTAGAATTGTTTGCAGCCAAAACTCTCCACAGAGGTGCAAGAAAGCATCATTCCACAGATCAGATGATGACAGGAACGGAATCAACTTACATCACAAGATAGAGTAGCCCTCAGAAACCTAAAAAAGGACCAGACCATCATCATCCTACCTGCAGACAAAGACCAAACCACAGTGATTATGGACAGAGCACAATACTAACAAAAAGCAAAAGAAATACTGAAGGACAAAGAAACCTACAGTACATCCCTGTGAACACCAGTGGAATACAAAAACTAGACAAGCAGATCAAGAGAACCCTCAGTGACTTCACTAAGAAAGACCAAATTACCAAAGAAGAACAGTGGGGGATGAGAAGCAGCAAACCTATCCTTCCACACTTCTACAGACACCCCAAAATACACAGACCTGGCATATCCCTCTGTCCAATCGTATCTCTATCAGGGACTCTTACATACAACATTGCAAAAGAACTAACAAAAAAACTTGGGCATCTCACTAGAGGAAGCCAATACTCCATTACAATGTCTTCAAACAATCAGAGATGTAACTATAGATGAGGACGAAATTATGGCCTCATTTGATGTCACAGCCCTGTTCACATCTATTGATCAGAATTAACCAAAGAATCAATGACCACACTGCTTCACAATATACCTGACTTAACTTAATACATGAAGATCAAAACACCCAGGATTATGGATCTCATAAACCTCTGCTTAACTACATATTTCCAATTTGATAGTCAAATTTATCAACAAATTAAAGGGACACCTATGGGATCACCGCTTTCAGCACTTATAGTGGAGGTTGTCATGCAACGTCTGGAAGCCATAGTACTTCCACAAATATAACCAAAAATATGGATCAGATATGTAGATTACACCTTCACCATAATAATAAAAGGACCAATTAGAGAACACCCACAGAATGAACCATCAATAACATTTTTAAAGTAATCCAGTTTACTAGAGAAGAAGAAAACAACAACTCGCTATCCTTCCTAGACATCCTGATCAGCAGAGACCACAATGGCAAACTAGAAATGGAAGTCTACAGAAAAACCACCCATATTAACCAGGTGCTCCACTACCAAAGCAACAACCCAATCTCTCACAAGAGAAGCTGTGTAAGGACTTTATTTAAACGAGCGCAAACACACTGCAGCAACCCAGGACAGCAGAAAAAGGAAATGGATACCCACGCAACTTCATCAAAAAGTCACTGTAGGACAAACAGGCAGAAAACTGGCAGAATGCATCCATGAACACCAACTGGCAGCCAAAAGGCATGATGAAAATTCTTTAATATCACAACATATAGACAAATTTAACCATAGTTTCAGTTAGGAAACTAGACAAGGCCAAATAAAAAAATGACAGGGAATTTCTAGAAGCTGGCACTCTGACAAATCAGTCATCAATAGACACACAGACATTTAAAGATTATGCAAAAGAGACAATCAACCAGCCCCAAAGAGAAAAAGACTCCAGCACCTCTCCACCGGTAATCAACATTCAGATCAGCATAGATTAACCCCAAGGTCACCTTCAGACCAACGATCAAGTAAGCAATACTCCAATCAAGAAACTGCCAGAGAGCCATTGGTAAACAGCCCAACCAAAGAATCCCTAAGACCGCCCCCACCCACACAGACAGGCAAAACCCCAGAATATAAATTGACAGCAAATAGCATCCTTCCTAGCACTGATGATGTTACCTAGTTAGGGCAATGAAATGTCTCCAAGAAAACAAGTAAGCTCAGAGAGCACCACGGACCCCTTATATTTCATACTATATATATTTACAACATGTGATTAATGAAACCCAGTTGTTTTTCATGAGCCATATTTTATCCATCCTATACTTGAGCTTTTTGAGGTCGAGGAATATATTATTCTGTCATCCAAGAAATTGTCATGTTTTCCACTGCTCACAGATAAACAATATAAAACCCTATATGTCAAGTTGAGATGTGGGGATATTGCTTGTGGTGTCAACTTCTATGCTGGATACTAACTTTCTTATCTGAGATGCTTAAGCCTATGTCCAAATTAGCAGTAGAGTTCTCTAGACTTAAGATACTAGGAGATTCACTCTGAGTTCTCTGAATGTTGTTTAAAGGGTGACTCAGGAGTTTATGGTTATTATGGTAACTTGGTTCAGATTATCAGTAATCCAACTCATAGTGAGAGTCACAAATTACATTTGGGTTCTGCCTCAAGATAATGGCAACCTGATATGGAATTGGGGGAATCAATCCCCCAGTTCAAACCATCATTTATAGTTGTGGTGGTCAGATCGATCCTTGGAGTTCTGCCCATCACACTCATCAGCACTCCGCTGGATCGAATATCCAACACATTAGAAGATAGGCTCAAGATACAGAAGAATCTTGACAGCTTTGGACAATGGGTCCTATCCAACAAAATGCAGTTCAGTGATGAAAAAAGTAAGCTTTTACACTTAGGAAAGAGAAACCAAATGCACAAGTACCTGACTCAACAGCAGTAACTATGAGAGGGATTAAGGAGTCCTAGTGGGGAACCCACTTAAGTATGAGCAGCAGTGTGCTGCAGCTGGTAAAAAAACTAACACAATTTGTATTAAGAGAGGAATAGAATCAAAATCATATGAAGTGTTAGTACCCCTTTATAATGCCTTGATAAGACCACACTTGGAATGTTGAATCCAGTGTTGGTCACCACAATAGAAAAAAGATGTTGAGAATCTAGAAAAAGTGCAGAGAAGAGCAACAAGGATTCCAGGACTGGAAACTAAACTGTACCACCACTGATCTACTTTAAATGACCTGGTTTTTTTAAATTTATTTATAGCTTATGCTTAAAGTCAATGAGAATTAGGTAAAGGTCTTCAAGTGAGTTTTTCTTATTTTTTATTAAACTTGTTGGGATAGATTCTACAAGCAAACATATCAATATGTTTATTTAGATAGTGTTCTCAGCAGAGGCAGAGAATGAAATCCAACCTCTTTTAATAGTTTTTCTCAAGATTCTAGGATAAATTATAAGAAGTTATTCTCCACAGATATAAAGCACCTGGGTTTTACCAAATAATATTATAATTAGAAAATATTCAGCACTATAGTTTGGTTAGTATATAACTTCTATTTGTCGTATATAACTTCTATAAGGCTTGCATAGTTGAGCAGAAAATAACCAATTCTCTATCCAGGAGCCTCATACTCATTCACATTTCCTGGAAGAGTCTGATTTATTTCCATTTTATTAGGTATTGTCTTGCTTGTCCTAGTACCAATTGTATTTGTGTTTTCAGAATGTCTCTTCCTTTATTTATTGTTATCTCTGAATATTGTATTTTACAGTCTGTAAATTAGATATGGAATTTAATGCAGTAACTGAACACAAGAGGTTTAGTAAATGTTTGGTTCCAGCAGGGAAGCCACAGGGATGTTTAGAGCTTGATGCATATAATGTTAATATTACGTTACATGCTGTGCTATTGTACCGGATGCTTATAGTAAATGCCTATAGGGAGAATCAGTTCCAAAGATTTCATTTTCAATAAACAGATTATGCAGTTCCACCATATACAATTAAAGAGGTAGTAATGAAATGGTTATAAAATCCCCAGTTGCTCCCTTGTTGTTTTTTAATTTTGTAAATAGCATCAGGAGCAATCTGCTGGGAAGTGCTTATGTATTTATTTATTATTGATTTTTTAAAATAAAAAAATAACATTTAACATTACTTGTTATTGCAAATCCAGTCCTAGGGATGGCAAGACAATGAACTATTTCCACATTATTAAATGTTGGATGCTTGGGGAATTGAAGCAATATATTCCTTGATAAGAATATATTAAATATTAATGACCAGTCATTACAGAAATTAATTTAAAGGTACAGTTAATTTGTAGGTGAAAAGTTTTCACAATTTTGTTCTTTTGTTGCCAAACAATGCATTTTTAATCCCCTGGCAAATCACTTGAATGACTGCTGAATTAGTCTTTCAAATATCTGGAATTCCACATGCCATATCCAAGGTAAAGCAGTAGATATTCAAAAGAAATTGCTGTATCCATGACAATAGAGGAGAATTGCAGAAGAACAAAGGATGCAACTGAATGAAAAAAAGAGACAGGGCCAAGATCTTGCCAAAAGCTATGGTAACTTTATTTATTTATTTATTTATTTATTATTCAAATTTATACCCCGCCCTTCTCCTAACGGACTCAGGGCGGCTTACAGCCAGTTTAAAACAGAATAACTAATACAATAATACTAAATTTAAAATGTAGTTAAAATGAAATATTAATTGTTGGCCTTTTCTTTTTTTAAAATTATTTTAAAACCAAATTAAAATACCCCTTAGGCCAGTCCTGCTAGCTTAAATAGCCATGTCTTGAGGGCGCGGCGGAAGGAGGGG
>NW_015386416.1:1039516-1130804 GCF_001527695.2 Protobothrops mucrosquamatus
GGGTCGACCTCTGTCCCCCTGCCAATACAGACTGCGTGCGGTCGGTGAGGAAGGAGGAGAACCACCGCATAACGGTGCCTCCCACTCCCAACTCCACCAGGCGCCGCAGCATGATACCGTGGTCCACAGTATCAAAAGCCGCTGAGAGGTCCAAAAGAACTAGGACAGAGGAATGACCCCTGTCCCGGGCCCTCCAGAGTTCATTCACCAGTGTGACCAATGCCGTTTCCGTGCTGTATCCCAGCCTGAAGCCCGACTGGAGCGGGTCTAGATAGACTTAGGCTACAATCATACAAATATATATATGAAAGGATGTGTTACTAAAATCAGTGCTTTTTTTGTAAAAGAAAAAAAAAAAAGGTGCCAGAACTCACACACATCATACAACCAGCCTTGCCTACCTACAAGGTTCCATCCAAAAAAGGTGCCGGAACTCCGTTCTGGGCGTTCTATGACAAAAAAAAGCCCTGACTAAAATCATCTTGAGGGCAGACCTATACATATTTACCAGATAGTAAAGTTCCATTAAAGTTAAGTGTGGTAAGTTTCATATTCCAACCAATTGTTCTCAGTAGACTTTGGTTGCCCTTGTCTTTGGGAAAATATGCAAAACATGCTTTGCTTTATTTGTGGTTAAAAATTAAATGTATCTCTTCATCTATAGAAATTGAATTCTTATAAATGGTCAGAATTTCTCTGGAAAGACTCTTGTACACACTTGCTCAACTCCTTTTTTACATAACCACAGAACCTACTAATTCTCTAGAGAGAATGCTCTAGAAAGAAATAGAAACACTGACCTTTTTAATAAGGAGAGAAATTGTATTCTTGTTATAAGACATACTTATATTCATAAACCCTGATTAGGTGGACAATAAACTTGAAATATCTCAATCAGGTGCTAACCTTACTTTGATTCTATGTAACCCATCATTAGCACCTCATCCCAGTGGTATGTGTTTGTTTTTGATCTTTTAACCATAGCAGATCTTTGTTCAGACTGCAGCAATCAGAAAGCTCAAAGAATTCTTAGCAAATTCAATTTGGGTTGAGACACTGCTCTTCCTTGATCTCTCCCATTATTCAGAGAAAATAATTTCTTCTTTACCTCCTCTTCCATCCATCCAGAGCTTATGATTGTAGCAACCAATTATGGTCTAAGAAAAATGCCCAAATCCAACTTTTTGAAGCAGAAAGAGGTCATGTTATAGCCATTCTGCCCCAGATAGATTAAAATTTATCGAGATTGCTCACATGATCTGGGATTGGGACTCATTAAAGTCAATACGATTTGATCTCCCTATCTTGATATAAATAAAGTTTTGATTAAATTGATGCTGTTTTGCCTTACGATTTGCCTTGGTGTTTCTAAAGAATTTGTGTCATTTTATATTTATTGTAAATATAACTATTCTGCTAATAAAATTTTGGTACAAGTTTTTACTTGCTCTGACAATAATTTGTAAGGATAAAAAGTGAATGAAATGAATAAATAGTACTGTAGTTTTTCAGCTCCCAACCACAATTAAGCACTGCGAGAAGTTGCTGAACAGTTCAAGAGATTCATTGTGTTTCCGAGCTACTTTTTAAAAATATTATTGAACTCTTAGTTCATGTTATACCTAGTCAATAAGGCCAGTGGGAAGAAATATGAGAATTACATTACTTTAATATCTAGAGGACAACACACTATATTTTTGCTCTAATAATATGGCTCTTAAGCTTGATTTGTTTGCAGCTTCTTCTTTGGGAACTTCCTTCCTTCCTTCCCTCCCTCCCTCCATATATTAGGGAAAAAATATTCTGAAGTACAGATTTTTTTAATTTCTAGATAGCAGTGGTGTAATTTTATACATGGTGTTTGCCAATTACAGTCATTACATTAAGTAGGCTTTTCTAATAGTTAAATTCATATGCAGATAAAACCAAGTAATGCAATAATGTACTATAAAGTACATGTGTCAAATCAAAATCTTTATTATGGTCATAAACCAACATCAGTGTCTTGGGAATAGTCAAAATTTGGGATGCTGTGTTTGCAAATTAAAATTGTTTCAGTTTCTAGATAGAGAACACAGTCCATATACAAATTAAGTGAAAAAATATCATAAGATACTACTGTGATAAGTAGTTTTTCTTTTTAAAGAAATACCAAACAGTAGCAATAGTTCCACATGATAGAAATTCTTTTAGTATGCTCTGCCTTTGGCATTTAGCAGGCTTGCAGAATAGAAGGAAAGGAAGTCTAATTTAAAGAATCGTCTGGTCTGTTTCATGAGGGATCAGCTGCCCAACATAAAATAATAATGCATTCAACTGCCCATCTTCTAACAGGCAACCTTTATCGCCACTACATTCAGCAGTGCTAACGGCAAATGAAATATTGTATGAATTCACAGAAAATTGATAGGGTCTTTGTGACCTTAATGTGATTATATTTGTGCTAATGCATTCAGCAGAAAAGAAACCAGAACTTACAATGGGAAGGGTCCAGCTCATAAAAAATGCATGCACCATTACTAGAGGGATCTGTGCATTACTTGGGAGGGGCAAGTGAGGGTAGCCTATTTTTAATAAAGAGCACGCTTTTACAATATCTTTTTCACAATTGCTTTGCTACCCAGCCCTCTCATTTACCTGGAAAGGACAAGAAAAAAAATAATGGCACACAAATGGTAGAAGAATTATAACTAATTCAAATTTAAAAGAGAAAGAAGCAAAAATGTTGCTAAATAGATTAGTCTGGATACAGACTTAATAGCCTTAACCTGAGTGCAGTAGAGATTAATGGAACTAACCTATTAGAATATTTTGGGGTATAAAATTTGGGATTACATGTATGTCCAGTGTATAAACTCTCAAGCAGCTTGGGTTGGAAGAAATTCAACCAAGCCAAGCTGCTTGACAGTTTATACATTATTAAGGGTTTTGTGAATGTTACAATACAGAAGTGATATAATTATGCAAATTGCCAACCTTTACCATAATCAAAATGAGAGGCCTCCAGGGAAATTGTAAACAAGTGGCTCCACTAAAATAGGATTACTCATTTAAAAAAGCTGTCCTCAACACACCCACCTATGTTTATACTGTACCATATTTAAGTGGTTTAGGATATATTCAGATTCCTCCCAATTTCTATAGTACTTTTTATTGTTAACTAATTGCTTTGTTATTGGGAGCGCAATGGCTCAGAGCTTAAAGACACTGAACTTGTCAGCTGGAAAGTCCAGGTTTGAGATCCGAGTGCTGCACAGTGCTGTGAGCTCCCATTATTTGCCCCAGCTGCTGTCCACCTATCAGTTCAAAAGCATGGAAATGCGAGTAGATAAATAGGTAGCACTTTGGTGCGAAGATAACAGCATTCCCTGCGCTTTGGCGTTTAGTCATGTTGGCTGATGACTACGGAAATGTCAATGCTGGCTCCCTCAGTTAAGAAACAGAGATGAGCACTGCCCCCTAGAGTCAGACAGGGGAAACATTTACCTTTAATTGCTGTGTTATTTATGGACTTTCTAAATAACACTTAATTATTACTACTGTTGCAATCCCAATAACCCTATTGCATCCATGTTAAAAACACTGTAAAGAAACAACAACAAAGGTCTTCCTTTGAATATTTTCTGGATGTACTTTTTCCTTCTAGGTATTTTCACCTGTGCTTTCAGTGACAGTAATAGAAATCAAAGAATAAATTCAACTGGACTGTGGGGTGCAATGGCGCTTCTAGCCAGCTTGAAATTGCTGCTTTGCTGCATTTACTCAGTTTTCAGCTTACAATCTACCAATTTCCTTTCTGGCTTTCAACCCCTTCCCCCCTTTTTCCCTCCTGGGGCAATCCCTATACAGTAGCTACATTAAGAAAAAAGCTACAAGGCTACCGAAAAGACAAGAGGGAAACAGATGATACATTCCTCTTTAATCCTGAAAAAAACAGCATGAATAATCACATATAAAAATGGCATAAAGCAACAGTACTGTACTCATACACACAAAATTGTGTGCCATTTTACAAGCATTGCTAAATGATTGAAAAAATATGGACAAATTAGGTGCTACTTATAAATTAGACATTTAATCCTGAATTACTTAAAACAAGCAAGGAAAACATTTGGATGCAACAGTGAATAGCCTATGGAAAAAAGACACCTTCTAATACTGAAACAAAGCTATGTTCAATGCATATAAAAAGTTTATGCACCCCTGTTAAAATGCCAGATTTTTGAGATGTAAAAGAATCAGAGCAAGATAAATCACTTCAGATTTTTTCCACCTTTAATATAACCTATAAGCTGAACAATTCGATTGAAAAACAAACGGAAATCTTTTAGGGGGAATATTAAAATAAAAAACTGACACTAAAATGATTGCATAAGTGCACATACCCTTAAACTAATATTTTATTGAAGCATCTTTTGATGGTAGCATTCAGTGTTTTGGAGTAGGAACCTATCAGCATGGCACATCTTGTCTTGGAAAACTTTGCCCACTCTTCCTTGCAAAAGTGTTCCAAATCTGTCAGATTGCCAGGGCATCTCCTGTGCAAAGCCTTCAGGTCATCCTATTGGATTCTGGTCCAGGATCTGGGTAGGCCATTCCAAAACTTCAATCTTCTTCTGATGAAGCCATTCTTTTTTTGACTTGGAGGTATACTTTGGGTCGTTGTGTTGAAAGGTGAAAATGCTCTTCCTCTTGATCATTTTAGCAGAGGTCTGAAGGTTTTGTGCCCAAATTGACTGATATTTGGAAATTTTCATAATTCCCTCCACATTAACAGGTAAAGCTTAACAGCCCCACTTCCAACTGAAAAAAAACCCAGCCCCAAACCATAATGCTGCCACCAACATGGATATGGTGTTCTTTGGCGATGCACAGTGTGATTTTTGCGCCAAACATATTTTTGGGAACACCAACTGGCAGTCAAATGCCATGATCCCAAATCCTTA
Organism: Protobothrops mucrosquamatus; assembly: GCF_001527695.2. NCBI lineage: Eukaryota > Metazoa > Chordata > Lepidosauria > Squamata > Viperidae > Protobothrops > Protobothrops mucrosquamatus. The sequence continues at coordinate 1,044,463 of NW_015386416.1, forward strand.
ATCTCTAGCCAGCCGAACATCAAACAGCACCAGTTTGATTGGAGCAACACAAAAGTCATCAGCCATGCTACTACCCACCATGCTCATGAGTTCATTGAAGCCTAACACTCAACAAACAATTCCATCAACAGACACATTGACCTATAACCAGCCTATACATATCTCAGAATTCAAATCAACCACACAGCCAATCAGAGACAACACCAACCCTTAACCAAGGCATGCAAGCCCCCCCCACCAGCAGTTCACCTCTCAATAACCCTGACATGATGTAACCTCCCCATCACAAGACCCATCACAAGATTCACTGATGACTCACATCTGACCCATCACAAGACCCATCACAAGACCTTCACTTAACACACCCACAGCTGAAACCCTTATAAACAGGAGAACACTGACAGTGACATCCCTAAACCCGACTGAAGATATTACCCAGTGGTGGGATTCAGATACCTGAACAACTGGGCCTCTGTGTGGATGCTGCTTCCGGAAATCCATCCTGGGCATGGGTCTCTGAGGCCCAGAACGGACTCCCAGAAGTGGTGTCCATGCATTTCCAGTGGGCCATTCTGGGCCTGGGAGGCCTCCTCTAGGCCTCCGAGGCTCAGAATGGACTTCTGGAAGTGGCATCGAGGCACTTCCGGTGGTCCATTCAGGGCCTTGCGAAAAAGGGCTAGGGCTTCAGCCAGTTCACTGAAGTCAACAAAAAATTAGTTACCGGTTCTGATTCCCCCCACTGATATCCAGTCTAATTTATTTGGCTGACTATGCAACCAACCATACTATCTAAGTCAGAAATTTGATATATAAAGTAGATTAAAGGAATATTGCTGATGCTTTGCTAAGTCCAAGTTATGTAAGAAATAGAAAAATTCTGTTGTCTTCCATGAGCAAAAGTTTAGCAAAGTCAACTTCTAAGAGAGATTTCAGACAACTGTAAAAGAATGTGATGGTTAATACTGGAAACCCAGCTTTGTTTCTCAGCAAGAATAGTTTATATAATCATATATTTATTACACAGTTCTCCTTACAGCTTCTTTAAATTTTAAAGTTCCCAGGAATAGTATCTGTTTTCATATAATGACATGGCTAGATATGCTAGTATTAAATCACAAAAGTTCTCTTCCTCATTCTTATGCATTTTTATATGGGGACTGCATGAAAAGTGGTCAATAAAGTTCTTATCAGAGGTAAATTAATCCATACAGTATCTTGTAACTTAGTTTCTTAGGCACTGAGTTACACTAGCATTTATTCTGATAGTTAAATAAAAAAATTATCATACCATAGATAAACTATGTATTAATTCCTATCTAATTCCTTGTCTGGAAGCTTTGTCAGACATAATCGGGTTTTATTTTTGGAAAATTAGTTGCTTCAAACATTGGTATGCAATAATGACAGAAAGAATGCTAAATGCAAAAGAATTTCAGGAATGTACTGGGGAAATTCTGTCGCTTCCGTCACTGCAAGGACTCCAATTTGCCAATCTTTTCACTGCTCCCCCAACTCTAGCTAGAGATTCCACAACTGATTTCTAGCATAGTGCCTTTATTTACATTTAGGCAAGAAAAACCAAATGCATAGGTATAGTTTAGGTCAATGGTGGCAAACCTATGACATGCGTGCCAGAGGGGGCATTCAGAGCCCTCTCTGTGGCCCCGCGCGCTGTCGCCCCAGTCCTGCCTCCCCCATGGACCCCTCCTCACCAGCAGCCCCCCGGAGGAGAGTTGCCCTTGGGTGTGGCCCACGCGGAGTAGTGCAGCCAAAGACATGGCAGCTGGGCAGTGGGGACAAGACTCTGCCCTCGCACCCTGTCGTGCACAAATGATGCTGCGGGGCGTAGGCAGAGGGCGTGGCCGCCATGCCACTGCTGGGCTACCTGGGGATCTGCTGCAGCGGGCCATAGAGGCAGTGGGTGGCCCTACGGGCGGGTGGAGTAGAGCAGGTTTTTGGGCACTCGGTCTCTAAAAGGTTTGCAATCACTGGTAGTAACTGGTACTAGTTACCAGTTACTAAATAGTAGTAATTGTGAGAGGGATTTCGAAGTCCTAGTGGACAATCACTTAAATATGAGCTAGCAGTGTGCTGCAGCTGCCAAAAAAGCCAACACAGTGCTAGGCTGCATTAACAGAGGAATAGAATCAAGATCACGTGAAATGTTACTACCACTTTACAATGCCTTGGTAAGGCCACACTGGAATTCTGCATTAAGTTTTGATCACCACAATGTAAAAAAGATGTTGAGACTCTAGAAAGAGTACAGAGAAGAACAACAAAGATTGATTACGGGACTGGAGGCTAAAACATATAAGGAACGGTTGCTGGAATTGGGTATGTCTAGTTTAATGAAGAGAAGGACAAGGGGGGACATGATAGCAGTGTTCCAATCTCTAAGGGGCTGCCCCAAAGAAGAGGGGGTCAAGCTATTCTCCAAAGCACCTGAAGGCAGGACAAGGAGCAACGGGTGGAAACTAACCAAAAAGAGAAGCAACCTAGAACTAAGGAGAAACTTCCTGACAGTTAGAACAATTAACCAGTGGAACAACCTGCCTCCAGAAGCAGTGAGTGCGCCAACACTGGAAGTTTTTAAGAAGAGACTGGACAGCCATTTGTCCGAAATGGTATAGGGTTTCCTGCCTGAGCAGGGGGTTGGACTAGATGACCTCCAAGGTCCCTTCCAACTTTATCATTATTATTATTATTATAAATTAGTCAAAGAGAGAAGCAACCTAGAACTAAGGAGAAATTTCCTGACAGTTAGAACAATTAACCAGTGGAGCAACCTGCCTCCAGAAGCAGTGAATGCTCTAACACTGGAAGTTTTTAAGAAGAGACTGGACAGCCATTTGTCTGAAATGGTATAGGGTTTCCTGCCTGAGCAGGGGGTTGGACTAGGTGACCTATAAGATCCCTTCCAACTTTATTATTATTACTATTACTACTACTACTACTACTACTACTACTACTACTACTACTACTACTACTATTATTATTATTATTATTATTATTATTATTATTATTATTATTATTACTATTATGGATCATCACACAGTCAGCCAGATGTTCAGACTGGATTTGACATTTTGTCTACCTATCGAGTCCTTACCAAGGACCTGGTATAGACAGATGTGGATGTTTAATGTATTACAGATATCGTCGCAGGATGGAGGCGGTTCCTAGTAAGGCCGCCTTTTGCAATTGACTAATGGCGAATTTGGCAATGCCAATGGTGTTCAAGTGGTGCCCAGTTGTTTTGGGATTGCACCCAAGGCGCCTATTACTATTGATAGTACCCTTGCTTGCCTTTGCCACAGTCTTTCTATTTCTATTTGTAGGTCTATTTGTATTTTGTTATCTTCTCCAGTTCTTTCTCGTCTATTCAGCTGTCTCCAGGCACTGCCACGTATTATTATTATTATTATTATTATTATTATTATTATTATTATTATTATTATTATTATTATTATTATTACAACATTTTAATTTGTTAGAAACCGCCTTGGGATACATTTTGAAAGGAATGGACATAGAATTTTATTCAACAAATAAACACAAACTTAAAAATTATATAATTTTGCCAAATTACTTTTATAAAGGTATCCACAAAGTTAATGTTTGAGACAAAATCCAGACTTGGAGGATCTTCTGTGTTTCATTTTTGCTGCACTTGGCTCAGTTGATGAGATATGCTGTCTTCTTCTGTAGCATGGCCAAAATCTGAGAGTTTCAGGTGCCGTTTCTTTTGGGGATGAAATGATGCACTTCTTTTGGTATAGATCCAGGGGATTAAGTGGGACTTTCATCTAAGGCTCAGCTTATTATATGCAAAATATATTTTTGAATTTGTATCAAGTCAGGATAGAAATTTCAGGGACTTTTGTGATAGTCCCAATACAAGGGGCATCTCTTATTTTTTTTTTCTTTTAGTTACAAATTAGTTGGATCCAGTAGTTTCTGATTCTTCCCATGTATTGCTTACTTTCTTTGCCAAATATTGTTAAGATTGACACATCACTATAGAGATAAGAGTCAATTGAATAATATGTAGTAATCTATTTTATTTGTCCCTTAATGTGGTGATGTTTTTTTATTCACATTTCCATTATTTATAAGTCTGTCCCCTTGGAGAATATATAAAAGGATTTGTTTTAAATGAGGAGATAATACCTTCTTTAAAATTTATAAGTATGGCAGAATCAGCTTCTTTTTTTCTTTGCGGGTTATGGTGTGGCAGTAAAAATATTATGCTTGATATTCAAAGGACAGACATTACGGAGAAAAAACTTTTGTTAAGGGGGGTTAGACATTCATTTCTATATTTCTCAGTTAAACCAAAGAGAAAAAAATCATACTAAACTATATGGTAAAAATCCTAAAAAATGTCGCTGTTATGTCATTCTTAAGCCACCCGTATGCCTTTTGCTTCTTGGAGATTGACTTTCATTCTTACAAAGAAGCAGAAAATCATACAATCCTGCTACATAAATTATTTTAAATAATAATTAGTATTATTTATTACTAATATTCTGCTTGAAAAAATAACTCAGGCACCTTAATCTACCTAATAAACATACAGAAGTGAAAACAAACTTAGGTCTAGAACAGGGGTGTCAGATGCAGGCCAGATGCATCATGGCAAAACTGCGCCCAACCCATTGCCGGCAATGGGAAAAAAATCGCGATACATTGCGACACATTACGTGACGTTGCGAGTTTGACACCCCTGGTCTAGACAGACACTGTATGAATGCTGAATTGGAAGCACAGTTGAGGCAACTATGTACTCTTTTGATTATCAGTTGGGTCAGGCTGCCGTATCCAGCTCTTTCAGTAGAGAATACCCAGAATTCCGTGCGTGGAGAGTTCTGTCAGTGACCACTATATTTATACAGTTCTTGTTAGCTGAAGCTGAATCAGGGTTGACAGGTAACTATCTTTTTTCAAATATATGATATGTGCAGCCATAAGGCAAGAAGTCAGTCTTGCCTATTTTAACTGGTTTATGTGGTTAGTTGACTACAGTATTTATTTTTAGACACGAGCTTCCTCTGGTTCAATATATTTTGATTGCTGTTTTTTATTGTTGATAATTGTAACTGCTTGTTAGTCATAGTACAAGTAGCTAGTCATGTAAATTCAATTAAAAATGAATTATTATTGTGGTAATTGCATTTAATAATGCCATAGAGAAACTGCTATCTCAGAAGCTTTTAACAGGGAGAATTAAGCTTTCTCAGAGGGAGATGGTAATGCTGTTTTATAGTCAGCCACTAGGGATTGATAACTCTTTCCATTTTGATTTTCTCAGTTTTTCTTTCTTCTTAGTTTAAATTAACTGTATCTTATTTTCATATTATTTTGAAGTTTTTAAAGACCATTTGCACTAAAATTTAAAAGTAATGTGTACACCTTTCATTTAATATATGCATTGTCACACAAATGATAACAGTTTGACCAATGACTCAAAAAAACAAAATTAATTTTTCTCCCATTCTGGGTGATTATCATGACAAATCGGAAGACAGCATAAAGGCAATAGAGATTAATTTGTTTAACTTTTCCCATTAGTCAGAGGAAATCATACTATGGAGCTTGGAATTGCTATTAGCTTTAAACAGAAGATGGAATTTTACAATTCTATGGGTACAAACATCCTGCTAGAAACACTTGGAACTTTATTTGGTTGGATGAAAATGGGATTTATGCAGTAAGGAAAGGGTTAATATTCAGGTTTTCATGTGCTAATCCTGAATCCTGTGTAGCTACTAACTGACATCACCTTAAATAGAAGCTACAACCATATCAGGATGAATGGTTGCCATGCATTCCATTGAAAATCAGTGAGAGAAACACTGCATTCTGGTTTAATAGTGGCCTGGCCAAGGTTGCCAGAGATTCTGTGGGATCCTGTGGGAAGCTGCTATCCAGTGTTTTCATAGTCACCTTTTGTGCTTAGAACAACCTATATAACTGCATGCCCAGTTACATGGCATCACCTAACTCAGGCATGTGAAACCCGCAACATCACATGACGTCGCACAACATATTGGAGCTTTTTCGCCATTGCTGGCAATGGGGTGGGCATGGCTCCGGTATGATGAAACCGGCCCATGGGCCCCTAACTGATCATAAAAGGTTAAAACACAGGTGAACCTGCAGTTTAGTCTTAAAGATATTCATAACGACATTTAACTCTAGTGCAAGTAGAAATGCAGTAGTAAGGCTATCAAAGAGTTGCTGTTGCTTATTGTTTGTTTCTATTCTTCACAACTTTGTTCAATGAAGGAAATGAAACAGCAGGGCTTTTGCTTAATCTATACATGACTAAAATTCATTTTTATGACATTTAAGTGGGTGAAATGTTACATCATGGGGACAATTTTGGAATCCGGTTACCTCAAACGGGCTAAAAAGCCAGCATCCATGACCCATATGCCCTCCTCAATCCATGCAACACCTCTTGGGCAACCTCACAGATCCTTCCTCACCTGCCTCCACCCATGGCATCCCTGTCCTGTATAGCATCTCTTGCTCACTCCCAGGTGCCCTTCCCAATCCATGCCACCCTTCCCACGGGCCATCTCCAATCAGTGCAGCTCCTCTCACATACCCCTGCAACCTCCATGCATTCTTTATGATCCACACTAACCTTCATCCACCCCACTTGGCCTGTGCAGACTGGTTAACTTATAAAATTACAATTGCCTTCCTGGGGGACAATTATAATTCAGATTTTAAGTTCCAATAGCTCTCACAGTCACATAACTACACTTTGGGAGCTTGGCAACTGGATCACATTTATGACTGCTTGTACTGTCTTGCAACTGCATTGTCCACATGGGATCTTTTATGACTTTTTTTGCTGAAAACTGGCATTTATTTTCAGTTTTCAGCAAAACCAGTCCATTGTGAACCATTGGTTTTCTTAATGACAAAAATGCCACAAAAATGCCACAAAAAACTGAAAAATCAGGTTTGTCACAAGTCATTTATGACTGTCAGATGTTACAGCTGTGATGGGCAGACTCCATTATGATCATAACTTGAGGAGTACTTGTATTCCTTTCTTTAGTTGGTTTGAGGTGATGGAACTTTGGATGGCACTGTTCCATTCTGAGCATCTTATTTGAAATGCAATCAAATAGCACAACAGAAAAAAAATGGTCCTTGGTATGCTGTACATTGTTTACAAGTTTGCTTTCATATCTGTAATGTCTGTTTTTTGTGTTTTGTGGAGGACCATGCAAAACTATGTCCACCTCCTTTAGTTTGAAATGGTATAGTCTAAAATGCAGGTGTTAAACTCACCACGTCATGTGACGTGTCACGATGTATCTCACCTTTTTCCGCATTCCTGGAGCTGGGGTGGGCGTGGCCTCCATATGATGCAACCGGCTTGCAGGCCGGCAGTTTGACACCCCCAAAATATTGACACCTTCATTTCATATTCTATGTACCCAGTTGCACTTCTTATGCAATCATACTCTTTGTGTCTATGGGAAATCCAATGGCATTGCAACCATAGATTACAGGGGGACTCATATTGTACATCTAATGTATTTTATTATTGGGAAGATAAATAGATGTGATTTGACTTTGGCACAGATCCTTTTCTTCAGTGAAATTAACACAGTTTTTACTTGCTTTTTAGGATTCTGGAAAAGTTTTCTCTTATGAAGAAAGCTTTCCTATACATGGTTGTACAAACCACCTGTAAGTGGTTGTACAAGCCACATTAATAGTGGTGATGATAGCTGCAGTTTCACTGTTTTCTGATTTCTCTATTAGTCCAAAAGATGAGCCTGGACAGAATGAATGTTGGCATAATTTATGTATCTGATAAGTGAACTAAGCACATGAGTTATTGATAAATTTCTTTGACATATCATTTTAGTATGATGCTATTTGACATCACAGTAAAATGTAATGTGCTGGTCCTCAAGCTAGATAGTAAGATATAATTTTTTGTTTAAATTCCAGGAGCCAGGAGCAATACAAATATTTCTGACCAGCACCAATCCTGTAAATCCCATCCAACATTCCCTGTTGGACCCCAGGTAAGTTTCTCTAATTGAATCTAAACTTTTCTGAAAGCAGGTCTCATATCAACAACAAGCAGCATATAAAAATGACCGCATGCTTCAGTTTCAAATGTCAGTAGACATTTTATACACAGCAATTCAGGAATTTTGCTTGTTTGTTCGTTTTACTACAAGGATATGGCTTGTGTATTCTTTTACAAAAATAAGGTATGGATTTCTATACTTTTCAAGGAAAATTTAGATTTTTGCTTCACTTGGGTTTGGATAATTTTGCCTGTTAAATTTAGTTAATAGGACCTCACGCCAGTTTTCTAATTTAAATGTATGAAGATGCAGTTTTAATACTTCTTCACTTTTAATTTCTTCACTTTAACAGCTATCCACAGAGTTTGTTTCAATTCAGTTTGGACTCAACAAATTTATGAATAAACTGTAGTGCTTAGCAAAATTATAAAGGGTGTATAAAATTAAAAAGCTGACATTTTGAGCTGCAGTCTTTGGTCATAAACCTAAACTTAATTTAGTGTATTTCATTTGAACAATCTTTGTTATTTTCATGAATGGTAAGCATTATAGTTAGACAAAAGTTTTCAGAATGGAAGAAAACCAAGAATATTAATTATTGGACACTCATGCAAGGAGAACATTATCTATAAGTATGGTGAATAATAGATCAGTGATAATATGGATACTATACATAGAAAAGATTCCATATTCAATTACTGATGCTTTCTGTTATCCTTTCTTTTAATCAATTGAATAGTTAGTAATGGAATCTTTTGTAGACTGGGCAGTTAAATCTTTATAGTGTAGAAATTTTCATTGGTTGGGATCTCAACTTTATTTTTAAGGAAATAATTAGGCATTGTATATTACCTAGTTTTATCTCAAGAAAATAAGGAGACAAATACTGTTCAGGCAGTCTTGTGATCAGTTTGAGTTGGTATAATTAAAATGAGATATGAAGAAGATGGTAAGAATTCAGAAAACAACAATAATGCATTATCCTGAATTTTGAAAATATGCTGTAAATTTAAAGGAGCTGAAATTATTCATCCGAAAGAAAACTTGAGTGCAGTTTTTAAAGTTTGGTTTCATCTGTTTAATTATAATTTTTCATTTCTTTCCCCTGGTAGCAATCAGGTTTGTAATAGTGTTTCCAAACAGGAGTTATTCATGGTTTTCCTGTAATACAAATATTGCAGTTAACATTTATGCTTAGTTAACCATCATGTTTAAAAAGTCAATATATTTCATTCTGTATTATTCAGATGAAAAATATTAAAAATACTTAGATGAAATAAATGAATAAAAATAAAAATGAAATAAATGTATAAAAACTAAGGAGTTATGTATGGAAAGTAGCTGTTCATTTTTAATATTAACCCTATGCTATTTCGAACTGAAAAAGATTCTCTAGCAATAACATTCCTAGTCTTTAGCAAACAGTATTGATCTATGAATAAGACAGAAATTTCTGGATAAGCTTTCTTCTATTAATGAATAAATATGCCAGTGTTTCATTTTTTTCCTGGTTGATTTGGTATTTTGTAATCAAAAGGAGAGTTGCCAAGTATAGTTGTTTAATGCACTGTAGCTATAACCTTAACTATGGTTGCATCTGCAAATGTAAGGTAGGACTCCATTTACAACAGTTTATTTAGTGACCATTCAAAGTTACAACAACACTGAAAAAAATGACTTATGATTGTTTTCACACCCTTAGAGCATCCTCTTGGTCACTTGATCAACATTCAGACGCTTGGCAACTGACTCATATTTTTGATGGTTGAAGTGTCCCCAGGTCATGTGATCATCTTTTGTGACTTTCTGACAAGCAAAGTCAATGGGGAACCAGAATCATTTAATAACTGTGTTACTAATTTAACGAGCGCAGTGATTGGCTGAACTGTGGCAAGAAAGGTTGTAAAATGGGGAAAAACTCACTTAACAACTATCTTGCTTAGCAACAGAAATGTAAATTGAGGACTAACTGTATTAGCAGAGGATTATAGTTTTCTTCCTTCATGGGGGCAGGATTTTGAGGGGTAGAAAATTGGAAAGGCACTCCAGAAAGTGAAGAATATGTTAAGAACTTTCCAATTTTTGCACTTAATTCTGTCTCTAAAAAGTCAGTTTTTCTTTAAATCCTTTGATACAATTACTGTCCTTGCATGCAGCTAGCCCCAACATAACTACACATAAATATACTTTGAATGGATAAATCTGATTTCTTGGAGGGGTAACGGGTGTTCTTATACAAATTACTGAATTTAATAGAAATAGAAATAGCATTTAAACTTATATACTGCTTCACAGTGCTTTACAGCCCTCTCTAAGTGGTTTACAGAATCAATATATTGCCTCCAACAATCTGGATCTCATTTTACCAACCTTAGAAGGATGGAAGGCTGAGCCAACCTTGACCTGGTCACAATTGAACTCCTGGCCATGAGCAAAATTAGCCTGCAATACTGCATTCTATCCACTGCGCCACCATGGCTCCAACTAAGGTTCAGCATAATTAAATAATAATTTACATTTTTAAACTTTTAAAGTAATTTTGCTTTATCAGTTACATTTCCACCAAATTGCATTGTCAATTAATCAAGAAGAATATTTAATTTTTTTCAATAATGAATAGAATTTAGCTCTTTAAGGTGCCTCTTTCTATTTGTATTTCAGCAGACTAGATAACCAGCCTGGTTAATTGAGGACAGTTTCTGAAACAGTTACACTTTTTAAAGTATTGATTAGTTTAATGAATTAATTTATTAAATGTGATGTCCCATCTTTGGATAGGGTATCTTAAATAAGTCAGATCAGATGCATTGGAAGAATGTGTGGTTCAATGGTAAAATGAGATCCAGATTGTTGGGGACAATATATTGTGCTATAGGTCTATTTTGTTATATGATAATCTATGATCACTATGTTTTGTTGCAGCCATTGTTGACAGCTCAGCAGCTAGCCTCAGCTGTAGCTGGAGTGATGCCAGGAGCCCCTCCAGCATTGAATCAACCTATTCTGATTCCCTTCAACATGGCTGGACAATTGGGTGGTCAGCAAGGTCTTGTCCTAACTTTGCCTACTGCTAACCTCACCAACATCCAAGGGCTTGTAGCAGCAGCTGCAGCAGGAGGCATCATGACATTGCCACTGCAAAATCTACAAGGTAAAAAATTATTGGACCTTCGTCATATTTATTTACCATGCAACAATATCTGTAAATGCAAAACCATATTTTAAAAAGTTACATTTCTTGATGCAGATTCATAGCCTTCTTCCTTGATGATTATGACTTTGATATAGTTTATACTTTTAAAAGCATGGATGGTTAAATTCATGCCTGATTTGGTTCTTGTGTATACCCTTATGTATGAACTGCAGTCTTTGTCATTTTTGGCAATGACTGAAATAGCCAGAATTATGGAAATATGAAATCTAGTTTGCAGAAAGCATGTGCTACATAATGTGCTAACCTGTGAAAGTTCTCAATAGATTCCCTTGTCTAGAGAAAGGTCCACAATCAGGCTTTCTTCCAAAGGCTTTTTGTTTTATTAGGAAAGTTTGATATTTCTTTATGTGGATTCAAGAAATCTATGCCTCATGCAAAAACTAAGCCAGGAATAAGTTTTTGTCAGATTTTTTCCCCTTTGTGGTAGCAACTCTATTTCCTGTGGATGATATGCCCTTGCCAAATTTCCTTTCTCCTTCTAGGTGGTCAGCTTTATTAAACTGTCTGTCTATAGCTATAATTTTCTAGTTCTACTAACAAGCTATGTTTATGGCTCAGTCTCAAATCTGAAGTACTTTTGGAAAAAAACACCTTTGATTTGTTTATAGAATTACAGCAAGGAGAGACAATATTCCACAAGAAGGGTTATTACAAAGAAAATTGCCAGTACTTCCAGTTTCCTGATTCTATCTCCTATTTTCCTCTATCCATGTTTTGATTCTTTCTGTGTTTGGAAATACATGCAATACTTGCAATAGTACAGGCTTCTCAACCCAATGTTGAGCTGGTTGTCAATATAGCATTGTTGTAAATACTGATATCTGCAACTGGAGGCACACCGAGGCTGACATTGGTGAAAGCATTCAAGGTAGAGGAAAGAGATACTGCATTACTCTGCAGAGTGATATTATTGGTCACAAATTTATTTTAGAATCAGATGGTGGTATGAGATTGTGGTGCAAATTTTTGAATAATTAATAAATATAATGCAATGATTGGTATCAAGGCACTATAATTGGTTAATTCACATATGCAAATTCTTGTCCTAATGCATACTATACTTAGTGAAGCAGTGTAACATACAACAAGAATATTCAATGATGATCCAATGTATGGCTCGCATAATATCATATACTCTATGCTATACTCTATTTCTAAACCCATAGTGATTCTGTCATATGCTACTAATGCAAGAAATTATCTTCCTTTAAACAACTGAATTGGAGAATAAGAGTCTTTTAAAAATGTATAAAATGGTAACACTCATTATAACTGTTTTGTAAGATACAGATTTTCCTGCTTGAGCAGGGGCTGGACTAGGAGACCTCTAAGGTCCCTTCCAGCTCTATTCTATTCTATTCTATTCTATTCTATTCTATTCTATTCTATTCTGTTCTGTTCTGTTCTGTTCTATATTCTGTGTTCTGTGTTCTGTGTTCTGTGTTCTGTGTTCTATGTTCTATGTTCTATGTTCTATGTTCTATATTCTATATTCTATATTCTATTAGAAAAGAAGTCCCCAATCGCCTTTCTGTCATTGTGCCCATAAACGATGCAATAGCTGCACTTAGGCTCATCAATGGGTCATCCAGTAATGAAATTTCATTAGCCTTCCACTGAAATTGATTGACGACTGATAAAAGACAGTAGGAGTAATGTGTAATTGATTTTATAATTATAATGAATTGCCGTATAATGTCTACTAGTTTAAGTAATTGTATAGTAGAATTTTTAAGTAGAATTAAAAACATAGAATATATTTCCAACAGAGAAGCATTTCTTAGAAAAATGATATCTCTTAGGTATCAAAGGATAGAGATAATGGTAAGGCATCAATCATCTAGCTCCCTTCAACATCTGTTAAGCTACTCCTGGAAATAATATTGGGTTAGGTGTTGAGGATAGTGACAGTAATATAATGAAATTAAATGTGGTAAGAATTCTAGTTAGAATTAGTAACCAGATAGAATACTGTAGGGGATAATCTGCATATAGCATTTCTTTTTTTTTAAACAAGTTTTATTAGTTTTTTCATTTTACAAACAAGTGCTTAAGAATCAACGTGGTGGCAGGGTAATCAATTGTCCAAAAGCAAAGTCATACTTATATAGTTCAAATTAAATCATTAGAAACCCCCTCTCTATTCCCTCTGATAATATATTATATTCAAATTAATGTATTTCAATACAACTAAATCAATCAAAGCAGTTATCAATAACATTTCATCTAAATAAGTCCAAATCCTGTGTTAAGCTTTACTATTTCAATTAGTATATCCCATATTGCTAGTATAAATACATAATTAACACTTCAGGTTTCTCTCCATTCCCTTTTTCCTTGACATAATCAATAATCATTTATTAATATCATTTCTTCTTTTTTCTTATTCTTCTTCCATTACAAAATAACTATCATTTCTAATAACAAGAATATTAGTTCAAAAAAGAAAAGAAAACAAAACAAAAAAACAAAAAAATACCTTTCTCCTCTATTATACTTTATGATCTATCAATCCCTCAATATCTATATCAAACTCCTTTAACCCCTCCCAAAATTACTATATCCACAACAAACATGTTAATACACAGACAAACATCTTCTTATTAAATTCAAATCTTTAATTAATTTTTATTCAATCTAACATCTTATTTAACTATCTTATTGAACCATAAATCAATCCATATCTGATAAGCCTTTTAAACCCGTTATATAGAGCCTTGAATCGCACTCTTAAATCTTATTCTAGCTTTCTTTTTGTGCCAGGCAGGTTTCCATAGCAACGCCTCTATATCAATGAACAAGTCTCTTTTTGTGCCTTGTAGTATCATTTGGGTCAAGCAAAAGCATCCCCTTTTTTGTTTTAGAGACCTGACTCCTTTGTAAATTGTCCCTTGTTGTTTTAAAGAGTCAAGTCTCCACATTTGGATCTGTTGAATAGCAGACTCAGTTATGTCCAACTTTGTAGTTAATAGTTGCTTATCCAAGCTATCATAGTTCTCGATTAGTTGAGCTTGTATATCCATTTCTATTGGTTTTGAAATTGTGAATGGTTTAATTACAGTCCTTTTTTGTTCCTCGAAAATCTCATTAGGTTGCGTATGAAGTAAAGTAGAATCTTCTTTAATATTGGTTGGTTCCGCTTCTGTTGTTTTTTGGTCTATAGAATGCTCAGATAGAATCTGGAGGTCAGTTTGTAAGTTCAAAGCAGAATTTCTGTTTTTTATTACTATAGTACACTTTTTTATTTGCAAACATATTTGCTCAGTAGCTTCATAAATTTTTCCCAATATGAGTTTGTAGTCAAGTTGAGAATAGGGTTTCTCCATTTCAATAATAATTAGAAACAGTCTGTTATCTTTTAGTAGAGGCTGTGTTCAAAAAACATTTAGTCAGTATCCACCCCCACAAATACAGCTGTTAAGTTTCTTTGTCTTTTCTCTTTTATCGTAATCTGGAGGTCAAAGTCAATTCACCATCAGAAAAAAAGACAGTTGCAATTTTGACTTTCTCCACAAGATGTCCTCCCAGACACCAGGAATGACATTAACAAGATCAGAAAAAGCAAAAAAGAGAAAATTCTTCACATGTAGAGTAAGTCCAGTAGTAAATTCAATATTAAAAGTTTTTTCCAAGACCCCAAAGTGGATAAAAAAATAAAAAGTCAGTTTAAGTTAATTCAGTCCATTCAAGCTTCTTTTCCCACACTCACAAACGCCGCTTTCTTAGAGCAGGGAATAATTTCAAAGATGCTTTTTACAGGCAACAAAAAACAAAGGAGAACCAAGAGAGGGGGGAGGAAAGTCTCACCCGGCTCAGCCACGGTGGTTCCTGCACTTAGATGTTCTTCTGACTTCTGGTTACAGCGGCAAAGTGATCTGCCATTTTACTAGCCGATCTTTCCACCGTCGGCCCAGAGGAGCAATCTCAGGCTGTGGAAGAAGCTGCCACTCTCCCATGGTCAACAAGGGCCTCCTCAATGGTAGCCGCCCCTCCAGGGCGGCTTTTCGACCCGATTAAGGGTCTACAGGCAGCGGAGAATCAGCTGGCAAAGAGAGCAGTCTCTTCGCATGGCTGCAAACGCTGTGATCCGGAACCGGAAGTCTGCATATAGCATTTCTCATGCAGATTATGAAACTCTCTATTTGGACTTTTCTTTTCTTTTCTTCAAGAAAGTTTGCCTTTCTCTTTACCATGAAGGTTTCTTGCATTGAAAGAATAAAACCTTGGTTAGAAGTTGCAAGAAACATGTTTTATATCATTGCCAAATACATTTTTGTGTTCATTCTTTTGTTTTTTGTTTTGCTTTTACTACAAATAGTATTCTCTTTAATATATTGAATATTATCCCTCCATCTTTCAAATGGACCTATCAAAAATGACTCTTTCTGATTGGATAAAAAATATAAGCCTTGGAGGAATTTTTACTGTCTTACTTCTTACTTATCAGTTTATTGCCTCCTTGTTTTTCTGTTTTTTAGGTGTTCTGTTTTTAATTGTGTATCCTGAGTTGAGCTGCTTATAAATGTAATAAACAGATGATAGATAGTACAGCAAAAATATAAAATATTATAACAACTCCATTAAAATGATGCATCATTGAAATGTGAAAACTCAATATTAAAACAATGACTGTTATAAAGAAGAAGAAAAAACAAATGTTGATTATTGTATTATTTTTTGGCATAAAAGTCAAGAGGAAACTTTCCTGCTTGGTCTTCTTTCTTGACACATTTTTTGTTTACCACTGAGGAAATAAGAACGGGAATTGTAATTACCACTCTATACCATAATACAGAACATAAGATTCATTTTGACACATCTTCAGTTACTATTCAACTTCATATTTTCCATTTCATAATATATGCTTTGTAGCTGTGCAAAACACAGTCTAGAAGAATATGTAGTGGAAAAATGTTGAAGCATGTGTGAAAGAAATAGATTCTCCTCTAGACTTTCCGTTTTGTAAATATATTTTGCTGACTTAAAGACAGGCAAAAGTTTCTCACAAATCAAATGGGACGTCTATTAAGTGAATGCTCTGACTAGCATTCTAAGTACTTTTTAAGTCATTAAACTCCAGTTGCTGTTGATAACTTGATGGATTGTTTGATGCACCAAAACTAAAAGGTTGCCAAAGATTGAGAAAGGAAGAGAACTAATGTGCTGAACTATCTATCAATTGCATGCATGATGCTCTCACCTGTTAGCTCAGTGGTTTGCCTCTACCTTGGGCAGATTTTAAACTTTAATGTCAATAGACCTTTCTTATCATAGTTGCAAATGGTTTTTACTTTAATGTTTAAAATAATGTCTTCCTCTCATACCATTACATTGCACAGAAGAACCTATCATTCATAAATGATAAATGAAAAGGACATACTAATGCACAAATTTTGCTTGTTTAAAATTTGAGAGTGCATGTAAAGTAGGGAATTGCAGATTAAAAACAGAATGGAAGAAAAGGGTCATGAAAAAAGCAGATATAAGAAAATGGAAGGAAGAGGCTTTTTAGTGTAGGTGGATGATGAAATCTTAATGAGGACATAGGCATTTTAAAAGTATAACTCTTGATTCTTTTAAGTTATAGCTTGTATTTACTGCAGGTATAATATTATAAATAAACATAAGATGATATATACATTTTCATCATGAATTCATTTTACTTTACTAAATTGGATTCTTTACCTCGCTTGTGTGCAACATTTTGGCTGAAAAAAACAATAGCATTTGGAACCAAATGGTGCTTCTGAGCAATCTTCATTTAGGGCAGTGTTGCAGGGGAGGCCCATGTTACTATTATTAACAATAAAGTAAATAAGATTTGTTCAGCCTGTTCCATGGTAATCTAGGAACCCGGGGAATAAATCCTTGAATGTCAAATACCGTGATTAATGGAAATGTCCATAATGGAAAACCAATTCCAATGTATTCATAGTAAGAATAAGAATTTCTATACAAATTACATTGACTCTATAATATACAATATGATCTTGTACTTTTTTTTTTTAGAAAGTTGCAATAGCTCTTTGTATCAAGGGAATGAGAAAGCAGAAACATGGCAAAATATTCTCAGGTTGCTGGAGTATGTTCCAAGTCAGGAGGCATGAGCACTAAACAATGGAAGTAAATCTAATAATAAGACAACAGGCCTCTGCATGCCTACTTTCATTGATGGGGAAAATAAAAGTAGAACAGTCTTTTTAAATCTTTTTATCTACTGTACCTAATAAGGAGGTAAAGTTCATGTTATGTTTAAGTGGGAGGGATCATTATCTTCTGTTTAATTACAAATGGAGAATAATTGAGCAAGACATATTATGTGGCATAATTTCTTGAGTACTCACTGGAATGGAAAGGCAAGATATACTGTACTTATGTCTGCCACTACGGGTGAAGACTGGCCCTCTTTGTACTAAGAGTTTCTCCAACCTTGTTGAAATTGTTGGGCTCTTCTCACTACTAACTGGGACATCTGCTTTGACTGCTGTCAGGTAAACCGGCTCACCTGTCCGCTGGATATGGAGAGTCGGGCTGTAAGTCAGGCAGATCCACACGATTGTGATGATAGAGGGTTCCATCAATGTCCACTAGATAGGAGAATGGTGCCATCTGTTGTAAACAGATATCAATTTTCCAGCAACCTGTTTGATCTTCAGGCAGCGGTTTCATATGGACTTGTTCCCCAATATTCAATTCTGGCAAATCTCTGGCTGATTTGTCATAGCTTGCCTTGAATACTTGTTGCTTAAGCCGTAACATTTCTGGGACAACTTGTATCACAGAGGGCTCAAGCAAATTATTTGCCACTGGTAAAGAGGTCTTTAGTCTCCTTGACATCAGTCTCTGTGCCAGACTACTGTCCATGCCCTCAGTTGGAGTATTTCTCCAATGTAGAATGGCCTTCCATGGATCTTTATCATCACTTTGCATTTTCTTGCATAAATTCTTAACAATCTTCATAGCCGATTCAGCTTTGCCATTAGCTTATGGATGACATGGTGAGGAAATCACATGCTCAAACTCTCACTCAGTGGCAAATTTCCTAAATTTTAGGCTTGCAAACTGAGGGCCATTATCAGAGGTCACTTTATCTGGTTGGCCATGACGTGCAAACTGAGCCTTGCATCTGTTAATGGTAGTTTCAGCAGACAAGTCAAGAAGAAGTTCAATTTCCCAAAAGTTTGAATAATGATCAACTAATATCAGGTACTCTTTTCCTACATAGTTGAACAAATCTATACTGATGATCTGCCAAGGACATGAGGGTATCTCATGTGACATTATGGTTTCTTTTTGTTGCAAATGTGCATATTCATTGCAAGTGGGACAATTGCTAACAAAGTCTTTGATTTTGCCTTGCAGGTTAGGCCAGTAAAGAGTATCATGAGCTTGTCTGTAGCATGCCTCACCCCCAATACGGCTTGAATGTATATGCAATAACAGCTCTGCTCTCAGTGACTTTGGCACTATGACTCTTGGGCCCTTGTACAAGATGCCATTTTGTACACTGATCTTATCTCTGCAGGACCAATCAATATTCCCTCACAATTGCAGGAACTACTTCCTTTTCATCTGGCCACCCACTCAGAACAATAGCCTTCAGTACCTGTAAAGCTGCATCAGAATCTGTGCGCTTCTTGAGCTGATGTAGCTGCTGATTTGTGACTAAGATAGTCTGCTTGATTGACTTCATCAAAGATTTGTTCCTGTTGCAACCAACACACTGTATGGTGCTCATACTCTCATCCAGGTGTCACCTGATCTGACCTAGCTCTTCTCAGGGTATCACCGATATATATTTCATGTCCTGGCTTATAGACAATGTTGAGGTTGTAATGCTGCAATGTAAGCATCATGTTCTGCCAATGCTTAGGAGCACACAAATGGGGCTTCTTGACTATGGCTGTTAATGGCTTATGATCAGTTTCAGCTGTAATTATATCCTGGCCATAAAGATAATGATGGAACCGCTGGCAGGCAAATATAATGTTTAAACATTCATTTTCGATTTGTGCGTAATTTAGCTCAGCAGATGAAAGAGTCCTGGACACATATGCAACTGCCTGATCTTCTTGCAATAGGCAACATCCTAGGCCAGTGATGGTGAACCTTTTAGAGACTGAGTGCCCAAACTGCAACCCCAAACCCACTTATGTATCATCGGGTGCCGGGTGGGCGTGGCCCATTGGGTGAGTGTGGCCAATTGGGTGGGTGTGGCTGCGGTGGTAACGGAAGACTGGCTGGGACTAAAAAGTTCAATCAATCAATTCCAACTTTGCAAGATCTTTTTTTCCCGTGAGAAGTTGAAATTGATTGATTGATTGGAACTTTTTTTTTTTGCACATGGCGGTGGAGGCCTAAAGCTAAAAGATTTTATAAAACCCAGCTGAAGGCCTAGGACTGGGGCAACGGCACGTGTGCCCACAGAGCGGGCTCTGTGCCATAGGTTTGTCACCATGGTCCTAGGCCATTTTTGCTTGAGTCACTTTGAATTGTAACAGGCTTTGTAACATCATAGTATTTCAACACTGGGGCAACGGTGACCAAACATTTTATCTCCTTTACTGCCTGGTCATGCTTGGGAAGCCAGTGCCAAACCACATCTTTGTCCAGCAGACATCTCAATGGCTGACATACCTCAGACAGATGCAGCAGGAATTTTGCTAAGTATGTGACAAAACCGATAAATCTCTGCACTGATTTGGCATTGGCAAGTGGCGGCATGTCCACAATGCCTCTAATCTTATCTGGATCAGCTTTTAAGCCTTGTGAGGACAGGACATCTCCATGGAAATGGACTTCTTGCATCTTGAACTGCAATTTCTTTGCACTGAGCCTCAGCATCATCTGCCTACAAAGGTCTAGTAGTACTATTAGCTTCTCATCATGGTCATGCTCAACTTTTTCATCTGTATCACCACAGCCAACTATGAGAATGTCATCAGCTATTGGCTCAATTCCACTGAGTCCACTCAAAAGTTTGTCCTGCTTTCGTTGATACACCTCTGGTGCTACAGAGACTCCAAAGGGTGCTATAGAGACTCCAAGGAGTCCAGAATGTGGTCATGTAGCTACTCTTTTCATCCAGTTTGCACTGTAAAAAGGCATCTCTAGCATCAACAAGTGTGAAAACTTGTGCTTTGGGTAGTTTGTGCAAAAGTTCATCAAGTATTGGCATTAGATAGTGTGACCATTTCAGAGCCATATTCAGAAACTTGGGATCAATGCAGATTCTGATTTTCTCAGGCTTCCTAATCACAACCATGTAGCTTATACAATTATTAGGCTCAGATACTGAAGTAATATGTCTTTCAGCTTCAGACTTGTCCAGTTGCACTTTGACCATTGGCTTAATAGCTAGTGGCACATTGCGTGGGGCACATTGTACTGGTGAAATGGCAGGATCAAGTGAACTTCTCGTGGAACAGATACTGTGGGGCTCTCAAACAACTCATTGTAAACTTGGAAGATTTGCTGTTTTGTCAGTGGCCTCGCCAAGGATTTTGAGGAGGGAATCTTGACATTGTGTAACTCAGCTGGAATGATGAACTGCATCAAATCCAGATGCTCATATGTTGATCCAGAAAAAAGTGATTTCTGATTGGCTTCCACAATCTCAAATTCAAGTATGTGGATTCCCCCACATATGCTGCATTCTGTTTGGAAAAGTCCCAATGATTCCATTACTTCTCCTGAATATAACTTCAGTTTGGTGCTACTAGGCTGAAGAGGTATCTCAGGTGCCAGTTTCATTTTGTCCTTTAAACTCATGACATTACATGTTGCACCCGAGTCTAGCTGGCAGGATTGGATTATATTGTTTAATCTGAGATTTACCAACCATTTTTTGCCCTTAGAGTTTACAGCACCAATGCATTCTTTTGTGCAAAACACATTGGTGGTAAACAAGTGTGCTCCTCAGGATCTGACATTTGCTCAATTGTGTGCAGCTGCCTTGCTTTCATTTTACTTGAGAGAGACACTTGTGCAAAATGATTTGGTCCCACATGCTCTGCAGATTTTCCCATATGCAGGACACTGCTCTTTGTCTCGTACATGCACACTACCACAGTACTTGCATGATATTGGATTGCTCCCAGGTGAGTTGTGTAGATGAATTTTATGCTGATGCTTGTGCTAGTGGTTCTTCATGCTTAGCTGTTGTTTGGAGGCTGCACTAACACTGCCAATCTGTTTACCCTGCTCCAGGGCTCTCAACCGTTTGTAAGTTTTATGGTACGACATATCTCAGTTGCAGCTTGTCAGCTTAAATTATGTTCCCTCAAAAGATGGTGGCGTGTGCTTTCACTAGTGATACCCAGAAACTATTTTATCGTGAATAAGTTCATCTTTTAGAGAGCCATAATCTTGCAGTTCTCTTAGCTTGCAGCTTTTTCTCTTAGCCTTGTGACAAAACTGTCTGTTGCTTCACCTTCTTCTTGCTTACAGCTGCCAAATATATATCTCTCATATATGACATTTTTAGAAGGTCTGAGAAAGATGGCTTTAGTATCACTCTTTTGCTCCTCTGTAAGGGTTAAATTATGCTTGTAAACATGGAGAGAGAGAGAGAGAGAGAGAGAGAGAGAGAGAGAGAGAGAGAGAGAGAGAGAGAAGCAATATGACACAGGAAACAAATACAATAGAAATGAATGATAGAGCTGCATATAAGATAAACATAAGGAAGCAGTGTGGTGATTGGGTAATCAATAGTCCAATAACAAAATCTTTCGTACATATCTCAGATTGCGTCATTAAAAGTTCCCTCTCTATTTCCCTTAATTATTATATCACCTTCAAGTTAATACATTTCTAATTATAGCTCAATAAATCAATACATTTGTCAATATAATTTTACTTATATATATCCAAGTCCTGTTTTTAAGTTTTACCTAATTTCAATTACATTGTTCCCATTTAGCCTTTAATATCCATAATATTTAGACTTTGGGTAACCCAAATTTCCTTATTTCATTACAAAATAGTTATCATATCTAAAATACACATATTATTCAGTTAATTACATTCTTACTTTATTTCACAAGTATCTTCTATTTCTCATCCTATTTGCTAGTACCTCATCATTTACTAATAAAATATCTTTTATTGTCACAAACCAACTTCCGTATTACAATTCAAAACTATAATCTAATGGCTAATTTTTATTTCCCTAAGTCCTAAATATATAATCAATCAATATCTTTAAAGATCTCCTTAGCCCATTAATTAAGATTTTGAGCTCTTCCATTATCAACAAAAAAGAGAAAAAAAGGAAGAGAAAGAAACTCCCATTTTTTAAGTCTAACTCTAGCTTTCTTTTTGTGCCAAGCAGGCTTCCATACCAGTGCCTTTAAATCCTCAGATGGATCTCCCTTCATTCCTACACATGTTATTTGAATCAAGGGAGAGCATCCAGTTATCAATTTTTCAAAGGAACTGGCCCCCTTTTGATCATTAGATTGTTACCCTAATAGTTCAAATCTCCATGTTTGATTTAAAATATTTATCATCAGTTCGATCTGGTCTTCTTCTTCTTCCAGTTTCATTTGGATAAAATAGGAGGTCATGTCCGGTGTTGTAATTGTTGTTTGATTGTCTAGGTTATCTAGGTTCCCAATATGTTGTGTTTGTTGATCTTTAGCACCCTCCATCTTTGTGTTGCTTTCTTCAGTTTCTGTTACTTTTTGAGTTGCAGTTTCTTTAATTGAAATCAAGGTTTGACTGTCAAAGTTCTCTGTAAATTGTATTTGTTGTTGTGTAGATTCCTCTTTGATATTAATTTGTTCCTCTTCTGTTGTTTTTGGGATTATAAGTTCATCAGTTGAAATCTGGGGTTCAATTTGTAGTTTTAAGGTGACATCTTTGTCTTTCACTCTGGAATTCATTAGCTAGCGGCTTCAAGGATTTTTTTCAAGTATGAGTTTATAGTTAAGTTGTGGGTAAAATTCCTCCATTTCTGTGGTTATTGGAGATAGTCCTTTAGTGGAGGCTATGTTTAATAAAAGTCAGCAGATGTCCACCTCCACTATTCCTAGAAGTTGTTTTTACCACCCAGCTGTTTCAAATTCTTATCTTTTTTAGATAGTATGAAGGACAAATCTAGGGAGTAAGCAGGCCTCACAGTCAAAGAAATTCACTTGCTGTACCAGGATTCACCACAAGATGTCCCCGATAGTATATAAAATCTTTTTCCAGACATAAGTTAGGCTTTTATCCGTTTATTTTTTTTCCAACTTAACAAATAGATAAGGTAATAGGTCCCTGTAACAATAGGAACTTTCTGGGACCCCAAATATCCAAAAAGTACAAGTCCTGTTATTTAGTTGTTTAGATTAGCTGTTCTTTTCTTTTCTTTTCTTTTCTTTTCTTTTCTTTTCTTTTCTTTTCTTTTCTTTTCTTTTCTTTTCTAAGCTTTAATTTCCCAAGTAGGCAGATGCCGCCATATTAAGGGGGGGAAGAAATTTCAGGAGGCTTTTACAGGAAGGTAATTGGGATGCAACAAAGGTAAGTAAGTTCTCACCCAATTCCTCCGCAGTGCTTTCGTTGTGCTTGGTGGTGATTTTGGCTTTTGGCTGGTACGGCTTAGTGATCGGCCATGTTGATGGCCGATCTTTTCTCCGTATGTCCAAAGGAGCTGCCTCAGATCAAACGGAAGGGCTGCCACCCTTCCGTGATCTGTTGAGGGTCCTCCTCACAGTCGTCACCCCTCCAGGGTGACTTACGGCTCTTTTCAGAGTCGCCCAATGAAGGGAAACCAGGCAGTGGAGAGAGCACTCCTCCCGCGCGTCTGCTAGAGCAGTAATCCGGAACCAGAAGCCCCTGTTTCTCACCATTTGATTCCAAAAGATATCTATTTTCCCCTTCCCATAGCTTCTTTTCTGTTCTTTCCTCTTGGAACATCTTGTGAAGCATGGTTTCCATCCTGGAAGATAAAAATACTGTCATATTTCCAGTTGAATTTAGAATGGCCACAACAGTGTACTCTATGTACTAAAAAAGAAAAAGAAAGAAAGAAAAGGAGTTGTGGTTTCTGACTTCTCCAAATTGTAATTATAATAAAAATTATCCCTATGTACAGGTGGATATTCTCCATGCAGGAAAGATAAATTTCCCAGAATTTATATTGATTGGAAGATTCCTGTAGATATCTATTGTAATATGTAAAAACTTATTTGAATGTGTAATAAATGAGCTCCTAGTCCCATTAATGGCAGAAGATCTCTTCGCCTGTCACAGTAGCAGTAGGTCCTTAACTCTGCGACCTTCCTCCAAATCACATTTTTTAATTATAGGAGCAATGTGAACCTTATCTTAATTTTCCTTTTATTGCCATCCATTGTCCAGATCAGAAAGGAAGGTACATTAAATCTGCATCTTACATGAAATCTATCAAAGAAACAAGGACTAGATTCTTCATAAATCACTGAGAAATATATTCTACATGTCATCATATTCAAGGTCTATTTAAGCATTATATTTATAGAGTACAAGTTCCAGTTCATTGGAGGGATTCACACATATACAGTTTTGCTGTATCCATGGAGATGGGCTTTTTAGTGTTTCTCCCATGTTAAATTATACTCCTGCCAAATAAAACTAGTTTTGCACTAGAAAATAGGAGGCTGAGAAGTTGCACACCTACCATCAAGCCACATTTTTTATTTTATTTTTTAAATTTTTATCCTGCCTTTGTTATTTTATAAGTAACTCGAACATATCTAATATTCCTTCCTTCTTCTATTTTTTCCACAACAACAACCACTTCAGGTAGGTTGGGCTGTGAGAGAGGCCCAAAGTCATCCAGCCAGTTTGCATGCCTAACTGTGAAACTAGAACTCATAGTCTTCAGGTTTCTAGACCAATGCCTTAACCACTACACAAAATTGGTTCTCAACTACTATGGCAGATACATAAACTATATCATAGAAAGACTTCCATATAACATCTTCATATTTATTCTCTGGTTTAATTGATTGATTAAATGAGGGAGAAGGAATTTATAATCATTTGATATGATTAAGATATTTGAACTATGTTATGTCAAACCTAAGCCAGCAAATTTTGAGGCATTATTGGAGGTATAAAACAGCTTAAGTGATATTTCTCCTTTTAAAGTATTATGTTTTAGGGGAAGTTCACCTAAAAGTTTAAATATGAGAGGTATAGGAGGGTTTTCCATTCCAAAATTGGAATGTTTTATGACACTAATAAATTTATGTATCTTTGGTCCCTGAAGTTTATTGGAATCAGTTATCTTTTCTCATCATTACAGAAATGCACAGTGGTGGAAGAAAAATTTGAAGTTTATTTTCCTGAAAACATGTTTTATTTTATGTCTACGTGTGTCTGTGTGAATTAATGTACTGGTATTTATTATTATGAGAAATAGCTGGAAAATGAGCGTTAAAATCTCCAAACTGATATTTATCCATACAATTGGCCTCTTTACAAAAATAAATTGAATGCAGTTGATAAAGCTTGTGTAATCTTAATTGCAAAAGATATTTAAAAGCTGTATTTCGTTCTTTTTTGTGAGTATAATTTAAAAATGAGGCTTGATGTGTAAAAATAAGAGAAAACAATAAAACATGTTCTACCACAATGGCTTAATGATCTGAAGCCCAAAGTTCTCCCCTCGAAATCCTCCTTTTAACCAAAGTGATGGAGTCCTATTCATTTATATTTTCTATCCATTTACATGAAGTAGCTTTCAGGGCCTACAGAAAAAACTGTTTTTTAATAAGCACCAATGTCAGTAATAATCAAAATGATATTTTACTTAAAGGAATAGTTTATTTTCAGGTACTTTTGCATGTACTAGTATTATCAAATAGGAACAATAAAGACAATAGTAAAAAACAGGCTATGCAGTAATGTTTCTGGTATGGATTTCTATGGATATAACTAAATACCGTGTTATTTTTCATTCATTTAATTAATATGACTAAAATGTAATATAAAATCAATAGCTAAAAATGATCCAATACCGATTATTCAAACATTTAATATTTGGACCAGAAAAATCAAAAGATTTAATCTAACAACATTACTTTACTCCAGTTTTATATACTTACACATATAAATATATACTTACAGTTTATATCCTATATCCCATTATTTGCTCAGAAGCTCAAGGCACTATATATTAGACAAACTTCTTGAATAAGATCTCAGTAATGGTTGAAAGACAGAGAACAGCCCTTCCTTAGTGAACTTCAATAGCTTGATTTGAATTGCACCCTTCTCTTCTCCTAACTCAACAACTTGGTTTCTATGCCACATTGATAACATATATGAAAGCAATAGAAAGAGTATTATATTTTAGTGAAAAATAGTGGATTTTTCCTACTAAGATATTCTGATGGCATTATATGGCATAAGCATCTGTTAAGTGGCAGGTTCAGGATATTAGATAAGGAAATTAAATATTAAAATATAAATTTGCTCTAAGAAACTACCATGTTAACATTTCTCTTTGCTGGAGAGGTTAAATTATATTCTTAGTAACATAACCAAGACCAACTTGCAGTGGATTCCAATAAAAATAAATACCGAAAAATATTAATTTTAAAGCAATTAAAAATAGTCAAACACTGAAACTAAGTTGAATTTTAATAACAATGACACAAAGCTATACAAAACAACTCTGCTTTGACAACCTTCTGAAAATGTGTCATGATAGGTCCAGCCAAATCGTGTGAGAACTGTTGCATAGGGTGAAGTCTGCTACAGAAAAATGTTATTTTTACATTTTTTTCCATCAAGACATGATGCACACCCTTTTGTGTATATATATTCAGAAGTTAAAAATGCTTACATTTAATTATAAATGATATTAAGTGCCAATATTCTTTTCTGGATTGAACCAAATAATTTATTTATTTAAAACATTTGTACTCTGCCTTTCTATGGCTCCAGCTTCTGAATTGCCATGACATTCCAGACCTTGACATATTTAATTAGAGATCCGAAGACTACTAAGGCTTATGGAATGGTTCTTTATTTGTCCAAACAACTGTTTGACATTTTGCTTTGAAAAGCTGAACTCTGCACTTTATAGTGCAATTCTTAGAAATTTATATACTATCCATCAGGACTGATAGCAAAGGGCACGACTCAGAAAAAAAATATCAAAACTCTTTATGCTCATATAATTAATTTAATATAACTGGACCAAGTTGGATTTCTTAACTTAATTCTTTTATCAAGATGTTGTATAATATAGATCACCAGGAGAGTAAAAAAGTTTAAAACTTTAATTTAAAACCAAGCTTTCGCTGGGAGCTCCCAGCATCATCAGGGTTAGCAAGCCAGTCTATGGGTGTGCCTTAAGTAAGGTTGTTTGACATCTGCGCCCGGCTCCTAGAACGCGTGATTGGCCCCAACCAATTAGCCTGTGTCCTAATTGTTCCTATCACACCTGNAACAAAAAGAGCAACCTTTAAATGTGGGAAAGGAGACCAAAACGCAGGTGTGATAGGAACAATTAGGACACAGGCTAATTGGTTGGGGCCAATCACGCGTTCTAGGAGCCGGGCGCAGATGTCAAACAACCTTACTTAAGGCACACCCATAGACTGGCTTGCTAACCCTGATGATGCTGGGAGCTCCCAGCGAAAGCTTATACTATGGATTTACCCAGGAGTCACATCTTCAAGGATATTATTGAGCATATATATATATATACACACACATACATACATACATTCATAGATAGATAGATAGATAGATATATATATCAACTGTCTGGCTAACGAATCCAGAGAAAAGGATTTTTCAA
This sequence comes from Protobothrops mucrosquamatus, assembly GCF_001527695.2. Taxonomy (NCBI): domain Eukaryota; kingdom Metazoa; phylum Chordata; class Lepidosauria; order Squamata; family Viperidae; genus Protobothrops; species Protobothrops mucrosquamatus. Next base: position 1,072,529 of record NW_015386416.1, read on the forward strand.
GATTTTGAAGTGCCATAAAAGATAAATTTTATTGGATACACATCTCGGACCTGAAGAAGCAAAACCAGCTCTAGTTTTCCTGCACAAAAGATTGCTTAATTAAACAATAGCTTCCCTTTCCCCCACCCACCGGGTGCTAGTACTGAGCTTGATGACAGCAGTGATTTTACTGCTTTAAAAGCTTTTTTGTGGGTGTTTGTCTACTCCCATGATGCCTTTTTATCCAGAAGTCGAGGAAGCGGCTCTGCCAATGCTGCCTTGTGTGGCAGGAATGAATGGTAGAAATTAAGTAGCCCTAAAAATGCCTGCAGCTCCCCTTTTGACTTAGGTCTGGGAGCCTGTTGTATAGCTTTAAGCTTAGAGTCAGAGGGGTGGATTCCAGCAGCATCTCTCCTGAATCCCAGGAACTCAGTAGAGTTCACACCAATTTGGCACTTGTCTCTTTTTAACTTCAACCCCGCTTCACAGAACCATTGAAGAACTGCTCTGAGACATTCTGCTAAGATTGCTGCGGATTCCCCAGCAATCAGAATGTCATCAAAATAAGGGCACACACCTGGAATATTCTTAAGTGTGCATTCCATTACACTCTGGAACAACCCTGGGGCAACACTTACCCCAAACTGCAGGAGACAAACCCTAAATGCCCCTCTATGTGTGACTATTGTTTGAGCCTCTGCAGTGGCATCATCCACAGGCAGTTGCTGATATGCCTGTGCGAGGTCCAGTTTAGCAAATACATGATCTCCCTGCAGTGATGCCAGGATTGGCTTACCATCTGAACTGGGTAACCATGTTGCTGCAAAGCTTTGTTAATTGTGCATTTGTAATCAGCACAAATACGAATGTCCCCATTGGGCTTCACTGGGATTACTATGGGGGTTTCCCATACACTGCTATCTACAGGTTGAAGCACTCCCTGCTGTACTAACTTGTCTAGCTCTGCATCTATTTTAGGTTTTAGTGCAAAAGGCACTCTGTGAGGTTTGATTCTGATAGGAGTTACTGTTGGATCGAGGTTAAGGGAGATTGGTGCTCCCTTGTATTTACCTAAATTAGGGCTGAATACATCAGCAAATTCCTGGCACACAGCCGCTAGGTCAGCTGTTTGTGTGTGGTTGATGCTGGTTACTCGGATACCTAGGGCATCAAACCAGTCCAGCCCAATCAAACTGATGCACTGGCCTTCAACGACCACAACATTGAGGGGAGCCTCGAACTCTTTGAAGCTGACTCTTACTGTGGCTTCGTCTTTCATCACTACGTGGCAATTTTGAAAGTCTGTCAGAACAAGGCTTGACGATTTGAGTTGAACTCGTTTCCTGCCTTGTCTGCAGGTGTAGCTAAACATTTTGTGAGAGATTATGGACAGGTGTCTATAATCCGGTGACCCGGTGTCTAGTTCCATAAAACGAAGGACCCCTTGCAGTCTGACTTTAAATCTCAGCTTCTCTTTGAGAGGGTGTTGGGCTCCTGTCCTTAATATGTTTCTCCTTCCAGAGCAGTAACCGACCCTGTTCTGTCCCGGGGCCCATTTACTTCTCTGTGGGATGTCTTCGGGCAGAACTTCTCTCTGGCGATCTTTACAGACTCTGGCGATGTACCCTTGCTTGCTACAAGCACGACACACTGCAGTGTGGAATTTGCACTCAGAACTCTTGTGCTGTTCGCTGCAACTGGCACAGCTAGGGAATAGAACTGCCTTGTCAATAGGATGTTGCCGTCTGATGGGTTGCTTCTGTAACCGGTCGATCTCATCACCCTCGTCTGGGTCTTCCAGTATTTCTGTAGTTTCATGGTGCACAGCTGTCTGGCTGAGGGGAGTCTTCTGAGGTCATAAAGCCTTCATTGCTCCACCAGCAGCCTTGTCTGCCATGACCTCCTTTAACGCATCCTGGAACATCAGCATTTTTTTTCTTTTTTTGCGAAAAGCCTCTGCTGCGAATCTCGGTTCCTCAGGCCACACATGAGTCTGTCTCTGAGTCGATCCTCTAAGTCAGGAAACTCACAGAGTCTTGATGCTTGTCTTAGTGCGGCCACGAATTCAGCTGCTGACTCCCCTGCTTGTTGCTCTCTTTGCTCAAATGCATGCCGCCAAGCAATAACGGACAGCCTGGGTTCAAAATGTTCCTTTAGCCTCCTCTTCAGATCAGTGTATGTGACTGATTTTAAGCTGGCTGGGGCAATCAGGTTCTCTGCGATGTCGAAGGTTGCCTGCCCGCACATGCAGAGCACGGTTGCTGCCTTCAGCCCATCGTCTCTCACCTGGTTGGTCCACAGGTAGTTCTCCACTCTGGAGACGTAGTAGCTCCATTGTTCAGGGTGAGAAACATCAAATTAATTCAGCTTGTCCACTTTGGCTATAGCTGATACTCATGAGGTCTTGGTCAATGCCTTCTGCTGCTAGGAGCTGCTAGGTAAATCCTGGGGATGGATGCCTCAGGAAGACTGTGCCTCCAGTGTGACTTTACTGACAGGCAGGGTGGGGACATGGTCCCTACCAGGGCTCTGGTGCCTGGTCTCACACCCTAGTGACTTCTGGCTAAGTGCTTCAACTCTCTCTCTCTCCTTAGCAGCATCCCACCTTCGTCGCCACTATTATGTATTGAGTTCGTTGAGGCATAGACCAGACCGATGTAATACAACTATTCTTTATTGATGGAAACCCAGAAGCGGCTCCGACAACCACTTGACATCTATTTATACAATGCCAGCACTAGGCAGCGACCAATCATTTTAAAGAACAATTTCCTGCTTAAATTGCAGGCTAGCAGTTTGCTCCGCGACAGTTGGAGACTCTTTTCAAACATACACAACAACGGATCATAACAACTATTAATGACTAACCCAATACATTACAGTTCAGTTCTCCCTCAAGCACCTGCATTAGTGACCTTGGCATTCCTGCAGGCTTTCACAGTCCATGAATGGCTTCTCAAAATCCTGTTTCCTCCCTGAATTTTCTACCCCTCTCTCTTTTTCTATGGCAAGTTGATTAGCAGTAGAAATTAGCAGGTCTCATAGCCATTCAATCTTGACAATTTAATATTCTTAACTCACAGTTTGTGTATTATTTTGATAATGGAAAAGGTAATTCTTCTTCCATTCTAAGAAAGCTTATCATAAGTATTAATTAAACAGGATTTCCTAGCAATTGTCCATCAAATACAGCCTTGGACAGAAAGACGGTAGTTTAGGAACCAAGAATTTAGGAATTAAGTAAACTAGTTCTGCTGAGGAACAATATGTGCCTAGGCATATTAGAAAGCTTAGGAATTATGTATGAATCCTATAAAAATTTGTGGATTGTTGACATACACAATAAGATGCATGTGCAAACTTTATTAAACCTATAGTTGCTAATATAAAGTTTAGGCTATGCTCCTCCTTATAATTTTAGAGGAAAAATATATCAGGCGATATGTTTTGGGATGACTCCCCTAATCAGACTCCCCAGATGAGAAAAGGAATGCTTATAAACCCAACAAAAATACATCCAAAATACATCCGCTCGACAGCACTTGTCCTTAAAAAGGTACCAGTAAGGGTGTATTTAAGTTACAGCTCTCTTATCTCTGTCATACAAAATTATCGTGTGGAATAAAATGTTTGAGATCAGTCTAAAAATAATAATAGTTATATTTGGCATTGTAGATAAACAAATTTTCCTTTTTTGTTGAGATGTACCTTTTAATCCAAACAATGTACACCTATAGAGAGACAAAAAATGGTAGAAGATCCTTGAATTTCCACTTTTCCACCTATTTTAAAGTTACAAAATAAAAAGAGATATTGAATAAAACATGAAAATCACTTTTTGCTGCACAGCCTTGCTTACACATTTTAAATAAACCTATGTAGAATTTAAAGTTCAAGCCTAATGGATAAGTGGAATAAAACTGGGTGAATAAATTGTCAGAGTTGGTATTCAAGCAAAATCAAAAGAAGTTTAGAATATGAGACTTTATCACAAAAGCATACAGATATTGATCATACATTCTTTATTCCTTAACTGTCAAGCCAGAGGATAACCAACTGCAAGAGAGAAAGGAAGTCCTAGATAGATAGATAGATAGATAGATAGATAGATAGATAGATAGATAGATAGATAGATAGATAGATAGATAGATAGATAGATAGATAGATAGATAGATAGATAGACAGACAGACAGACAATATGGTGTATTAAATATATGTCACAAATTTCATTCATTCATTCATTCATTCATTCATGCCTTCTACTCATCTTGCTCTGTGAGCAGGTTATTAAAAACACAAATCAAAAGACAAAATACACTAGATTAAAAGTACCAAGCTTAATTTCCTATTCCTAGGGGAAGAACCAAGTTTTCAATGTCCTATAAACCCAGAAAAAGCAGGGCCATCACAATTTCAGGAGCTATGTTGTTTCAGAGGGCAGGTGACACTGTTTAATTGAAGGATACTAAAATAAGCATACCCTTTTGACAATTGAGAGACTGCAGAGATGAATAACTGCTTTTAGGCCCACTTCCTTATCTAGGCAATATTTGAATGAAAATAGTCAGTATCCTCACAAAACTGCATCCCCATGGATAGATCATTAGAGAGGAACCATTCCAGCTAAACAGAAATAAAACACAGATACATACATAAATATAAATTTGTAGTGGCAGTGTACTAAATTATGTCTAGTATAGCAGTTAGAATGCCATCAGAAATTTTGTTTACTGATACCAGTTTACCAAAATGATCTATTAGCATTGCTGATATTAAAGCTTTGAACTGTTCTTTTTTACATTTGTATTTATTAGTAATAAAAATGGCATTATTTAATTTAAGTGTTTTTAATCTCTGAAATCTAAGATATAGTTATCAGCAATTTCTAATTATATTTACTCCATAGTCTCTTTCTCATTAGTTTCTTATAATATTGTATTGCATCATTTAGCTGATTGTAGGTAATTTAGGCATATCAATTTATCTGGCGTTTTCAGAGTAATAATGAGGTTTTATTGCTATTTTAAGTATCTGAACAGTTCTTCATTTATATATCTCCTACATGACATAATTTGAGTTAATTTGAGTTTTCCCTGCTTGTGTACTTACATCCAAAACGGGGGTGGAAAGTTGTATTAAATAAATAATAAGGAATAAAAATGTATACTCCCATATATTTCAAAGATAATGCAACCAACATATAATAGAATGGTAATATGAAGACACACTGTGCTGTAATTTGATCGATTTGATTTGACAGCAGCCAAATAATAGAGAGTGAAAGGTGTCAGAACAAATGAAATATTGTAGATGTTACATTCAGAAGGCAAACCCCAGCAGCAATTGCAACTGGAGTTTTATTTCCTTTGATATTGTGCTGTTACTTACTTGCAGTTTATCATAAAACTATGAAAGGTAGACAACTTTTCAAATGAAAGAAGGGCTTGCATGGACAAGAGCAAAATAGAAGTTTATATCAGATACTTTAACAATGGAGTACAGCCTGATACTGAGTTTATGACAGATATACTGTCAAAAACAAAATTATCTTAATCTTTCCCCCTGACTTTCTCTTTTTTTAAAAAAATCCCCTTTTACAGGCTGCTGCTTATCAAGTACTTATTTCTAGTTTAGAGGGTTTAGTGAAACCCTCTGGAACACCCATTGGTGCCATTCTATAAATAGTTTACTAGGAGTTTACTGCTTCAGCATAATCCTTTGTTTGGTTTAGACTTTGAGCAGATACAACATTTTCTATAGCATAGCAGTAGGGAAACATGAGGGCTATCTTTTTACCTGAAAGGTAAACAGCAATTGAGAAATTGGGAATAGTGGATCCAGAAAATTGAAGCTAGATGTTGCAAAAATGAATAAATGGTCTATTCAAAATTACTGGATTAAAGTTGCATGGCTTAGATTTTCTTTTGTAGATTCACATATAAATCTATGGTACATATGATTTGAATACAGAAAAAAAATCAGAACAAAATATCTGAATTTGTCTATCCAGTTCTGTGTTTCTAATAGTGGGTAATAGCTTTATGAAAGAGCCAGTGGTTGGTCTAGTACAGGGGTCTGCAACTTTAAACATTCAAAGAGCCACTTGGACCCGTTTCCCAGAGAAAAGAAAACACTGGGAGCTGCAAAACTTGCGTGTGCACGCGCGTGCAAGGGGGGGCAGCTTGATTGAAGAATTTAATTAAAAAGAAATAGAGGCTGCTGTGTAAGCAGCCTCTATTTCCCTCTCTGTGCAAGCAGCCTCTATTTCCCTCTCTCCCTCTCTCCGATCTTCTGCTCACCTAGCAAGCTGGCTTCAAGCTGTTCTCCAACAAGCTGACACGCATTCTTATTGGACTGGCTCTCTCCTGCTTCCTGTAGAGATGCAGACAAGGCAGGATCCCCACCCAATAAATTTGTCAGCTCATTGGAGAACAGCATAAGGCCACTCTCTTTTTTACACACTCACCCCCCCCCACACACACACACAGAGAGAGAGAGAGAGAGAGAGAGAGAGAGAGAGAGAGAGAGAGAGAGAGAGAGAGAGAGAGAGAAGGGAAACGCAAATGCCTCTCTCTGTCTCCGTCTCTCTCTCTTTCTCTCTCTGCAAATGGCAGAGGAGGCTGGGAGCCGCAGGAGAAAGCTCAAAGAGCTGTGGGTTGCTGACCCATGGTCTAGTACAGGGCTTTTCAACCAGTGGTATGGGTACCACCTGTGGTACATTGGCACCTGGCAGGTGGTATGTGACCATCCTAGAAAAGTGGTAGCAGGGGAGGGAAATGAGCTGAAGCTTGTTCACCCCAAGGATAAAACACCAGATCACAAACTGAGTAACATGATATATGCAGTACAATGCAATGAGCCATTTGCAGGTCTGTACATTGGGGAAACAAAACAACAACTTCATAAACATATGGCACAACATTTTGGACAGAGAGGACTGTTGGTTTGAAAGAGGGATCAAAGAGGCCATCTGTGTCAAAATTGAACAGCCCTCTCTCAACAGAGAGGGAGAGATACGACATCGTCTATCTCCAGTCTACAACACAGTCCTTTCAACAGTTCCAAGAAGGCTCCACACATATTTGTACCACTCAGATGACCCTGAGGACACAGATAAGCCTCCAGGGAGTATTAACGATTTGCTAAAAGAATGCAAATGAACAGCTGTCTGCAAGGAATATAAATCCTTCCATTCTCCATCATCCAGTCAGAGCCGAAGAAGCTTCTTGGATGAGAAGCGAAATGTCTTCAAAGAAAAAACAAGAAAGTCCAGTTGCCTCATGAAAAAAAGCATCTTTGGGATAACTATGATCTGAATGACTGACAATCTCCATAGACATCTAAGTGCTAGGACTATTGTTATTGCTAAATAATGTTTAAACATTATTAAATGTTTAAATATTACATCTACATCAAGACCTTATAAAATATACATGTAGCTATTATATTCTTAGTTTATATGATATAGCTATGTAATATCAGAAATACATTGAAACTTATATTTGCTGTGGTTGTTTTGAGTTTACTAAAAAGAGAAAAGTAAAAATGTTTATAGCATTTCTTTTGAAGAAGTTGTTGAGTCCTATGAAAGATTTTGTACAGGGCATGCTGGCAGTAAATTTATTTTAATTTATTTAATCTAACCTGATGCGCAAGAAGGGTGAGAAGGAAGTGAGAAATGTGTGCCATTGTTGAGAAATTGATAACTACAGGTTTTAAGGCAGGTTTTAAAGGCTTCTAGCACAGATTCCAGCCCTACTATGCTTTCCCCACTATTGTATAATTCAAATGTTTTCCTCTGGGGAAGCAAAAACATAAGCCAAGGCTTTTCAAAACACTTCCCCTGAGCATTAGCAATGATAGGAATAGAATCTGAACTGGCTTACACCCAGGAGTGATGACCAGTGAGAGACCTGAGGTGCATGATAAATCCTTTGCTTTTGACTGATTTTGTGTGGAAGTATGCCAGTGGGTGGAGACAAGTCCCTTGACCCTATCGTTCTTGTTCATTTCAGGTAGGGCAGAGATGATATGATCACAACTATAATATCATCTCAAAGGGCACTTGTATATTTCTTTAGCCCAGTAATTGATGGCTATTCTTGTGAAGCACCATAGTCTTTTTTTCCCCACCTGGCATTTCTCATGTCATGGGTTCCAAAGCAGGAATAGGAATGCATGCAATTGCCAACCACATGTGTTCAGACATTGTAAGTCAACCATTCCTACTGTATGACCAGCTTAAAGATAACACCAGCTTGCTTTTATGTACCTTCTGATTCCAAGCCTTTAGGGTGCACTACTATACAGTCTGCTGTAAATCTTTTCTCTGACGCTACAACTTCTTTTAGTGTAGCTTTACCCCTAAAAAGATTTTCATTACACAGTCCAAATGTGAGAGGAAACCTTGGTTTTCCTACTGCAAAAAGAAACTGTAAAGATCTTTAGACTTAGTGTCTTCCTTCCTTTTCAGGCACATTTAATTTAAAATTGAGAAGTTGTTGAGTCGATCAATGTATTCCCAACTGACCTATATCTTTTCATTCAAATACTGTCAAATATTGCAGTGTAAATTGCTCTTTTTAATAATTTTTATTATTAAACTAACAAACTAATAAGTAGTAAGCATGGTACAAGAAAAATAAATCAAAGGAAAAACAAAAAATATAAGAAAAGAAAAGAAGTTAAGAAAAATGGAAAAGAAAGAAAAAAAATATAAAAATATAAATTATAAAGCTATTATAATTACAAATATATTTTAACCTCTGTCTCATATCACCCTTCTTTCTATAATATATTCTGTCTAATTGTCATAAGTCACAAGTTCTTTTTTATTTTTACACAAAAATTCCATAGGAGGCTTCCAGTCAACAATAAATCTATATTTTTTTTCTAATCAAAGAAGTGAATGTATCCATTTTAGCAAAATCTGTCAACTTTGCCAACCATTCCTCCATTGTGGGTAGTGTCAATCTTTCCATCTCTGTGCATACAATAAGCTCACTGCTGTGATCATACATTGAAATAATATTCTATGGCTTTTTTCTAACTATTTGTCCATTAATCCTAAAAGGAAAAGTGATGACTTCAATTGAATATTAATCTTTAAAATTCTATGTATCAAAATATGTATTTGAATCCAGTTTTTTAGTTTTTTATATATCCACCAAGCATGATCAAATTTATATTATTCACATTTCCAGCATACATTTGAAATGCCTTTACACACTAGATAATTTCTTTCGCATCATAAAACAATACATCATTTTGTAAGAATTCTCTTTGAGATAACAAAATGTAAATTACAACTCTTTTAATCATATATTTTCATTGTGTAAATCATTCCTGTTTTGTATTTTGCAACCATCATGGATGCCATTTTTCTGTGTCCCTTACAGCCATCATTCAGCATTCTGTAAACTTTCCAATCCTAATTGCATGGTTTTCAGTGGTGAAAAAAAGAGACTTCATTCTTGTTATTCCCCCCTGCACACTCTTCCTACTTCTGTATGCTTTTGGTTCTCTGAACCTGCCAATAGCTTGTTTCCCAATACCCAGTTTTTGCTATAGTTTGATAAAGGAGTTAGTATATTCCATATCATGGTAATGATGATTAAATTCAAATTAGAGCATAGAATAATAGGCTTTAAAGGGACTTGGATGACTTCCAATCCAACCTCATGTTCAAGCAGGAGACCCATCTGGATAAATGACTCTCCTGTCTTTTCTTGAAAATCTCCAGTGAAAATCTCCAGTTTAATAAATGATTCTGGACAGCTCACAACAATTAAAGAAATTACAATAAAATCAGTAAAAAAAAAAAAGATACAGCAAGCAAGATAGACCACATAGAATGATGCGTCGGCTCAGTTTCAGGCTATTTGAAGAGCTAGATCTTCACACTATTCCAATTTCCAAACAACAGGATAGTGGAGGCCATCCATCTTGGGGGAATAATAATGATCCTGACTATGACAGTGAATTAATCTGGCAATTTATGGCAGAAGGATGTAGGGCCTTAGCCTTAAGGGAATCAGCAGAAGTCATATAAAGTCATTGTTTTATTGTTTTCTATAAAGCTTTTTCTTTTTCATTTAAGCAAGATGGCACACAGTTTTTCCTGAATTTGGCCTGCATTCAGGCATTTCTGAGTAGGATTTCAAAGCAAAGTGGGTGGCCAAGGGATGGGAACATAAAAGCCATGGCATGGCAAAGATAAAGACCCAGTATTGGTATTTTGCCAAAATACAGTATATTATCCAGATTCTTGAAAGGTGCTTTCTAATATATGAAAAAAGCTCCTGTTTTTCTCTCATTCTGAGGGTGCTTTAGAATCTCATTTAATTTCTTTGGGTAATTTCATTAGATTTGTTTCATTGCAGCAGAAAGAGCTTGTGGTTGATTTCCTTGTATCAGTTTCTTTATCATTTGTTACTTTCCTTGTTGCTCAACAGTTTTTACTAAAAATGCCCAGAAGAAAGTTTTCCTCATGGTGTAACTGAATGGTGAGGAGCCAAGTCTTCAGGCCAATGAAAACAAGATAGTACAGTAAATGAGAGAATATCCAAATACTATCCTCATCCACTTTATAATTAAAATATCACCCATGAGTCAGTCTCTCTCTCTCTCTCTCTCTCTCTCTCTCTCTCTCTCTCTCTCTCTCTCTCTCTCTCTCTCCCTCCCTCCCTCCCCTCCTCTCTCTTATTATAGGTCAAATGCTAAATTTAATGCAAATGCAGAAATTATTATAGGTCAGTTATTTCCCAGCCTGGTGTCTTCTACTTGTTTCAATTACATCTTCTTTGATTACACACCTGTCTTGGATAGAAATTATAGGAGCTTAGGTCCAACATATCTGGAAGGCACAAGGGGGGCTAAGTCTGGTAATGACTATGTACTATACATATATAATTATAATATAATCAGAACAATAATTTATTCCTATGATTCTGATTTTTTTGAGTAGAATTGTATGTGTGTTGTCATATTTTTCAAGAGTAATTGCATTTCATGCAAAAGAAGAGTGAACAAAGCCTTCAAAATCTCATGATTTTAATGTAAAATTAATTCCTTTAAAAAGATTTTTTTTTTAACCAAAAAGCCCCTGCAACATTTTTTTTTCTAATATGCATTAAGAATGTTGGGGAGTTCAGTGAAGCATATGCCTTGAGCTTTCAGGAGCAATCTGTAGTCAGGCATTTTAAATGAGAATTGATTTGTGATTTACATGGTCAGTGGAAAGAAAATTAACTTATGGAAGGTTGTAATGAAATATTAGACAAGTAAAAAAGTAGATGGTGATCTAGTGGAACTAAAAGTCCCATCTGGAAGAATTTGGTGACATTTTTACATTTATCTATGTTCTGCATGAGTTGTAATGTTCATGGTAATTTTATGGGACTGAGCTGAAGTGAAAGGGTGTTATCAAAAATTGCCTACAATATAGGATTGTGTTCAGTGGAGAGTCCTGTATCTTTTTCTCCATTTTCTTATAATATGAGTCATTCCGTTTTTTTTTAACTACTTTGTTGAAGTGATTCAGCCTTATTCTTGAAGTTATTAAAAAAATAAAATGCTCACAAATACAATTTAACATGCTTTTTTAAAAAAAAAATAAGGAACACTTAGGAAAGGCCATCTCTCAACAAATGGGAGAATTGCTAGCATAAAGGATTTAACTTCCATGGACCAATTTGCATATGAAGTTACTCTGTCTGACATGGTCACTTTCATAGTGCACGGAACAATAGTTGGGCCAAGCTCATGGGAAGAGACCATTTTTGTTAACCAATATGTACACTGGAATGGGGTATTACTGCTGTCTTTGTAATTATTATAGCTGTACTAAAAGTGTTGATTGGCATAAATGAGTTTCATCTGCAAGCAAGCATGATAACCATCTTATATGTTCCTAGATTGATAAAGAAAATAACCATTAGAAAACCATTCCTCTGTGGGTGAATTTTTCTCTGCTTTCAAATATGTTCAAATATATTTATTAAGCCAGAACAGAATAAGTAGGCTACTCTTCAAAAAACTCTCTCAGTACCTTAAGAAAAGATGAATATTAAATAAGAAAAAGGACAGAATGAAATGTTTTCATAAGAAAAAAAGTTTTTCTTATGCATTATATGTAATGGCCAATTCATATATGCAGCATAATTCACATACTTTTCAGGCTGTTCATTCCTGCAGCTGCCTTTTGTTTTGTTTTCAATTGCTACCTCTCCCCTGCCATTTTTCAAAATGTAAGTTTTTTTAGGGAAGCAATCTTTTTTCCTATCCTCTGTAAATCTCGTACATCTTGTTTGTAATAGTAATAATAGCAGCCACAAGGGACTTGCAATGGAATTGGTTGGACAAGAAGCACAGTGTTTGGGATGATTTGGAAACTCTTCAAGTATCATAACTGCAAATCTATAGTTCAGCATTTCTCACTACAGCTCACTACAGCCAATGTGATTTTTAATTCCCAGAATTTGGTTATTTGGCTAAGAATTTTGGGAGGTGAATGGTACTCAAATTAGCGACCAGTTATTGAAAACATAGCCCATGCGGTTTAGAACTGACTTCAAAATAGACATTTATATTATTGCATTGTAATATTGGAATCCTACTTACCAGGGCAAAAATCAGCATTCATGGCTAAATGAATTAAAAGCATTAATATATTCTTCCACTACAACAATAGTAGCAGGAAAAGGGATGGCGTCAAATGTCCACATCTGTAATGGAATGTATGAGTGGCCTTGGAGAATGAGAAAAGATGCTGACTAGGAAACAATCAGACAATAGAGAGAGCACCAATGGCTCAATGATCAGAGAATGAAAACAACAAAGGACCTGTCCTAATTGACCAGACCCTTAAAATTGGAAATTTGTACCTTCAGACTTGATATTCTGTTAAGGGAGCCTGACAATAAAATAGAATTAGCTTATCTAATCTTGTTTCCTATCTGGTTTATATGGGAAGGCTGACAGAATCCCAAAGAGAGGGACAGAAAATACAGAATTGGAACTAACCTACATAGAGATGCTAGTTCTAAGCAGAACATTGCTCTTTTTATGTGAACATTTCCAACTTTATACTCTGCCACTGGGTTTTATAAAACATAACAACTGAGTTGCACCTAAAGGGTCAGATTGCCAAGGATGATGATGATGATAATAATAATAATAATAACAATAATGATGATGATGATGGTGATAATGATAAGAACAACAACAACAATAACAATAACAACAACAACAACAATAACAACAATAATAATAGAGTTGGAAGAGACCTTGGAGGTCTTCTAGTCAAACCCCCTGCTCAGGCAGAAAATCCTATACCATTTCAGACAAATGGTTGTCCAGTCCCTTCTTAAAAACTTCCAATTCACAACTTCTGGAGGCAGGTTGTTCCACTGATTAATTGTTCTAACTGTCAGGAAATTTCTCCTTAGTTCCAGGTTGCTTCTCTCTTTGGTTAGTTTCCATCTGTTGCTTCTTGTCCTGACCTCAGCTGCTTTGGAGAATAGCTTGACTCCCTCATCTTTGTGGCAACCCCTGAGATATTGGAACACTGCTATCCTGCCCCCCCTCGTCCTTCTCTTCATTAAATTAGACATGCCCAATTCCAGCAACCATTCCTTATATGTTTTAGCCTCCAGTCCCCTAGTCATGTTTGTTGCTCTTCTCTGTACTCTTTCTAGAGTTTCAACATCTTTTTTACATCATGGTGACCAAAACTGGATGCAGTATTCCAAGTGTGGCCTTACCAAGGCATTGTAAAGTGGCATTAACACTTCACATGATCTTGATTCTATCCCTCTGTTAATGCAGCCTAGCACTATGTTGGCTTTTTTGGCAGCTGCAGCACATTGCTGGCTCATATTTAAGTGATTGTCCACTAGGGCTCCAAGATCCCTCCCACAGTTACTACTATTGAGCAAGATACCACCTATACTATACCTGTGCATTTGGTTTTTCTTACCTAAATGTGGAACCTTACTTTTTTCACCATTGAATTTCATTTTGGTAGATAGCGCCCAATGTTCAAGTCTGTCAAGATCTTTCTGTATCTTAAGCCTATCTTCTGGAGTGTTGGCTATTCCTGCCAGCTTGGTATCATCTGCAAATTGGAAGAGTTCTCCACCTAACCCATCATCCAAATCATTGATGAAGATATTGAAGAGCACTGGGCCCAGAACAGAGCCCTGGGGCATCCCACTACACACTTCCTTCCATGTAGATGTAGTTCCATTGAGGACCACATGCTGAGTATGGCTGGTCAGCCAGCTACGATCCATCTGGTGGTGATTCTGTATAACCCACATTTTTCTATCTTATCAAGTAGTAGGTTGTGGTCTACTTTATCAAATGCCTTATTGAAGTCCAAGTAAATTATATCCACAGCATTCTTCTGGTCCACTAATTTTGTCACCTGGTCAAAGAATGCAATAAGATTTGTCTGCCATGATCTGTTTTTGACAAACCTATGTTGGCTTTTGGTTATGACTTTGTTTGCCTCTAGGTGTTCATTGATTTGTTGCTTGATTATCTTTTCCAGAATCTTCCCAGGTATTGAGGTCAGGCTGATAGGTCTGTAGTTTCCTGAATCCATACATTAGCCTGTTTTGTAGGAGCTGCACTGGCTTCTTATTTGCTACTGAGATGTGTTCGACATACTTGCAATGACATCTAAAGCTATATTTTTGGATAATTGTTTGAATGTCTTCTCTCCTGTGTATTGTCTGGTATTAATATACACCTTGGCATGAATTAATTAGGCAGTAGTCTGCAAAAGACTGTCCATAATATATATGGAAGAAGCAAATATCCACCTTATGACCTTAATTCTGTCTTGCCCCAGCTTGTTCAATTCAATTCAGCTTTTATATATCTCTTTCTTCCCAAGGAACAGCAAGCATATAAATCAATTGCTGGATATTGTGCTATATAGTAATAAGCCTTTATAAGTCTTTTTCCTGCTTCCATCACTACATGAATAGGATCTCGCTTAACCTGTCCAGTTGTGTGAGGAAATCTATTCTCCTTAGGGATGTTACTTCAGTATCTTTGGTCTCATGTACAAAGCATTTCAAGACATGGATTGGGCTGCAACTGAACTTGTGTGTTTTACTGTTCTTTTTAAAAATGTTTTAATAATTGTAAAGTTGATAGGAATTGGGCAGCATATAAATGTAATTTTTTATATTATGGTTGATCACACAGTCAGGATTTAGCATTTTGAGTCTATTGAGTCCTTCCCAAGAACCTGGATTAGGCAGGAGTTACTGTTTCATGGGGTTCAAGCTATTGTTGCATATAAGCTGCTTCACATAAAGTTTACCTTTGAATTGATTGATCATGACTTTGTCAATGTCAATGGTGCACAAGTGTTGCTCCAGATGTTTTTGAATAGACCCAAGGTGCCACTACTATTGGTACTATTTTTAGTGGGGGGTTTTGCCACAGTCATTTTACTTTGTTTTTCTAGTTTTCGTATTTTGCAATTTTTTCCAATTCTTTCTCTTCTATTGTGCTTTCTCCAGATATTGCAATGTCCACTATACAAACTTTTTTGTCTTTGTTATCCAATCATTAAGTCTAGAGTGTTGTGGCAGGTGCTTATCTGTTTGAATTCTAAAGTCTCAGAGCATTTTTTGGTTTTCTATTACTTTGTCTAATTTGTAATCACACTAGTTCCTGCATGCAGGCAAATAATATTTCTGGAAGATATTTTGATACTTTGTGGTTTCCCATAAAGCTTCAGATCATCCTTATAATGCAAATATAAGATTTTACTAGCATTTTTTTCTGTTTGATTCCCAAGATTTGTTTTCCTCACTGAAAGAGATTACGGCAATGACAAATAACAGGTGTTTGAATTAAGTAATAGGCTTGAATTGAGGGAAATATCTCTTTCATAGATTGGACTTGAATTCTGTAAGACATAGAACAGATTCATCATAGTATTAAAAATTTGGGGAAGTGAAATGATCACTCCTTTCAGTAAACATGTATAGCTAATGATGGGGGAGCAACCTTTTTAATTACCCTATTTTATATAAGTCAGTATTAAGTATTGTCTTTCCATCCTGTTCATTTGACACAGCAAACTAAAGTAAATGCATTTGGTAAATGAGCCTTTCAAAAGCATTAGAAGAGCAGGAAGGGAAAATCTGAGAGTAGCTGCTAAGTGGATCTTGTGGTTTGTAATTGTAGTCCAGGGAATAATTATACTAATTAATAGCTGTGTAATCCAGACTTTGACCTGTACTCATGTGTGAGTTAATGACTAGTGTTCTGTTGTGTGTGTTTTTAGTAGCACTGCCGAGTATGTCAAAAAGGTAAAAAGTCCTTAGGGGCAATACTTAAAGCCTACTTTCACTAAGCCACAAGAACAGCACTCTGGGATCAGATAGCATTTTTATAAACCACAAAATTGCGGATCATGGTTAGGTAATACTGAGTGAAAAGATCTATTACATCTGCCTCACGTTGGCTGGAAAGAACAGCTTCACTTAAAAGCTCAATGCTTTAAATATGCCAACTTTTTTATCATGATATAAATTTATTAAACAACTTCTCCTTCTCCTTCTTCTCCTTATCCTTCTCCTTTTCTTTATCCCTCCCTTCCCCATACTTTTCCTCTTCATGGTCAAATAGAGTTTTCAGGCAAGATTAAACCAAGAGTAGGGATATTTATTACCTCATGTTAAATGAGAAATGCAGTTTATATATTTTTTCCATTAATTTGAGCTAATATTGAATGATAGAGCTCAAATACCTTGCTCAGGATTGGATGAAATGTCATTCTCTAACAGAGTGGAGAACCCCTACATTGCAGATGTGCTAAAATACAACTCCCAGGAGCCTGAACTAATAGATGCTGGAAATTCTACTACATTAGCCCCTGGAAGACCACATTCACTCCCTCTAGAACTTAAAAGGAAATTGCTTCCTTGGAAAGAAGCTTACTCTAGTAATTTTAAGGAAGAAGAGTTTTTTGATACATCATATTTAGCTAAAGAAGTAGCTATAGTCTGATATTATATGTTGGGTGTGTTTGATGAAATATATTTTGAATGTAAGAAAATAATTAGATTGCTTATTAATATTTTTGCAGAATCAATCTGCAATTGAATATATCTATATAAATAAAAATGTAAATGTTCGTCTGTTCAAAATCTTAAATCTCCGAAAGTTCTTCACCGATTGCTTTAAAATTTTGACACAACGTTGCATTCGAATACGCGCGTGTTTCTATATACCTATATTATATAGATGTCACACCTGTGACAGATAAAAACATGCTTTTTTTGAAAAACCGCACCATCTGTTGGACATAAAAGCAACACACGCTTTTACCAGACTGAGCCACAGCAACGCGTGGCCAGGTATAGCTAGTTATGAATAAAAATTGAATTAAAAGTAAAAAGGCATTTGAGAAAAACTCTTTTCAGTTATCTGAATTTTTCTGCATGTAAGTGGCCTTTCAACCACTATGGTTTACTATTGCTATCATTCATTGATTCATTTGTTTCATTGATTTATATTTATAGTCTGCCTCATTGAGTGTTCTGGATCAGTAACAGTTGGTATATGGTATATATCTACACACACACACACACACACACACACACACACACACACACACATCATATACACTATATTATTCCATTTAGATTTAAGCTAACTTCAGCTAAGAGGTTAAACATTGTATGTTCAATGCACCTAGAGATTACATATGCATACTATATAATCATATATTGCTGGGCAGCTCTACATATAGAAACCACATGACTTTAAATAGTTAAAAAGCCTCAGCCAATATGGAAATCCAATTGAATTTGAAATTTAGTGTATGCTGTTTCTGTTTTTCATTTTTTACCATTTCACACCTTGTCCACATCTCGAGCAAGCTTGTAAGTTTCCAGTGCATACATTTCTTGTGATGATATATTGTCCTGGTGGAAAATTTCATTTACTGGCTGTGCCCTTTGCTGAACCTGTTGCTAGTCAGGGAACATGATAAGCGTATAAGTGGCATGGCACTTCATTTATCATAAATTGTTTTAGACACTCAAATATCTTGTATATAATTCTGCATTCTGCATTGGAGAAATCAGCTTGGAATAGGAAGGGTTCTACAGATAGAGTATCCATTTATAATAAATAAGAATATCATTGTAATAAAACATAATCACAGCTTATGCCTTTTATTTCATTTTATAGCTTTGGTAACTATGCTATTAAACACAAATGGAAATTATGTTGGTTTTGTGACTGGGGATAAAAAAGAATTGTATGACGTAAAAATACTAGGTTTAAATAGATAAATTGGATTTTGAAATAAAGCACAAACTTGATATATCCTACAATGGCAAATTATATTCTTTGTGCATTCAATATTGTTTACAGATTATTATAGAGTAAAATATTATTGTTATACAAAACTGACAACAAAAGACCTAATTCAGCTGAAACTAAAAAAAAATCATATTTTTGTACTACCTTGGTTGAAAGAAAGAAAATGCATTTAATCTTCAACTGTCTTACTTTTTGTTATAATCAACAATACCATTCTTTGTTATTGTTCACATTCTTGTATTTTTATGTATAATACCTATTTTTTTTATGAAGGACTATATCTGGCTATGTATAAATCTACAAATCCTACATACTTTGTCCTCAGTTTCATTCTGTTTATTTAAAACATGAGAAAAATTTCACTGTTGACCTGTTAAGTTTCTGCGTATATTCAGACAATATTATTCAGAATAGTTTAATTTGATAAATAGAATTGTTCATAATAATCTGAAAATAATTTCTTATAAAAGTAGGATAAAAAGGAAAATCACAACAGAAGAAATTAATTTGTATATAAAATATATTTTATGAATCCACTAAAACAGGATAACATTCAGACATTTTAAATTTCATCCCTGTGAAA
Organism: Protobothrops mucrosquamatus; assembly: GCF_001527695.2. Classification (NCBI taxonomy): domain Eukaryota; kingdom Metazoa; phylum Chordata; class Lepidosauria; order Squamata; family Viperidae; genus Protobothrops; species Protobothrops mucrosquamatus. The sequence goes on from NW_015386416.1 coordinate 1,091,451, forward strand.
ATTTGATTTATAAATATTGCATACTAACTTTACAGTTTTTATACATAGCATTTATTTTTATACCTATATATGTTCACAAGCAGGCACTTATTTTTTTATAGCTGTTCTGGCTGATGAAATGTATCACATATGCCATACCTCAAAAAGGGGGACATGGTTTGGGTTGTTCTGTTTGAAAATGTAACAAGTTATTTTTTCTTCTTTCACAATATAGTATGAGGTCACTCTTTAAATATTTAATACAGGCTTTATATAGGTTGAGAGCCAGTGGTGTAGTCATTAAGGCATCAGTCTAGAACCATACATTCTAGCTCCACCTTGGGCACAAAGCTAGATGAATAACTTTGGACCAGTCCCTTTCTCTCAACTCTAGGAAGGAGGCAATGGCAAAGCACTTCTGAAAAGCCATATCAAGAAATAAGTAAATATAAATGTGTGTGTGTTTGAGAGAGAGAGATGGAGGGGTCGAGGGGGAGAGAGAGAGAGAGAGAGAGAGAGAGAGAGAGAGAGAGAGAGAGAGAGAGAGAGAGAGAGAGAGAGAGAGAGAGAGAGAGAGATTATTTGAAGTTCTTTTCAGTTCTTTTCAGTTTTCAGTTGGTATATAAAAACAAGTCCGTCACTTTGAGAAATGGATGAAGAGATTGTGTTTTCATGGACCTCTTCATGGCTGGTCACCATATCCTTTGGAGCCCGCAGACTTTCTTGTCAGCAAGTGACAATGAGAGATATTGCCAAAGAGAGATATTAGCTCTTGAGTCAGGGCTCAGCTTGTATTTGATGGGGTTGTACTCCACTTGCAAAAGAATCACATCTCAGGAATCACGATTAGTAATGGTGGCAAAGAATATATTTAATAGAATAACAGAATAATGGAATTAGAGGGCACCTTGGAAATCTTAAAACCCAACCTCCTGCTCAAGCAAGGAGATCCTATACTATTTCAGATAAAATCTCCAGTGATGGAACACCCTCAACTTCTGGAGGCAAGCTCCACTGGTTAATTGTTCTTGCTAACAGGAAATTTTTCCTTAGTTCTAGGTTGATTCTCTGCTTGATTAATTTCCATCCATTGCTTCTTGTCCTGCCTTCAGGTGTTTTGGAAAATAGGTTGGTCCCCTCTTCATTGTAGCAGCCCCTCAAATATTGGAAAACTGCTATCATGTCATCCCAATCCTTCCTTTTAATAGACTAGACCAGACATGTCAACATTGTGAGACGTATCAGGACAGTTTTGCCATTGCCAGCAAAGGAGTGGGCGCGGCTTCCGGATGACCCGGCCGGCCTGCGGGCCGGCAGTTTGACACCCCTGAACTAGACATACCCAATTCCTGCAATCATTCTTCATATGCTTTAGCCTCCAGCTCCCTACCATATTTGTTACAATAATTAGAAATAGATGGGAAGTACTTCTATTGAGGACTACATACTGAGTTACAAATCCATATGGTGGTGATGCTGCTCATCCCAATTTTTCTATTTAACCAAGAAGCAGATTGTTTATTTTGTCAAATGCATTATTGAAGACCAAGTATACTATGTCCCCAGCAGTTCCTGGTCCATTAATTAAGTCATTTTGTCAAAGAATTCAATAAGATTTGTTTGCCATGATCTGTTTTTGACAAACCCATGTTGGCTTCTGGTTATAACTTTGCTTGCTTCTAGGCATTCACAAATCTGTCTTTTCCAGGATCTTCTCAGGTATTGATGTCAAGCTATTATATATATAATTTTATATAATTATTATATATAGTATAATAATAGTAAATATAATTATATAATTTATAAATGTATATACATTTATATAATTTGAAAAATGGTTTCTAGTGTATTTGTACCCCACTCTTTTCTAGCACTGAAGCTGTTAGCTAAGGTACTTTGGTAAAGAAATATCTGCAAGAAAAAAATCAAGCTCAGAGAGCACCAGGACCCAACTGTTCAACCCTGAGCTACAGATATTTTCTGCTATTGGTGTATTTAGTGTCCCTATTTCAATGTTCATCAGTAATTGGATCTGGAAACAATTACTCCTGCTTTTAGTGCAACCTGACTTGCAATGCCTTGTACATGGGTAATCTCTGTAAAAGCTATCCTTTGGTAGAAAATATTGCAGCCAGGCTGCTAATGGATATATCATACAGAAACATTATAGCTGTGCTGAAAGACTTGAATAATTGCCAATTATTTTCCATGCACAAAATATTAGTTTTACATTTTAAAGCACTATATTGCTTGAGAATTTGCAATTGATATAAACTACAATGCCTTGGCACTGAGATCAGAAGCAAAGGCCCTCTTAAAATGCCTTTATTTTTCAGGAGAGACTTACTTTGCTCTGGAATGTACTGTCTCAGTCTAACAACTTTGGGAATGTTGCAGAAATGGTCTGACTAAGTAATTGCTAGAATTAAAAAAAATACAAATACACTAATATGGTATTTTTGTCCAAACCTAGTATTGCATAAACCAATATTTGTGCAGACTCAAATGAAAGTTTGCAATCTGATTTGGGCTTCTCTAACTAAATGGCATGGCTGGAACCAAGTGAAGATGGGACTTATGGATATCACTCTTTCATCTCCCTGTATGCAATTTTCATCTCTAGAGATTTGGAACAAGCCTTGCACCATAATTTGATGGTGATGCCTTAGATTGTCTTAGGCTGAGCCCTTGTATATAATTTTACAAAGATATAGATCACGGGTGTAAAACTCGATCGCGTCACATGATGTATCGCGACTTCTTTTGCCTTTGCGGAGTGGGGTGAGCATGGCCTGCACGTGACGCATCCGGGCCACAGGCTGCCAGTTTGACACCCCTGATGTAGATGATTGACTACATTGCAAAGTTAAACACAGGCCTGGCCTTTGGTAGTGGCCAGGTGCAGACAATTTCCTCAGTAGTAAGATTGTAAGATTACTTCCAGTATGAGAAAGGCTCTGTTTCTGACTTGTTCTTCAAAACTGGGTACAGGACTATTTTTGAAGTCATGGATCCAACTTTTAAAGGAGATTACACAGTCTTTCCACAGACCTACTATTATTTAATTTATTTGATATTATTACTAATATTTTGTTTTGTCATACATATGGTATAACTTGAGAATTTTTATGAGACATTATTTATAATGAATAAGATAAAAATAGGGTCAGGTAGTTTGAGATTGTGATAGTTCTGTTGTGAATGTTATAATATTGTGTGTGTTATAATATCAGGTGTGAATGTTATAATATTGACCAGTAATTTAATTCTTGGATCTATTTCAGACTCAAGAATGTATATACTATTGCTGATAATAGAATTAATTAATATGATTATAATGGGAATATAATTAAATGATCACCAAATTATAAAATAAATGTGGGCAGAGAAATAAACAGCATACTGTATGTTGAATATTCTACACCTAATGTCTGCAGAAAATTTCTCCTACATTTTTTCCTACCAATTCTTATTACATCTGAGGAACAATAATTTGATTTTAAAATTCGTATCCAAGGAAAAGTAATTTCAGTGAAATTCTCAGCCACCCATAAGTGAACCAAGATCAGTCATTGTTTCTCTCTGCCTTCTAGATTGTAGTAAGAATGCATGTTAGTAAGGAAGGAAGGGTCTTTTACAATGCCAGTAGCTGATTTTTAGAGGCTCTTTAATAATCTAGATTTTTAAATATTTGTACATTTATGTTTGTATGTGTGCTATATTTTTTTCCTTTTCTTTTTAAGTTTTCTTGTATAATTCCTTTGGGACAGTTGATGATGGGTGAAAGGATGGATGGATGGACAGATGGGGGATGGATTATTATGCCATTGCAAAGTTGAATCAAGTACAGATGCCATATTGTGTGTTAAGGAAGCACCAACAGATCCTGTTCAATAGAGAGGATTTAAGGGCAGACCTCATTTTTTCTAGATTGATTTCTCATGATCAGATCAAAATAAGATCAGGTCTCGTCCACTTGATTTCTGTAGACGCAATAGGGCAACCTATTGATCAACATAGGCATCTTAAACTGATCCATATGATAGGTGATCACATTGCCAGAATCAACAGCATAGATTGCCTATTGACACATGTGATTCTAGATGCAGAAAGTTGGTTATTATTTGTGCCCAATCCCATACATTAATAGTAATAGTTAGGACCTTGAAGGAACAAAGCTAGCAACCAAACTGAGAGCAAAAGAAATGATCAAAAACCTGCTTGGCACATCTTTAAAATGGGCATGTAAAAAGAAAACTTGGATGAGCATTAAGAAAACTGTACTATTAAAGTGGAATTTAGGTGGTATGACAAAAGTTGTGGTCTTTTATTAAAACAATATTTTCCAAAGAGGAGATATACCAAGTCGGGATTCAGGTGAACTCTCTGTAGCATAGTTGGGTCTGCTGGCAAATAATGTGTGATAGTGCTTTGAAAATGTAGGATTAGGTAGAAAGGTGTTTTACATACGTACATACATACATACGTACATACGTACATACATACATACATACATACATACATACATAAATAAAATAGATAAAATCACAAGAGCCTAAGAAGAGCAGATTGTATTACATATGTTTGATAAGTCCTATGAAAAAGTTTACTATTAAAATAAAAATATTAATCAGTGAATAGATACCATAGCCTTGTTGCTTAAATGCAGAACTATTTTCTAAATCTTGGTGTATCTATGTTAGCTTTCAAGCATTAGCACCACATATCTGCAGGGCTAAATTTGACATGGATCAAGAAGTCATTTAAGATATTTATTGAAAGTATACAGATTTACTCTTGCTTTACGATGTTGGATAGCAATCACAATTTATATTTAAGTTAATGATACTTTATTATTAGTTCTTAATTTTTAAAATGCAGGTTTCAGTTATGCTGTCATCAGAGTTTCAGTCTTTCTATAGGCTACCAGTACATGAAGGAGTCACAGATATACACTCTCTTTTTGAATGATAGAACGTGTTGTTTTTACTCTTTTAAAAATCACATCTGAGCAAGTGAGATGCTTCTTTTGAGGGATTACATTATGACTTTGATTTTTATTTATAAAACATAAAGGACTAATATATATCAGTTAAGAGTTTGCTTCTGAAGTGCTTTGTAGCAAAAATAATTGGAAGGCAGTTGTAGTGTGAAATATATGACAGCTTTACGGGGCATAAGAAGCAGCTTTTTCTTTGTAATGGTGTAATTGCCTTAAACCCCACAATCATAATTGTTACCAAAAAAATAAACCCAAGGAAAGGCTAATATAAGGTGAGCAGACTATTATGAGAGCTTTAATACACTCAGTTCTTTGGAATGGGAAACACAGGCCCTCAATCTCCCAGTGCTTTTAGTGTCAGTCAGAGAGCACTCCGTCATTTCAGTGCATCAAGACTGCAGTATTGATTTTTCCACTGACTGAAGCAGCCATATAAGCATAAATTTTGCATGAGGCTTTCACTTTGTAGATTCTCCTTTGGTCAGATGACACATGATGTGAACATGAAGACTGGATAATAACAATGCATGGTCAACCTGCAGGCATTAAAGCATGGTTGTTCGCAGTTTTGAAGGACAAAAGCTGGGGTGGTTCTTCTGGCATGATAGAAAACAGATATTTCCATCTTGGCAGAGGGCATTCATGTAGAGTTTCCATCTATCTTTCTAGCCCCCTTTCAAGGGAAAATATATGAATGTATATTGTGAAATTGTGTGTATTATGGTGGTGAGTGAGGGAGTATTTATCCCTCCTTCCTCCCCTCACATCTCAGAATCCAGTGCAGATGAACATCTGTTTATTGCACAAGTAAGATTTTGCTACCCAAGATGTGTCAAAGCCACAATCCTTTCTCTATTTGCAGTAGTGGCAAATATCTGTAGACTGGGTGTAGGATGAGGGTGAAGGTTTGTTCTATGACCTTGTGGGTTGGTTTCCAAATGTTTTGTTATCAGGATAGATAACATCTTCTGCACAGTTTATTGGATGTCAGTGTCAATGTTCTTCTGTTTATAAACAGGTGTAGGTGTGTTGAGTGAGGGTCTTGAGATGAGTCTTGTGATGGGTCAGGTGTGAGTCATAAGTGAATCTTATGATGGGAGGGTTACATCAGCTCAGGGTGATTGGGAGATGAACTGCTGGTGGTGGGGGCTTGCATGGGTTCGTTGAGGGTCAGTGTTGTCTCTGGTTGGTTGTGTGGTTGATTTGCATTCTGAGGAGTTTGTAGGCTGGTTGTAGGTCAATGTGTCTGTTATTGGAATTGCTTGTGGAGTGCCAGGCTTCAATGATCTTATGAGCATGATAGGTAGTAGCGTGGCCAATGATTTTTGTGTTGCTTCAATTGAACTGGTGCTGTTTGGTGTTGGGGTGGCTAGAGATTAAGGATTTGGGATCGTGGCATTTGACTACCCACTGATGTTTGTGGGTCCTGTTTTTTAATTTATGTGATGTTTGTCCCATGTAGAATTGATTGCAATGGTTACAATTGGTTTTGTAGATTACATTGTTTCTTTCATCCTTCTGTATCTTGTCTTTGGTTCTGGATAATTCCTGGCAGAATGTTGGTGTTGAAGTCGGAGAATTTTGGCTTTCATTTCTGACACCTGTTTTGTGTATGATACGGTTATTTTTTGCATAGTAGTTGGCTGTGTGGTTTGGGTGCTATGTGTCAGAATATGAAAAATCAACTGTAACCATTGCAACCAGTGCTATGGGGAAAATATCACATCAATTAAAAACCAGGATCCACAAACACCGGCTGGCAGTTAAACACCATGATCCTAAATTCTTAATCTCTACCCACAATGACACCAAACAGCACCAGTTTGATTGGAACAACACAAAAATCATTGGCCATGCTACTACCCGCCACGCTCGTGAGTTCATCCAAGCCTGCCACTCCACAAGCAATTTCCATCAATAGACACATTAATCTACAACCAGCCTACGACCCCCTCAGAATCCAAATGAACCACACAGCCAATCAGAGACATCACTGACCCTCAACCAACTCACCACCAGCAGATCACCTCCAAATGACCCTGACCTGATGTAACCTCCCCATCACAAGACTCACCACAAGACCCTCACTTGACATACTCACACCTGAAGCTCTTATAAACAGAATACTGACACTGACATCCCTTAAACTCCACTGAAGATGTTACCTAGCCTGGTAATGAAATGTTTGGAAACCAACCCACAAGCTCGGAGAATGAACCTTCATTCTCATCTTTCTCTGTTTCCTATTTTACTATTTTCCCGGTTTATATGCATGTGCTGCTCTGTTTTTTGGCCTACTGCCATATCTTGTAAGTCAACCCTGGAGACTAAATAGTGCACTGTGGATTTGATAACATTTTGTATCTGTGCTTTTTGCTTTCTTTTCCTTTCCTTTTTTCTTTTTAAATCCTTATTCTGCCCCATGATAGATAGGCAAGAGAAGTGAAATCACTTCTTAAAAGCAATGTTCTGTTCATTCCATTTTGATTCTTAGTGGTTTTCTCTTCTTGTTAATATTCCTTGACTTTCTGCTCTTCATTCATTGTTTAAGTATTCCATTTCAGAATCTACTCATCCGATTTTGAGATCATGTCACTGGATCAAAAAAGGAGTCTAAGTAATACAAATACCATAGTTTCCAGTAAGAATTGCACCAGTGCACTAACTACTGTTTCAAGAACATTAATTACTGCTGTTTGTAATATCATGGATTGAAACTTTTTCAAATTAAATTGAATTCACTTGAAAGAACATTTATTGTAAGGAAACCCATGCCCATTAATTCAGTTTTAGTCAGTAAAAAGGTGAAAGCCATTTTGCTTTAAATAACAATCAGAAGGAGAAAAAACCCACTTGAATGAATAATACATGAATTCATTTTGTATTTTGCTAAATATATTTTTTATCATAACCACCATCTACTGTAGCTGAAGTACAAGCTAGGCAAAGATATCATAAACCATATTATAGCAATCTTCATATATAAGTAAATATAATGGGTAAATAATGAGTGTTAGTTCCAAGCAAATCAGAGATTATGGGTGAGATTTATCCACATGCACATGTTCTAAAGTGGTAAATTGCATCTCTGTGTGCTTATTCCCTTTATTTACCTTTGTTTTACTACAGTTATACTATATGATCACAGCATGGTTACTTTCTAAATATTGCTTTTCTTTATTGAAAACACTCGTGAAATTTTTATTATTATTACTTCAAGTTCAAAGCATAACACAAAAGATCTCTATTTAAAAGCAAAGCTATTTCAGGGGATACCACATTTCCAAAGTGAGCTGTTTCCAGAAGAACAATAAGCACAGTAACACTTGCGAGACAGAGGTCTAAAGGAGTGGCTGTATGTGAATCCAGATTATTAAGGGGCTACAACAAGAGTAAGAAGAGTTGCTAATTTTTATAGAGTAGCATCAAGAAAGTTAACCTATTACACAATAGTAAGCTGGTTGTCGAAACAACAAAATAGGCTGAATTCAGATTTCATCACTGAAATAAATGGGACTTGAATTATTTTAATTTGTAAATATGTGATTGGATTCTACAGTCTTTTATGGATTGAAATAGGTGTTTAACAAACTCAGTAATTGTTGGATTTTCTACTAATAAATTGGAAATTTGTTTGGGTGGGGTTGGTCTAATCCAGTAGGATCAAGTTAATATTGTTTCTTGACCTGCAGTTGTCACTAGATTTGCCGTGCTAGCTGTGATAATTTCTGTGCAACTGTGGCTAGTGCATAAATTGTGACCCTTTCTAAGTTTGTTGGATGTAGTGATTTATGAGAGAATGCCCTTGAAAAGTCCCTTGAAATTGCTACTAGTGCTAAATATAATAGGTAGTGAGTGAGTAGTACAAGCCACAGAAATCATATGCACCTGTCCTGTTACTTAGAACAGCGGGGGAGGTGTCAGAATCTTGCGTATCTGAGATATGAGAGACAATATTTTGCTGTTTGGATCCCAGATTATGGAATATACTCCCCATTAAAACAAAACAAAACAAAAAACAAAAACAAACCCTCTCTTTGTCACCAAGGTTGCACATTTTATTTGAACTGAATTTTGATGGTAATGATCTTTAAATTAAACTTGTCTGTAAATATATATGTGTGTATACAATTTGTACTTTTCGTAGTGGTGAACTGTCTTGATGTTCTGACAGATAGAAAGGTTGAATGTAAATTTAATAAAATAAATCTATAAGCTGTAACAAATAAATATTACAAATAAATAAATTTACAGTATTTGTCGCTTAGAGAAGCCCAACAGCAATAATAAATTTTCAAATCTACTTTGTAAGGAGAATCTCTATTTGAAAGAGAAACACTTCCTCCATCTAATACCGAGGGATATGTTGCACACCTGGCTGATTCTAAAGAGTGAGGCTAAACAATTTCCCAATTCATGCAATGAAAGCAATAGGTTAAAATAATTTAATTTTGATGACATCGTATGCAACAGAATTCTGCATTAGTATTCCCTTTTAAATAGATGTGCCTATGGTTATAGAAAGCTTTTGGTTTACTTTTAATAGAAACATTGTCCTGGTTACATAGAGGAGGATCTCTAAACTTTATGCGTCTGAAGAAGAATTTGTAATATTGCAATCACTGTATGGGCAAACTGTTATGAACCACAACTCAGAGGTTTCATGGTAGCATCAGTGGACATGGAATGTTCTTTAGGAGTATTTTCATTATGGCTTTGATTTTCTGTGAATAGATCATAGATGGTTTGTTTTGCCTGGTCAATGTTGATAGATGTGAATAATATGGTGACATCAGATGAGACCATTATTTCTTCTTCATTTATTTTGATGTTTTTAATTAATTGGAAGAATTGTTCAGGTGAGTTTATAGAACAAGCCAAATTGTTGATGAGATGACAAAGTCTTTTTCTTAAAGTTTTTGCCGGTTTGGTGCTCTGGATAGTGCCACTATGGGGCAGAGAGGAATTTCATTTTTGCCTATTTTGGGAAGCCCATAGAATCTGGGTATAGTGGAGTCTTGTGGTAGTAAAATTTTTATTTGTGTTGAAGTTAGTTGTTTTTCTTTTTTCCATTCTTATTCATTTTTATGTTTCTTATTCTGTTCTCTAATTGTTTTGTTGGTATGAACTAAAGTTGAGCTAAAGCAATATTGTTGAGCTAAAGTAATATTGGGTTTCCAAGCATGAATTATGGATTTCAGTAATTTTAAAATGCAAACCTAAGTATATCTGTTCAGAAATAAGCTCTTTTTAATTCACTAGTATTGACTGCTAGGTAAATCTGTAGGGCAGGCAATCATTTTCTAGGCCAAAAGTACATTCAGACTTGCATAGATTGCTGAGAATTCTACAAAAAAAAAACCAAGGAAAAGTGAACAAGGTTGAAAGGGGAAAATAGATAGGAACACTGGAAAAGTATGGATGTGAATGAATGTTTAATACTTTACACACATGGATGAATAAAATATTCTTCTTCCAATAATAGGCAGATGCTTCGTCCAGAAGAAGGGTATGAAAGTTATCATACAAAAGTTCAACCATTGTTTGATTTTTTTTTCTTCCTACTGAGGACAAAATATGCCATTTTCTTTAGATTTTTTTTTATTTCTAGTCCAGTTTATGGTGCTGAATTTTGGTAGCAAATAAGGAAGAGTTTCTAAGTGTGTTATATTAGAGACGTTGAAGATTTAAGCTTGATCTTTGGTTATAACTTACCTATCTTTGGACTTTACAATGCAATCTTAATTGGGCAGGACTTCTGATCTTGACTAAAATTTGCACAATTTTTTTTACTGTATTGATATGTATTCAGTAGAAATTTAAGCACAAAGAACTCCAATTCCACAATAGTATATAAAAAGGATGATTTTTTCCCATTTTCTAGAGAAGGACTACACATTTTACAGACATGTGAGCTGAAGCCTTCAATGAAATTATCTAATCTGCCAGAGGCTATAGATGATCACATCCAGAATATTGTATAGCCAAAAGTATTCTTCACAGTATAACACTGTATTTTTTTTTAATGTGAATGGTCCTCAGAAACTATATTTTATGTAAGTTACATGAAGGAAAAAACAAAGATAATTAAAGGAACAACCATCTAAATTACATTGCAATGCAAAATTATAGAATTCTTCATCCACTCATACTCAGAAACTAATGAATCATCCAATTGCTTTCCATTTGTCATTTTTTGTTCTCTCCTCTGGGCATTTAAAATTGCTTTGTATTGTCATAGTCATAAAACAGAACTTTATGTCCCTCAGAAAGGATATGTAGGTTTTCAGGAAATAATATAGATGTCCAATTTAAGAGCAGCATAGTTCACACTTAAAGAAATTAGTATATTCTTTGGTTTTGAATAGATCCTAGACTAAAATTGGAAGAAGGCAGTGAGGGAAATAGAAGAGAGGACTAGAAGAAGAGAGAATTTGGAGAATTTGTTTTTCCTAAAGCATATTTTGTGCAATTAGTAAGGGAAGTTGATAGTGAAAAAACAACACTAGTAAAATTTTCAGTGATGCTGAACTAAATCAAGATTGTATAAAATACATTGAAAGGAAGGTAGGGACTGGATTCAGGTGTCTGAAATTCTGTCTTTACATCAAAGTGATCTTTGCAATCAGATCACTTCAAATCCTCCCTGGCCTTTAGGACAGATAGATCCAGTGTATTAGAACAGAATAGAACTAGTGCTGTCCAAAAATATAATGAATGTTTAGCTGGAAATATTGAGATAGCCTGCTGCATTGTTCATTCTCAATCCATTCTCAATCAAATCCCTCTCACAATGGACTATTGGAATGTAGAAATAGGATGGAAGTGGTCTAATGTGATGGTCAAAATATAAAACAAAAACAGTATAGTATAAGATAATTATGATGCTCACATGAGATTCAGAGTAAGTGGCTAATCCCTGGATCTTGCATAGTTAAGAGATAAATGAAAGAAATGAATTCCTAATGTATGTGGATTTTATTCATGTTGGGGGGAAAAAACAACATTTTTTTGCAAGTTCCAAATGAATTTGGATTTATCTAAATCATGCTTTGGACCTGGGAACAAGTTGACTGTCTTAAAGATTAAGGGATGTAATAGAACTTATTCTGGATCAGGGGATCCGGGCTGAGAAAGAAATCAAGCAATGACATGGGCATGAATCCAACTTCCATTCTTCACCAGCAAAATTGGGAAAGCATTTATTATTTTTATCAATATGTCAACTGCAGTTTTTCCTCCCATGTCAGAACTTTGCTTCTACTCTGAATAGAAATGAAGCTCTGGAAGTACCCTTGAAGCAGTTCAAATTATTTTTTTCCCCAAGTTTTTTTTTATTAATTTTACAATATTACATTTACATATTTGAAAAGTAGCATGGCGGCTGAGCACAGTAATTCCATTACATTTGAATATCATCAGTACAAATCTCAAAGTATTACAACAACTAATTCCCTCTCTTTCCCCCATAATATCTACTGTCATATTCGAACCAATACAGTTCTTATTCTATCAATCAAACAAAAAGTACCTTTCTAATATTCATCAATAATCTTCAGTCTATACATATCTTAATTAATTTGACATTCCACCTTTTAGACAATAGCCTAGTAAGTTTTTCTTAACTGTAATTTCCCATTGATATTTAAGTTTAACGTTTAATCTTTATCATCTCTAGATTTTAAATGATCCCAATTTCTAAGTCTCGTATCTCACATTTAGGGCTAATAATATTTTTTTTCTTCCTTCTTCTTCCTTTCTTTCTTCCTTTCCAGAAAGAGAGAAAAAAAATAAAAAATTTAAAAAAAACTACCAACATTTGTACCAGAAACCCATATACAAATTTAATTATTAGTATTTATACTTCTAAGTTTTACTTAACCTTTGTCTCATCTCATAACAATATCTTAAATTCAAATCTTAGTTATTTGTTAACATTCAAACTTTTAGCCAATCAGTAACCTGATGGTTAATTTTCCCTTAATATTTTAATTTAACATTTAATATTTATTTTTCCAAATTTTTAATTAAACACAATTCCTTTATCACAATTCCTCATACATTCTAATATTTAAAATACACACCTTGTATATAAATTCTACCATCTATCTTACCAATCTAATAAGACAGTATAATATTCTTATTTCAATATATTTCTAGATTTTATGTGAGCAAAATTTTCTTTATCTCAAATCGTTACAATATCTTGTGTTCAGAATACATATTCTATCCATTTAGATATATTCTATTTTAGATCTCATGTATAGATCAAAACCCCAATCTTTTTCAATCTTATTCTAGCTTTTTTTCTCTGCCAGGTCATTTTTCGTATCTTTGCCTTTAAATCATCAAAAAAATCTCCTTGTAGACTTTAATGCAATTGTGGATGCAGTTCAAGACTACAAAAGCCATAAACAAGGGAAGAAAGGAAGTAATATTTTATCTAAATCTTGTTTAAAAATGAAAGATGAACTATGTTTGCAGGATATATGGTGAGAGATGAATCCAGGAAAGACACAATATACCTTTTACTCTAACAGGCATAAATCTTGGTCAAGAATAGACATGATATGGATCTCCCATGACCTGAAGACTATGATACAGGAAGTTGAAATAGAATCAAATATTTGGGCAGACCATAACTCAATTAAAATGACATGGAAAGAATCTAAGAAAAGATTGAGATGGTCTCTGAATAAATCTATTTTGAAGGAAAAAGAATTTTTACAATTAGCAACAAAAGAAATGGAATTTTTTTAAAGATCAATAAAAAGGAAGATACTTCTACTCAAAATGTTTGGGACACAGCAAAAGCATACTTTAGAGGTTTAGCTATAACCTATGTTTCTAAAAAGAACAAAGAAAAGAGAATCACACAGTCCAAATGGAAAAAACAGCTTGGTTTATTGGAGCTAGAGTTACAAAGTGATCCACAAAAGAAAAATTTGAAGATACAAATGGACTTAATAAAACATAAATTAAATCTACTTGAGACTGATACTATGGCACAACAGATTAAACGAGTCAAACAGAACCTTTTTGAAAATGCTAATAAACCTGGTAGATGGCTTGCATATAGACTGAAAAAAGAAAGAGAAAAAAGATCAATAAGTAAATTACTGGATGAAAAGGGTGAAATACACTGTCATAATGATGGTATCAAAAAAATCATTAAGGCCTTTTATGAACTACTTTATAAGGCTGAGATGATCTCAGAAGAGGCAATTCAGGACTATTTAAAAAAAGCAAATCTTCCAAAAATATCAGAAAATATGCGACAGAGGTTAAATGAGAAGATATCAATGATGGAGATCATAGAGGCAATTAAAAGACAAAAGAAAGATAAGACACCGGGGCCGGACGGATTACCTGCAGAATTTTATGTAGCTTTACAAGATACTGTGACTCCTTTTCTGAAGGACTTGTGTAATGAAACTTTTATACAGACAAAAGTTCCAAACTCATGGACTGAAGCTAATATTACCTTGATACCTAAAGAAGATACAGATCCTACACAAATTAAAAACTACAGGCCAATATCATTACTAAATGTGGATTATAAAATCTTTGGTGCAATTTTGGCAGAAAGAATGAAAAGCCAGACCAAAATGGCTTTCTTCCTAAAAGACAAATAAAGAACAACTTAAGGATTATTTTAAATATTTTGGAGTATTATGAAAAGCATCCAGGGAACCAGATGGCGCTCTTATTTCTTGATGCACAAAAAGCATTTGATAATTTAAATTGGCAATTTATGTTTCAACAACTAGAGGAAATGGATTTGGTGAAAACTTTATTAAAGCAATCCAAGCGATCTACAAGAAACAATCAGCAATGATACTTATAAATGGAGATTATACAGAGAGCTTTGATATTAAAAAAGGCACGAGACGGGGATGTCCACTCTCACCCCGGCTATTTATTTTTACTCTGGAAGTATTGACTAGAAACATCAGGCAAGACATAGAAATTAAAGGTCTTGAGATTAAAGACCAAAAGTATAAATTACAGGCTTTTGCGGACGATCTGGTCTTTATCTTAGAGGAGCTTTTGGAAACAGCCCCTAAACTTTTGCACAAAATTGAGAAATTTGGAGAAGTGGCTGGATTGAAAATAAATAGGGAAAAAACTAAAGTGTTAACAAAAAATTTAACTGATAAACAGAAAACTCAACTCACCAAAAAGACAAATCTTCAAATAGTTAAAAAAGTTAAATATTTAGGTATCTATCTTACGGCGAAATATTCACTACTAAAAGAAGATAACTATGAGAGACTAATAAAACAAATAAAAATCGACCTGGAAAAATGGGGAAATCTCCAACTATCATTGTTAGGAAGAATAGCGACGGTTAAAATGAACATTTTACCAAAGCTAATTTTTTTATTTCAAACAGTTCCTGTAAAGCTGGTTAAAAAAATTTTTGACGACTTAAAAGCAATGATATTAAGATATATATGGTAAAGAAAGAAAGCAAGAATTAAATGTAAACTTCTACAAGACTTGAAAGATATAGGGGGTTTTGGACTTCCGAATTGGAGACTTTATTATCAAGCAGCTATTTTGCTTTGGCTTAAAGAATGGATTACTCTGAGAAATAAGCAAATTCTCTATTTAGAGGGATATGACCTTCAACTAGGCTGGCATGCCCTTTTATGGTACGAGAAAGCTAAAATACATAAGTACTTTCAAAACCATGCTATAAGAAATGTTTTACTCTCTGAATGGGAGAAAGTTAGACACAAAATGTATATGAAAATTCCTGAGTGGCTTTCAATGATGGAAGCATTTGCTTGATGTTGATAAGAGCATCCAGTTGATGTTTTCTTAAGAGGACTAGTTGATTTAGCTGGTAGTCTCTTTGTTTTTCCAGGTCAATGCAGTTGTCCTGAAGTATTTATCTTCTCTTTCATCTGTTTTTCTTTTTTATCTTCAAATTCCTTCTGGTTTATAAGAAAAGTCCTTTCCTTGTTCTCTATTATCAGTTTCTTTTCTGTGTTTTCCATTGTCTGTATTTGTTGAGTATCTAAGTCAACTGTCATAGCATTTGATTGTTTCACTTTCTCTATAGAATTCTGTATAGATAATTCTTTGGTTGAAATCATAATTTGAGCTTGCATATCCAGACTTATACATAAAGTTTGGATCATCGCTTTTAACATACAAAGAATTTGTTCCTGTACTTCCTCCGTAGAAGAAATCCATTCCTGTTCTTCTTCCATTGTAGTATATTAAACTCAAAAAAAGAAACTTACAGTCAGAAAGTCCACCAAATGGGGAGTTTTTTGCAGATGGTGTTTCAAGGTTGCTTTATATCTTATCTATTTTCAAAGCTGTCAACAAGTCTCTTGAAGAATATCAGGTTACGTCTCAGAGTCAGGGCATCTTTTTAGTCCCCCCACCCTCTATTTTAAGGGAAAAAACCCCAAATCTTCAATAGTAATTAGAGTGAAAATCAGAGAAAAAAATATAGAGAGTAGAAAGTTACAAATCTTATAATCCACCAATTTTAGGAAATAGAATTCCAATTAGGATCCCAGTATTTTTCCAACATTTTAAACTCCCCAATGGTTGATTGATTACACTGGAGCAGAGGCGTAGCGTGGGGGGTGCAGGGGGCCCCGGCCGCACCGGGCGCAACATCTGGGGGGGCGCGCTCGCACTCGCAGCTCTCTGCCCCTGCCTGGCTCACTCACTCTCTCTGCAGTGCTGGCTGTGCGAATCCGATCCGAGCCGCCGGGTCGCCGCCCACTGTGGAGGGGGGGCGCAAATTACTTGCCTTGCCCCGGGTGCTGACAACCCACGCTACGCCACTGCACTGGAGGGAGGGCTAGAATCCCCCTTCCATCACCACAGGGGGGAAAGTACTTTAGCAGCTTATGCAGGTAATTAAGTAATTAGGATGTAAGAGAGGCAAACCTCACCCAGTCCTGTCCACGCTGCTTTGAAATTGCCAGATGGTAATGTGACTTCGGCTGTTAGCAGCCTAGGGACAAGCCATATTTCTATGCCCGGTCCTTTTGTCCGCCGGTTTGGAGGGATCGCCTGCTCTGACGGGAGAGTTGCTCCTCTCCCGCAATCCAGCGAAAGCCCCTCCTTGCTGATCGCCTCTTCGGGTGACTTTCGGCCCTTTTCAGGGCCCCCCAGCAATGTGAAACTGAACGGAGGAGAGAGAGCAAGTCTCCCAGCCATCCATGGCAGCCGTGTGATGAACCGAAAGTCATCTGAAGCAGTTCAAATTAATTAAGACCAAATTAATACAACATTTGAGAAAATTTGTTGATTGTCTGGAATCTATCATATTAATTCATAATAAAACTTCAGGACCTAGTCCAAGCAGTCTCAAGGAATCAACACTGACTTGAAGACACCAGCAATAAATCATATTAATAGAAAATGTAATGGTAGGAGTTTGTAGAACATCAAATTTGAAAGATGAGAAAGATCACTTTGACTTCTACAAGTGAATACCAACCAAAGGATAACTAATCCATAATTACACTGCACTTAAAGAGCTGTCAAATGCATCATGTTCAAAGATCTTAGAAGGCAAGCAACTTGCCTTTATCTTTCCTTGCCAATGTTACTGCCCATCCCAGCAATCTTTCTCCAAAGAAGACAATTTTAAAAAGACATTGCCCTAGCTTGGAGGCTTTCATTTTTTTAAATCATCATTTGATCAGGTCCTAAGGATTTATCAGCATCTTTAGAAGATGAGAATGATTGGTTGCATAGCTGGTAACCTTCAAGGGATTTGGCCCTGATTGATCAGGTATCTAACAGAATTATCCTTAATTACTGCCTATATTTGGGTTAGATCCCAATATCTATTTTGGCAGAAATAGTGTTAGTGTCAAAGTCACATTTGTCTAGATGTGAAAATTATATAATCCACTCTAAATAGTTCAGAAGAAAAAATGTTTAAATTGTATGTATATTTGATAAGTAATTAAGCTAATTCCACTTGGTGGACTAAATCAGCTTTAGTAATGAATTAGTAATTAGTAATGGATATGCATAGTAAAAGATTTTGCCTATAAGGATCATTATGCATACGTTATATGTGAATACATGGAATGTGAATCTTAATTCTCTTTGGAAAATTCTATCTTCAAAATTCATTTTTTTAAAAAATCAAATGTTGAATAAACATTTAAAAACTATAATAACTGTATACATCTAATATTATAACTACTAACAACAATAATAAGTAGTAAAATATATTTTGATATAATGGTATTGAAAATATGTCAAATTAAAGGCAATTTTTATGCATATGTTCTTCATTGCAGTTCAGTTCACATTTTCGACAATTGCAGTGTCTTCCAGTCACATGATTACAATTTGCAACTTTCCCAACCAGCTTCTAATTACCAAAGTCAATGGGGAACTGAGATTCATTTAAAGACTATGTGATTTGCTTAATGACCCTAGTGATTTGCTTATTGACTACACTAAAAATGATCATAACATGGGGTCTTGTTGTGGATTACTAGCTTTATGACCAGCTCACTTAGTGATCAAAATTCTAGTGCCAATCGTGGTTGTGAGTCAAGAATTACTTTTACAAATAAATAACTTGCACTAAAAGGGGTGTGATGGCTTACCTTGTCAGCTGGAGAGCTGATATTCCAGGTTTGAGATCTGAGCACCATGTAATGGGGTGACCTTTATTCCTTTCCCCAGCTCTGGCCCATTCAGCAGTTAAAAAGCATGCAAATGCAAGTAAATTAATAGGTATCATTTGGTGGGAAGGTAACGGTGTTCCATGTGCCTTTGGCTGTGCTGGTCACAGAAAATATCTTCAGACTACACTGGTTCCCTCAGCCAAGAAACAGAGATGAGCATTGTATTCTAGAGTTGGACACAACTGACAGGGAAACCTTTAACTTTACTAAAAGGATATAAAACTGACAGAAATTAATAATTAATTTAAGAGAAATAAAAAAAATAAAGAAAACCAAAAGTGCAGAAAGAAAGAAAAGAAATGACTTCCAATTTTATTTTATGACAGTTATAGCATAAATTTAAATGAATAGAATAGAATAGAATAGAATAGAATAGAATAGAATAGAATAGAATAGAATAGAATAACAGATTTGGAAGGAAACTTGGAGGTCTTCTAGTCCAACCCCCCTGCTCAGGCAGGAAACCCTATACCATTTCAGACAAATGGTTGTCCAATCTCTTCTTAAAAACTTCCTGTGTTGGAGCATTCATACTGGAGGCAAGTTGTTCCACTGGTTAATTGTTCTAACTATCAGGATTTTTTTTTTCTTAGTTCTAGGTTGCTTCTCTCTTTTGGTTAGTTTCCATCCATTGCTTCTTGTCCTGCCTTCAGGTGCTTTGGAGAATAGCTTGACTCCCTCTTCTTTGTGGCAACCCCTGAGCTATTGGACCACTGCTATCATGTCACCCCTAGTCCTTCTCTTCATTAAACTAGACATACCCAATTCCAGCAACCATCCTATGCAATCTGCCATTGATTTATTGTTTTCACTGTCAGAAAAAATTTCCTTATTTCTAGGTTGAATCTCTCCTTGATCAGATTCCATCTGTTATTCCTTGTCTGGCCTCTGGTGCTTTGGAAAATAGGTTGACCCCCCTCTTCTCTGTGAAACTTACTCAAATATTGGAACATTGCTATCATGTCTCCCCTGGTCCTTCTCTTCACTAAGATTAGCCAGTTTCCAGTAACTGTACTTCATATGTTTTAGACTCCAATCCCCTAATCATTTTTCTTGCTCTTCTCTGCACTCTTTCTAGAGTCTCAACATCTTTTTTACATCATGGTGACCAAAACTGGATGCAGTATTCTAGGTGTGGCCTTACCAAGGCTTTATAAAGTGATATAAACACTTCATGTGATCTTCATTTTATCCCTCTGTTGATGCAGCCTAGCACTGTGTCGGCTTTTCTGGCAGCTGCAGCGCACTGCTGGCTCATATTTAAGTGATTGTCCACTAGGACTCCAAGATCCATCTCACAGTTACTACTATTGAGCCAGACACCACCTATACTGTACCTGTGCATTTGGTTTTTCTTGCCTAAATGTAGAACCTTACTTTTTTCACCATTGAATTTCATTTTTTTAGATAGTGCCCAATGTTCCAGTCTGTCCAGATCCTCCTGTATCTTCAGCCTATCTTCTGGAATGTTGGCTATTCCTGCCAGCTTGGTGACTTCTTACTTAGGTCACAACTTTACTTTCATTTTTTCTATTATCTACTACTTTTCTAATCATCAAATCCAAATGAAGATAAATATATATCTTGATCCCTTTCCTCTCTCTCATGCAAAAAATCTAGAAGGGATTTCCCGTAAAATCTTAAATTTAATCAATTTCTTTTCAATAATCAAAGCTGCCAATTTTGAACAAGTTTCATCCTTTTCTGCAATTAGTCTACCATTATGGATATTGTCTTGTTATTATCATATACAAAAACAAAGTTCTGTGAATCCTACCTCCACTTTTTGTCAATTAGTCTCCAAAGAAACATCTCTGGTTTCAATTATTAGTATTAGCTTTAACTTTATCATATCCTACATAGCCATGCCAGCCAAACCTCAAAATCTTTGTGTAACTCCAATAACCCAGTCAACCCAGTCTTTTATCTAAACCAAACAAGTTGCAAATTAGAAATTCATAGCATGATAACCCAAACCCGCTCTTTCTTTAGCATCTTATAACCCTTTGTACTTAACTCATAGTTTTTTACTGTGCCCACCCAAATTAAGATATATGTTTCTGATATTGTTTAAGTGGTGTATTAGTGGTCAAACAGATATTGACTAGAACAAAAATAATATTCTACATAAAATATACATCCTAATCACAGGAATTTTCCCCAGCAAACAGAGTTACCTAAAATAAAGAATTGAAAAAGAAGAAACAGGCATTCCCATGCCAGACTGGTTTCTCTAACTTGCCTAGTGAAAATTATACTAAAGGATTTTGGTCAAAAGTAAAAATAAGAAAAATAAGAAAAAAGACCTTTTCTCTTGCCCATTTAAAACTTTTTATATCTTCTCTTAACTGAGCTTTTGCAAATGGTTCTTGAATCTTTAAATCAAAGTTTTTCTTTCTTGTTTTTTTGTTATTGCTGGTTTTTGTAATGATAAAAAAATGCTTAATGCATCACAAGGAGTCATAGCTTTGCCAAAGATGAAATCTCTCTTTATTTTTCCCCAAAACAATTAAGAGATGGAGAAAGCAAACTTAATGTCCATGACAATCCAGTGCAGTTAGGAGCATATTTGAAATCACAGGAATCCCAGCATCTCAACTGCAATTTACTCAGAAGGAACCAACATCCAAATTATAATTGGTTAATGTCACAATTTCCCTTTGATCCAGGAAGGTTGTGTTTGCCAGAATCTATCTACCACCCAGTGTTCTCACCTGCAATTTCTCTCTGTGTCTTCAGAGAATATCAGCTCACCACAATGTCCCACCAGAAGCTCAAAAAGTCTGGGAATTCTAATTTAAAAAGCACATGATATTTTGGGCAGCAGCTGCCAGTCAATTAAAGACTAGATAGGTAGAACTAGCTTTAGTCACATTTAGAGTTTGTCCTCTAAAACTAATTGTGATTAACATAACTTTTTATTATTTCAGTGAATTTATTTCAAGCCTTACTAAGTCTGAATTCATATTCCTTCCATATTCCTTTCAATGTACTTACAATAATATTTATTAAAATACTTATATGTTCTTATTATGCAGAGAAAACTACAGAATAAGCT
Organism: Protobothrops mucrosquamatus; assembly: GCF_001527695.2. Taxonomy (NCBI): domain Eukaryota; kingdom Metazoa; phylum Chordata; class Lepidosauria; order Squamata; family Viperidae; genus Protobothrops; species Protobothrops mucrosquamatus. The sequence goes on from NW_015386416.1 coordinate 1,113,178, forward strand.
GTGGTCCATTTGATAATTAAGAAAGCATAAACTTCCCAAATCAAAGATCATCTGTTAAATCTTCAAATCCAGGAAGACAATGAAGGAAAAGTGAAAAGAAGGGAATTAAGTTACTTATAAGGCAAAAGGATTTGTTCTATCTCTAAATATTGATGGGTCCATATTAATAGAGATTCACATTTCAATCAGTACTATTGCTTGCTTATTCTCATACATTTCCAATTTAGAGTTTCTTTCATACTGCAACTCTATTGCAAAAAGAATCTGTAATAGTAGAGAAGCTTAAAGGGCAAGATTGTAAATTCTTGTGAAGGAAATCCATGAAGCATATTAGTATTGCAATTTATTTAAACTATAATGAAAGATCCTTGCCTAGGATAGCTAAATTTTAATAGCACAACAGGTATGTAGAAACTGTTAATAAAAAAGCAGGAATTGATTTTAAGATACTGTCTTGGGAACTACTGAAATCTGTACCTAAGAAATAGAAAAATCCTTCAAATGGTAGGTGAAGTGTATATATAAGGAAGAAGACAAATTAAATAATGTACACATCTGCATCTTGTTGCTATTGCATGTGCAGGATCACTTACTAAATGAGTCATAAAATTAACTGCTATAAAGTGTTTTGAGATCAGATTAATTAATCTAGTGTTTTATAGTTTCTGCTCACAACTGATAATTGAATTCTGTAGGTTGCAAGATTCTGAGAGATCTGGCTGAAACCTGCGAGGATCATTTGTTAAACGTTTTCCCATCAAGTTATGCTTATATTCATTGAAATCTACTTTATATGCATTTGACTTCTAAATTGATCAAAGTGATTGTCTCTACTTTATTTTGACTATTCAAAAGTTGAATCTCCAGAGGTGGGGTATCTGAAACAGAGTGAGTTGAAGATGTTTTAGCATGAATGCTTGTTCTTTGAGGATCAAGAAGAATCCTTACATTTTCCCTTCAATTTGATACAAATTTTAAAAGTTTGTGTTTTGCTTCTGAGATCTTTTCTCATTTTTCCAGTTCTTGAGGAACAAATAAGATATTCTCTCTCTCTCTCTCTCTCTCTCTCTCTCTCTCTCTCTCTCTCTCTCTCTCTCTCTCTCTCTCTCTCTCTCTCTCTCTCTCTCTCTCGTATATTATAAGTGACAGTGAATAACATATACTTAATAAAATTACCCAGTACAATTACTGTGAGCAATGCCCAACTTCTTTTCACTTCTATTTTGACAAGAAGAACGCTATCACCAAGAAAATCATTGACCTCCATTTCCACCTCACTTGTTTGGCAGAAAAGAGTCAGGTTCGTCATTGCCTCTCCCCTGGTATGAGATCACATTAAGGAAGATTGTGGCAATTTGTCTTACCTTATTGTAAAAGCAAATACTGTTTCCCCCATGCACTCAAACAATATTTTTAGCATGAAGGTTTGAGTGGACCTCGATCAAGTCAAATAAATATGTTGCTTCATCTACAGCACAATATAAAAAGCAGAGCTAGCTCCCTCCTGCTACAAGCTAGTGCTTGTGTTTAAAAAGTAATTATTTCTCTGAACAAAAACAAAATTCTGCTTAGAAAGAGAGTTTGGAAATGATTAGGATATGATCCTTTAAGGTGCTGCTTTTAGACTATGCCTCCCGTCCCGCTGAAGACAACTAGCCCAAACATTTAAACATGCTTAAATGCTATTTTATTCAAAAGAGAATTTTTGCAGGCCTTTGGAGCAGAGATGTGTTAAAAATGGATGCTAGTTGCTTAATATAGTGACTTTGTTTCAGTTATGGTATTCGTGGTGTTTTCCATGAGGCTTTCTGGTTTATTTGTACTGTCGCGATGACACTCAATGATTGGAGCATCATATAGGCTCTGTAAATAAATAAATGAGCAAGGAAGCCAAGCAGCATATAAGCATCCACAACAGTATATCCTATTCCATACTTATGTAAACTCCCTGGTATTTTACTTTACCCTATTAAGAAAGATAGAAGACTCAGTGACAACCACTGAGGGATGCTTATGGGTTTGTGTTCCCTTTTGACAACTGTTAAAGGACCTCATCCTTGATCTTCTCCTTCTATATTTTTTCCTGCCTACATATTCATACCTATAGTTCAGGTTCATGCTATCATGCTTTCTCTCCAGAAGCTCTCTCGCTTCATTATTTCTATGCTTGCTATTTTCTTCTGGATGCAGCCTGATTCAGCAAAAAAATCCTGTTCCGTGGAATTGAATCTCAGATGATTTTGCAAAATCATATCAAATAGGAGCCATGGTGGGGCAATGATCAGAATGCAGTATTGCAGGCTGACTCTGCCCATAGCCAGAAATTCAAGCCTGACCAATTCAAGGTTGACTCAGCCTTTCATCCTTCCAAGGTCAGTAAAATGAGGATCCATATTGTTGGGGAAAATATGCTGATATTTGTAAATTGCTCAGAGAGTGCTGTAAAGCACTATGAGGTAGTATATGTCTAAGTACTATTGCTAAATTATTCAGAACAAACATGAAATAGCTTTTGGAATCTTCAGACCCATTGCGTCTTCAAAATTAGTTTTTAGAACAATAATAGCATCTTTTGAGAGGCTTCAGAATTTCTTTATTATTAAATATTCATTTCCAGTCTTTGTAATTGTGTAATAGGGTTTGTATTCAAGATAGATTTTCAGAGTTCATTGCAAGATTCTGTTTTCAGAATCTTGAAATCTGAAAATGCCTTTTTTGTTTTCAGAGTCATAGGAGAGGAGGAGAGATTGTTAGGAATTATTCAGCTAATCTCTCAGTATTTGGGATAAAAGAAACAGACAATATTTAAAGCTCCTACATTAATGACTGGATTTTGGATTTGAGGTTCAGAATCTCCAAGTGGCTTGGCTAGTGTTGGACACTGTTGCCAACATGTGTCCTGGTGGCGCAGTGCTTAGAATGCAGTACTGTGGGCTACTTCTGCTGACTGCCGGCTGACAGCAGTTCAGCAATTCGAGTCTCACCGGGCTCAAGGTTGACTCAGCCTTCCATCCTCCTTCTGAGATCAGTAAGATGAGGACCCAGATTGTTGGGGGCAATGTGCTGACTCTGTAAACTGGTTAGAGAGAGCTGTAAAGCACTGTGCAGTGGTATATAAGTCTAAATGCTATTGCCAAGTGCTATGTGCCCTATCATTCTTTGATAGAACATCTTCATGGTGACTCCAAAAGATCATGATGGGAGCAACAACTATTATTATTATTTTGACATTTTTAACATCCCCACAAACACCATCATCACTACCAAAGTGGCTTAGGCATCCTAAGGGAATTAGAATGAATACTACCTGCTATAGTGTCCTATCTTCAAAAATATTTTTATAGAGTGACTGATTAGGAGTTTTAATTTAAATTATATATTATCCATTTCAATGAAAACAAAAACCCATAAGCAAAATAAATAATAAATTCATTAGTTTCACAAAATTTAATTTCCTTGTCCCGCTATTAATATTTGTCTCATTAATCTTTCTTCTTATCTCTCTGCTTGTGGATATTGCTTAGCATGATGATAGCAGGAGCATACTTAATTTTGTTCCCATAGTCCTAAAATTTTAGTAATTAGTAATTACAGTAATTAATATGGGGATCTAAGAGTCTTATATACCCCTAGGTGTGGCTGATAGCTGGAGGATACTCCCTCCATCTTGTCAATCTTTTGGCCATATGATTTTTAAAATTTTGATTCTTATTTTTAACTAGTACAATTTAATCTTGGTTTTAATTTTCTTTTTTATTTGCTTTTGGTGAGATTTTTATATTATTATGTTGTTTGTAGACCACTTAGAGTCACTTAGCTGAGACGGGTGAAGTAGAAATTTGAAAAATAAATAAAACTTAAGTGAATTCAAAATTTTAAAATAATCCAGAACATTACTTTCTATTAAGTTGCCAATATAAATGGAATATAAATGTCACTATTATTTTCCGCAACCAAAATACAAGTAGTCCTCAACCTACGATCACAATTGGGACCAGAGTTTCTATCATTAAGCAAAGCAGTTATTAAGTGAGTCATTTCCAATTTTATGACCTTTTTGCCATGGCTGTTAAGTGAATACTGCAGTTGTTTAGTGAATCAGGAGGCCATTAAGTGAATCTGCCTTCCCCTTTGACTTTGCTTGCCGGAAGATAGCTGGGAAGCTGGCAGATGTTGATCACCTGACCCTGGAATGCTGTAACCATCATTGGTTGTCAAGCTCCTAAATTTTGATCATGTGATTGTGGGGATGCTGCAATCATTGTAAATGATTGTATTTACAAGTAAGGACTAATAAATGTAAGGACTAGTTATTTTTTTCAAAGACATTGTAACTTTGAATGATCACTAAACAAATGGTTGTAAGTCAAGGACAGAATGATTGCTTGATAGAAGGACCATGTAACACCATTAACTGGAGTGTCTTGGTGTATTTAGCTTCCCCACAAATTATGTTTAATGATCTTTTGCTAAACTTCAACTTTATTTGAAGTTCCAGAACATATGTAATATGTTAATGCTGCTGGATCTTTTAGATTTTGAATAGTATGTAAAATATCCACATGCATAAAAGCAAGAAGAAAGATTAATGAGCCAAATATTAATAGGAGGACAAGAAATTAAATTTTGTGAGATTAATGAATGTATTATCCAATCTAGGTAGCCTAGAGAGAGAACCAGTTTAGTCTAGTGATTAAGGCATTAGGCTAGATAGAAAGTAGGAGACCATGAGTTCAAGTCCCTACTTAGCCATGAAAGCTAGCTGGTGGACTTTGAGCCAGCTCTCTCAGCCCACCCTGACATCACAAGGGACAATAGGAGGAGGAAGATGTGTTGGATATTTTTGCTGTCTTGGTCCAGTTTCATTAAGTGAGGATTAGATAATTGTTTTCTGTAAGCTGAAGTATTTCTTATTGTTCTATGACTTCAGCGTTGTATTTTGTATGCACTGAATCGTCCACATAATTCACCTATCATTTCCAGCTCTATTTCTTCGCTTTCCAGATCAGAGCTCCAGAAAAGACCAGAAACACATTCATCTACACAAACTAAAATTAAAAAATGATATTCTTTTACTTGATTGCAACCACTTTTAAAACATTAGTTTTCTTTTCACTATAATAAAGCATTTTTGGTGCTTAGAAATTCCTCTGGTATTTTAAAAAGAGTCTGTAGTAGTAACTTTAAGGTTATAGGGACCATTTAAAATACAATGGCTTTCTGCAACAACATTCAGTACTAATAAAGATCTCCATCCACTCTGGTATCACTTAACAGAGTACTGCAGTTGTAAATATTATCTATCAATCATTCGTAGCTTTGTTTTTCTATCCTTATGGATCTGATAAGAGGGAAAAAAAGCAGCAATGCTCTCTCATGAAAGCATAACCATAAAGCCACCCTATTGCCTTTTTACTACCTTAAAAAGCAAATAATTAAATTTGAAAATATTTCTTTTTAATTTTGAAATCCATGGACTTTAATTCTCTAAATTAAAAAGATTATAGCCATGGGAAATAGCAAAAGCTATGACACATATTGTGGGACTAATACACTTGTTTATAGCTTTCAATTTATCACCAAAAAAAGGAATAATTTCTATTCACATTTTTTCAGAGTTATTCAGAATTCGTGACCTTTTTTCTTCTCAATTTTTAAATATATTATATTAAGCAAATTTGTGGAAGTGGAGATTTTATTGTTTGTGTGGACTCTGCTTTTAGTTAGAATAGTTATGATTTAATTATATATTTGCTCATTTAAATGATTCTAATGGATATATAAATTTATATTTTTCTCAAGAGAGTGGCAGTTTCCCCATTTCACTACTTAATAAACTACATTCTAAGTAAAATAGTCCTTTCTCTGAAGTATTTAAAGGAAGGGAGAGAAATTACATGAAGAAGAGCCACAGAAATGATGGCCAGGTTTGAAACACAGTTTCATTAATATTGGATGGCAGGGAAGGAGCCCAGTCCTAGATAATGAGGAAGGAGTTGCAATTTTTTTAAGCTATCTGGTGACAGGGAAAACAAAAATGACATTCAGCTGAAGAATGAGTGGAATTTGACCTAGCCTTTTGACCCTTGACAATCAATCTTACCTGCTGCTTCATAAAGAATTATAGCTGTGACACTCACATTTGACTCCAGATTTTTACTATTCCTTACAAAAAAAATCTTTTTCCTTTGTGAATTCATAGCCCAGAAGATAAATGTGAGCTTTGAGTCCTGTAAGCCAAAAGAGATAGAAGGCTCTTAGGCAAGAGAAGAAACAGAGCAAAGGTGCAAGCACTGATGTTTAGTGCATGATAGAAAAACAATAAAATAACTATAGGTACAATTCAAAAATGATGGAAAATATATCAGAGTAAGCAACCTGCATATTTCCTGAGTATCTACAACCATTCATGTACTGACTAGGGTGCAAAGAGAAACCTTTTATGCAATTTTATGATTAAATGATGGATAGAAGGATAGCATCTAGACAGTGAAAGAAAGAAATCACTGACTTCAGTATGCATTCCTTGAGTTTTTATAGTCACCCCTTAGAGTAATTTATGCACCTATGAAATGTAACTATCATATAATCAGGGAAAGGAAGAAATATTTCAAATAAGTACAAGTAACCTTCACATTCCACAAGGGTAAAGACACATCCCTTGCTATTAATGATGCAATTGTACAGTGCTTTGTATAATCAAAGAAGAAAAAAACCCAGAGAAAGTGGAAAGATCACAATGTAACAAGAGAGGAAATAGTCTGGCCCAGTGATTTCTTATACTCTCTAGTAAGAAGCTATTTCTACTAAGTCTTTGCAACACCAAACACTCCCAGTTATCACCAGGAACAAAGCAAAAGCTTAGTTGTGTGAGAAACAACAAGGGCATCCATATATCAACATTATTTATTTATTCTGACTGATATTGATTTATTGTAGTGGTCTTTTCTACCACCTGTGATGGAAGGTTTCTGTGGTCTACCATAAAATTATCAAAGTAGAAGTTTCCTAAGTACCACTTCAGTCATAAGCACTTTCCCTTGTATCCATAAAGCTCCCTAATTGTTGTCACTCTTAAAACATTTTATTAGACCAAATGATATTGGAACCAGAGGGATTTAATACAAATCATTTTGAGTAATTTATCCCACTTTGCAAATTTAATAAATATGGAGATAAACACCATTAGCAGTTTTCATGCTATCAGAGCAGACTGTAACTAAACAAGTCTGCTAATTTTAACATAGATGTAAATTTTTGAGAACAAAATGCTGTCCTTTCATCTTTTTCTTTGCAAAATGCCTATAGGGATCATATTCACCTAAAAATACTCTGGGGAAATATAAATAATGGACATTCAGGGGCTAACATTTTGAAACACTTGTGGCCACTTGGAAAAGAATAGAGTTGGTCTCAGAAAGGAGGATGTGGAAATTTAAATTGAGAAAATTGGGGAAGAGTTACGTAATGTAAATGTAAAGCTGTAAAATCATCATCATCATCATCATCATCATCATCATCATCATCATCATCATCATCATCATCATCATCATCATCTCTGGCTACCAATGTTCTGTGTAACTATTTGTGGACCTGCTTTTTGTAGTAGAAAAAAAACTGAGAAACAAATTAAGCCAGGGCTATCCAAATAAGCTACAATATTTGATGATAGTAATTTAGTCACCTGAATTTTTGCAGCCTAGGTGTGGCTGTAATAAGGCAGAGGTGGTGTAGATAGTATGAAAGTAACTTTGAAAAAGGAATGCAAAGGTAGTTAACTACTGTAGATGAGATGGACGGCATATAAATTTAATAAAAATAATTAAATAAAATTTAGCTTTGCCCTGAAAGAAATTACCTCGAAGGATAGAGAAGAGGAAAGGCAAAAAGTGGAATGAAGTGGGAAGGCTGTGAGGGGCTAAAAACAACAAAAAAGGATTGGAGAGAAATCAAGGAAGGCATGGAGAACAGCTGAATTGAAAGGTTTAGGAATGCTTCAGAGCAATCCAGTGCTTTGGAGAGGGGGAGTGCTTTTGAGCAGATGTGAAAAAAGTCGTATCACTGGAGAGGGGGTGTGATCCCCACCCCATAAAAGAAAAATGGGAGATTTGAATGATTGTTGCATGCTGACAGTGGAGTGAATGAATCTTGTATGTTAGCAAGCTACATAAAAGCAAGTTTTATAGTACTCTTGAAATGGAAGATAACTTGTAAGATGTACATTGCACAAACTTTGTGCTGATGGCAATGATCTTCTCATTTTGACACTGCTAGCTGCAGATTATGGAAATTACATTTAACATTGTTAGAAGTGGAGACCAGGGTAGGCTTCATCTGCCTATTTCACTTTTTCTTTTTGGATGCATTGAAGCCATTGAAAAATAGGATAGGATAAACTAAGCTAAACTAAGATCAGAGTGACATGGGGTGGAGAATCAGCTTATCATGCACATAAATTGGCATTGAAGATGCCCTTCAACAATTTACAAGGTGACTATAGATCCTTATTTAAAGTAATTTCCCTTTAGGTAGCAATCTAAAAGTCTTCTTGGTGGGACATTTGCTTTGGTATCAGTGCTATTTGGACATCTGGAAATGCAAAGGGAGTCAAAATTTCACTTTTGGTCTGATTTTGTGGCAATGTGCTTCATGGCTATGAATATGACATTGATAGAGTGTGCATTTTTCAAAACAACAGCAACAACAAAACTTTGGGAAGAGTAAGACAGGGAAGCCTTATTAATGAAGCAAGTGAGGTCAGAGGTCTTTACAGTCTTATCAAAATGACAAAATTTATGAACCACATCAGAAAAAGCATCTACTTACCTTCAGCTGGTTGACATAATAAGCCCACTTGGGGCTCATAGTTATCTCCCTTGAATTTGCTTTTGTTTCTTTGTTATCTGTTCTCATCTTTAGCTCTTTTTGTCTTGATTACTATGGCCCAAGAAATATTTCTTTTTGGGGCCTGTTTCTCTCTCTGTGTGTGAGAGAAACAGAAATATACTTAATAGTTATTGAAACAGGAGTATTCTATGAGATTGTGATAGCAGGAAACTTTGATTTTGGGTTTTACTGATTAGATTCATTTGTTGTTATAGAAATGGCTAATTTATACTATTATGGAAAAGTAAAAAGTTGAGGCTTGGTGTTAATGCTTCATTCTACTGCAACACAAGAAGTCGGAAGTCAATGCCTTTTTTCCCCCTTCTCCCCCCTCACTTTTCTTTCCCTTTTCCCTCCACATTGTGTCCTACTATTTGCTTTGCATTTTGTATTTTACTCTATAATCTAATAAAATATATAAAAAAAGATTGTGATATCAGGGCATAGAAGTAGCTGAGTTTAGTATTTGACATTGATTCCAATTTCTGATTCCTCCAAGCTAATATATAGTTTCTAAATTTAATATGATTTAGCAAGATTATAACAAACAAATAACAATTCAGAAAAAAAAGTTAACAGTAGTATACCAAAAAAAGCAACAAATAATTCAAAATCTGCAGTGTAAATCTTTGACAAACTTTGAGTTCCTGGTTTCAGAGAATGGGTTGATTCACTACAGAATTACAGAACCATAGGTCCTTGGAGATCTCCTAGTCCAACCTCCTGCCCAAGGCTGGAGTCCTTGTACCGACCAGACAAATGAATGTCCAACCCTTTCTTGAAAACCTCCACCATTGGAGCACCCATAACTGCAAGCTGTCCCATTGATCAGTTTTTCTCAGTGTCTGGTTTTCTCCTTAGTTCCAGGTAGGATCTCTCTTTAATGAGCTTCCACCCATTGTTTCTTTTCTTGCCACTAGGTGCTTTGGAGAATAGGTCAACTTTCTCATCTTTATGACTGCCCTTCAAGTAGCAGACATTTATATCCTGCTTTTCCTTAGAAAAGTTTAAGAAAATTTAGTCACTCATCTGGTTTAAACCCATCTATTAACCCTTTGAAGTAAGATAGTATGAGAGAAACGAAGATCATCAAGGAATTTTTGTCTTGAGTAGACTTTTGAGTCTACTGCTGGTATAAGTCTAACCTGTAAACTTAGTGCACCCATCTTCCAAATGTTGAAGAGAGGACAAGGATATATTTGGTATTATTAAATTATGTTTACATGAAATGAACATATACACCTTTATATGCAGAAATGAAAGAATCATATTTGGACCAGACTTCTTAAAGCCACCAACCAATGAGGAAGATTTTAGTACTACCAGTACCAGTACTACTACCAGTACCAGTACTATTAAATGATCCACTGGACACATTATTCTGTTTCTCAATAGAAAAGGAAAGTGCAAAGTGGTGTAGATTAGTTGTATATTGGTTTTATTTTTTACTACAAGATGGCAGTTCTGTATGAGATACAAAGCATACATATAGGAGGCATATGGCTTATGGTTTATAGTCATCTTCAACAACCTTTCATTCTATCTAATAACAATAATATAGCTATGATATAAATAATACTAATTCATAATATCTGGAAACCAAATAGTTTTTTTTTTATACTGGTTAACAATTGACCAGATTGTTAGGTAAGTAAACCAGATGACATTTCTGACATGTATTCATAAATCTGTATTGTAGCTCTCATTTCCATATTTTTATGTACTTATAAAATTATGAGAAATTTGAGTCTTTTCAAAATTTATTTCCAATGTATTATTGATTCTGACAGAGGTGTAGTTGGGTCAGCTCTAAAGTAGTTTTTCCACCCATTGATGAACAAGTCTTCCTGGATAAATGTTGAAATTTATCTATAAATTGTGGAATTAAGAGTTGAAATTTTATTCTTGTTCAAGAGGATATGCTTATTCTTATTCATATATTATAAAGCTTTTACGATTAATTTCCTAAGTTACCCTGAATCAAATGGAAGATCCACAATTAGCTTTGGAATTAAATTTCTATTGCTAGGTCTTAATTTGGATTTATGGAGTGTAGGTTTATGACTATTTAAACTCATTTTGTCAGAAGTATATATTGTTATATTTAATGTGGCTCTGTGGCTCCCGAGGACGTGGACAGGATCCTGGGGAGGCTGAATGCAACCACATGTTTACTGGATCCGTGCCCCTCCTGGCTGGTACTGGCGGCCCAGGAGGGTACACGAGCCTGGCTCCAGGGAATTATAAACGCTTCTCTACGGGAGGGTGCCTTCCCCGTGGCCTTAAAGGAGGCGGTGGTGAGGCCCCTCCTTAAGAAGCCTTCCCTGGACCCAGATGTATTGGCTAACTATCGCCCGGTCTCCAACCTTCACTTTGTGGCGAAGGTTGTTGAGAGTGTGGTTGCGCAGCAATTCCCTCAGCACCTGGAGGAAACAGTCTATCTGGACCCGCTCCAGTCAGGCTTCAGGCCGGGATACAGCACGGAAACGGCATTGGTCACGCTGGTAAATGATCTCTGGAGGGCCCGGGACAGGGGTTATTCCTCTGTCCTAGTTCTTTTGGACCTCTCAGCGGCTTTTGATACCGTGGACCACGGTATCATGCTGCGGCGTTTGGGTGAGTTGGGAGTGGGAGGCACTGTCATGCGGTGGTTCTCCTCCTTCCTCACCGACCGTACGCAGTCTGTATTGGCAGGGGGACAGAGATCGACCCCAAGGCCCCTAACTTGTGGGGTGCCACAAGGGTTGGTCCTCTCTCCCCTTTTGTTCAATATTTATGTGAAGCCGCTGGGGGAGATCATTCGTGGCTTTGGGGTGGACTTCCATCAGTACGCTGATGATACTCAGCTGTACATTTCCACCCCAGGCCACCCCAATGATGCCCTTGACGTGATGGCCCGATGCCTGGAGGCGGTAAGGGTCTGGATGGGGAGGAACAGACTCAGGCTCAACCCTTCCAAGAACGAGTGGCTGTGGCTGCCGGCGCCTCGGCATAGTCAACTGACTCCATCGCTGACTATAGGGGGCGAAACTTTGGCTCCCTCGGAAAGGGTACGCAATCTGGGGGTCCTCCTGGACCCACGGCTGACACTGGAAGACCAGTTGTCGGCCGTGACCAGGGGGGCGTTTTATCAGGTACGCCTGATCTACCAGTTGCGGCCGTTTCTGGACCGGGACGCCTTGCGCACAGTCACCCATGCCCTCGTCACCTCCCGCCTGGACTACTGCAATGCTCTCTACATGGGGCTTCCCTTGAGGAGCACTCGGAGGCTCCAGTTAGTCCAGAATGCAGCTGCGCGGGCGGTGTTGGGAGGGACTCGTCGCTCCCATGTAACACCGTTGCTGCGTGAGCTGCACTGGCTGCCGGTGGCTTTCCGGGTGCGCTTCAAGGTGTTGATTATCACCTTCAAAGCGCTCCATGGCATCGGACCTGGATATCTCCGAGACCGCCTTCTGCCTCAGATTACCTCCCATCGGCCGGTACGCTCCCACAGAGTGGGTCTCCTCAGGGTACCGTCAGCCAGACAGTGCCAGCTGGCGACCCCCAGAGGGAGGGCCTTCTCGGTGGGAGCTCCCACCCTCTGGAACGAACTACCCCCAGAGATCCGGGTGATCCCGGATCTCCCTTCCTTCCACCGCGCCCTTAAGACATGGCTATTCCAACTAGCAGGACTGGCCTAAGGGGTAATTTTTAGCGGGGTTTTAAAAATAATTTTAAAATAACAAAGGCCAATCTAATATTTCATTTTAATTATGTTTTTACCGATGGTATTTTGATATTTTTGTATTTGTTTTTATCAGGCTGTTAGCCGCCCTGAGTCCGCAAGGAGAAGGGCGGGGTAAAAATTCAATAAATAAATAAATAAATAAATAAATAAATAAAATGGCTCTTACCATCTTGGTTTACCATGGGAGAAAAGCATACAAATATGCTGCTTCTGAAATATTCCATTTATGGAGGAAATCAGATTGGTTTGTTATGATTGATAGTGTTCAAGTTATTATCTTTGTAGTCACATACATAAATTCTATTCTATAAAATAGAAGCATTAAAGAATTCTAGCATTGGTTTCCATGGGAGCAAATTATCATGATCCACTAAAGTAGGCTCTATTTGCTACAGACTAGCAGCAATGACTATAGTCTGCTAGTCCTGGTCGTTACCTGCTCAAAAGTGTTGGCAAAAAGTGTATATTTGAAAAAGCAATGTTCAAAATAGAGTACTTATTTAGGAAAATTATGTACAAAAATTGTATATTGGAAGTGTTTCTAAAAAGCATGCATTAAAGGAATTTATATCCTTTTAAAAGTACATTAGAGATTGTTACAAGTGAAACTTGGATGTAAGAAAAAGTTACATACAAAACAACTGGGAACTATGCAATGGATTTTCCATCAGTTTTTCTAATCTTAAAAAGATATGGATATATATATAGTAGTGCAACTCTGACATTTTTGAAGTGATTACATATTCTGAATATAAAATCTTTTCTAAAAATTCTTTAGAAGCTTTTTTGAAGTTTGCTTGAGAACCCAAGCTTTGTGTAATATTTAGGTTAAATTAGGAGGCTGAGGTTTTAATAGTAACTAGTAAAACAGGGCTTAATTCATGAACAGTTTCTATAAATTTCTCAGGAGAAAGGGCAGAAACATTTCTATAAAGATTTCTCAAGGGCTAGAACCCCCTTTATCGATTTAGTAGTGCTGCTATTGGAAAAGCTCCAAGAAAAGAACTCCCCAATTCTATCTTCAGAGAGGTTGCAGATTACGGAAAAGATACTTACTTATTTGTTTGTGTCCCACCTTTATTATTTTTACAAATAACTCAAGGTGGCAAACATATTCAATACACCTTCCTCCTCCTATTTTGCCCACAACAACATTAAAGTGTGCTGGCTTAAGAGAGGTGACTGGCCCAAGGTCACTCAGCTAGTTTTTATGGCTAAGGCAGGACTTGAACTCACAGCCTCCTGCTTTTTAGCCTGGTAACTTAATTGCTAAATTCACTGGTTCTATGCATTAAATATTATATTTATTTTTGTGATATGAGAGGTGAAAATATTACATGCTTGCAAATTTGGCTGCTGTTGTCTGAAATCCAAGGCCCAGGTCTTTTGATGTACTATGTGGTTTAATTCTCAGACCATTGGCCTCAGTATACTATTTGATATCTTTCTTTCTTTCCCTTCTTTGACAATAAGGTCAGAAAAAATATTTTGCTATTTTGGAGACTGAACTTATTATATTTAATCAGACAACAGTTGATAAGAAATGTAACTAAAAACAAAAGTTGATATTTGGTTCAGGAGGAATTACTGTTAATTTTTGGGATGGTGTGAAATGATAAGATGCCATGGAAAATTTTCTATGAACTGATTACAAATAACAGTTTGTTAGAGGAGAGCTTTAAAACTTTAACTTTGTCTTTTTTTTATCATTATTGGTCTTCCTGTTTTATAAAATATAGAAATCACAAAAATTCTAGAGAATGAAAATAGTGGTAGTTATCAGTGTACTAAGGCTGTCAATGATTTTTGATGGGTTAATCTAACTGAAATTAACTCTTCAAAAGTCAGACGGTGGCCTCTCCAGTGATAATCAAGAGCATCATTTATACCAATGTTCTACAGAAATTAACAGGAAAAATGTACTCGGAAAAAGATTGGCCTAACTCATCAGGAGGGCTTTAAACTAAAATGGAGGGGGAAGGGTGACCAATCTTTAGAATCTCTAGAAAACAAAGCCAGTCATAAATCCCAAGAAAACAAATCAAAGTTTGAGGTAGGGAGTGATGAGGAAAAAAAACCTCCAACAACAATCAGAAGATGCAGGAAACATACCCACGGACAGGCATAAAAGTCTTAAATGCTTATATACAAATGCTCAAAGTTTGGGGAACAAACAGGGTGAATAGAAGCAATAGTACATGAGGGCAGGTATGACATAGTTGACAGAAACCTGGTGGGATGAAACCCATGACTGGAATGTACCGATGGATGGATACAAATTGTTCAAAAGAAATAGATCTACAAAAAGAGGAGGGGGAGTTGCACTATATGTAAGAGAACACTACATATCTACAGAAATGCATGTGATCAAAGATTAAAATCCCTCCAGAATATATATGGGTCAATATAAAAAAAAAAAAGTGACATTGCCATAGGTGTATATTACAGGCCACCCAACCAATCAGAAAAAATAGATGAACTCTTTGCTAACCAGTTAACAAATGTATGTAGGAAGCATACCACAGTAGTAATGAGAGACTTCAACTACCCAGATGTCAACTGGGAGACAAACTCTGCAGCGAGTGGGAGATCAAACAGATTCCTAACCAACCTAGCCGACAACTTTATCATCCAAAAGGTGGAGGAAGGAACTAGAAGTAAAGCTATACTTGACCTAATCCTTACTAATCGAGAAATGATAGAGGGAGTTGAAGTTGCCAGAACCTTTGGTGAAAGTGACCACGTCATACTGAAATTCAATATAATACAAACACAAGCAATAGTAAATAATCCAGCCAATGTCTTAAACTTTAAAAGAGCTGATTTTAACAAACTCAGAGAGAAACTAGGAAAGATTCCATGGATGAAAATGCTAAAGGGGAAAACAACTCAAGAAGTGTGGGAAACACTGAGGAGTATGATCACAGGGGCCCAGTCCAGTGCAATACCACTGAAAAAGAGAAACAAGAAATTCAAGAGGAAACCAGCATGACTGCACAAAGCTCTCTCTGACAAACTGAAAGACAAAAAGGACAAGTACAAAATATGGAAAGAGGGACACATAACTAAGGTTGGTTATCAGCAGACAGCCAGAAAATGCAAAGATGAAGTCAGGAAAGCAGAGGCTCAGAATGAACGAAGACTTGCAACATAAATCAAGGACAATAAAAAAGTTTCTTTTAACATATTAAAAACAAAAAAAGTCAAGGAAACTGTAGGTGCACTAAAGAGAGAAGATGGCAAGGACTTCCGGTTTGCCGCCGCGGCCATTTCAGAGGTAAGCTCCATCTTCCACGTCCGTTTTTGCTCCGCGGGGGGACCTTGTAGGGGCGACGAGCAAGAAGGGGACCCCCACTTGATCACAGGAGGGTGGCAGCCCTTCTGCTCGATCCAGGGCAGCCCTCCAAACTGGTGGAGGAAAGACCAGCCATAGCAATATGGCCCGTCACTAGGCTGCAGACAGCCGAAGTCAAACTTACTACCAAGCACTTTGAAAGCAACACAGATGAAACTGGGTGAGATCTGATCTTCTCTTTACCCTAAGTACTTTCTAATCCTGTAAAAGCTGCCTGAAATATCTTTCCCCCTGTGAGGAGAGAGGGAAGGGAATTTCTATTCCACCCTCTAAGAATAGTGGTGTTTGACTACCCAGGGGGATTAAAGTATCAAAAGAACAACTTTAATTTAATTGGATTTATATGTTTCTGAAACTTCGAGACCAAAATTTTTCCCATTTTTATTGGAGACTCTTGTTTTTATCTACAAAAAAGAAATGAAATTGAAAAAAGGATTATAAAAATTTTGGATTTAAAAAATCCTAAATGGTATCAGTGACATCGTGGTGAGGTTTGGTACTACAACTTGTTATTTCCTGAAAGAGACTTGGTTTGGCCCAGACCTTAGATAAGACTTTTCTGACCTTGGCACCACCTGTGAGAGACTTAGCTGAAAGAGAACAGCTGGGCAGCATAACTGGCCTATTTGAACTGTGAATGTACTGACTCTCAGAGTTATATGTGGGAAACTGCCTTCCTATCTCTTTATTGGAGGAATATTGGGTACTATATGAGACATTGAAATATGTCTTGCTTGATAAACAACTTTTACTAGAAAGATTATTTACAAACACATGAAAGAGATGGATGAAGACCAGGAAAAGGTTCTTTCCATGTTGAAAGCAATACATGAAACCATTGTTTAGCTTGTGATAAAATAAGACTTAACATAAAAGATCAAGACGCCAGCCCAGATACACAAACCTAAACTTTTACTACAACTGAAGAACCTATAATGCAGAAGATAACAGAAGAAGTAGGACAATCAAATATTAAGACAGAGGACTCAATTGACCAACAAATGCAGCTGATGGAAAATCCAGAAAAGGAAGTGACAATACTGAAGATGGAAATGACATCATAATAATAATAATAATAATAATAATAATAATAATAATAATAATAATAATAATAATAATAATAATAATAATAATAATAATAATAATAATAATAATAATAATAATAATAAAGTTGGAAGGGACCTTGGAGGTCATCGAGTCCAACCCCCTGCCCAGGCAGGAACCCTATACCATTTCAGACAAATGGCCATCCAGTCTCTTCTTAAAAACTTCCAGTGTTGGAGCATTCACCACTTCTGGAGGCAGGTTGTTCCATTGGTTAATTGTTCTAACTGTCAGGAAGTTTCTCCTTAGTTCTAAGTTGCTTCTCTCCTTGATCAGTTTCCACCCGTTGCTTCTTGTCCTGCCTTCAGGCACTTTGGAGAATAGCTTGACTCCCTCTTCTTTGTGGCAGCCCCTGCGATATTGGAACACTGCTATCATGTCCCCCCTCGTCCTTCTCTTCATTAAACTAGACATACCCAATTCCAGCAACCGTTCCTTATATGTTTTAGCCTCCAGTCCCCTAATCATCTTTGTTGCTCTTCTCTGTACTCTTTCTAGAGTCTCAGCATCTTTTTTACATCGTGGTGACCAAAACTGGATGCAGTATTCCAAGTG
>NW_015386416.1:1131075-1132830 GCF_001527695.2 Protobothrops mucrosquamatus
CTACGAATCCATCTGGTGGTGATGCTGTCTAACCCATATTTTTCTATCTTATCGAGTAGTAGGTTGTGGTCTACTTTATCAAATGCCTTACTGAAGTCCAAGTAAATTATATCCACAGCATTCCTCTGATCCACTAATTTTGTCACTTGGTCAAAGAATGTAATAAGGTTTGTCTGGCATGATCTGTTTTTGACAAACATAAACCATATATAAACCAGAAGAAATTTGAAAAAGAAGAACAGATTGAATGGAAGACAAATATATGAGGCCAAGCATGGGAAATTGGAATAACAGGGAGACAACCTAATGATTACAAATGGGCTAGTCCTTCCCAAAAAAAGGGCAATTAAATGGTCTCTTTTATTTCAAATAACATATATAATAATAGAGGGAGATCTATTTGATGACCTAAAAGCACTGATAATGGAAGCCTAATTGGCAAAGAAAGAAATTCAGAATAAGGTTGAAGAAAATTGGGTTTTTGACTTATTAGAGGGGATTTCACATTATTAATTAAAGGATTAAAGGGAGAAGTTGAGATAAGGGGAATTCTGGTCATTAGCTTTAAACTACTTGGAAATTAGTTGAAAATAAGGACTCTATCTGTTTAATATTTAAAAATTAGACCTAAAAAGAAAATTAATTATTATGAATATGTTTGATTTATTGATTAACCCAGGTAATATACATAATGGTTTTGATTTAATATTATTGTATTGTTGTATTGTATTATTGTATTGTAATACAATAATAATATTATATTATTAAGTAGATGATTTAATATGGTGGGAAATAGATAACTTTAGGAAATAGAACAAGATTATATTCAAATAGATAAAATATGTATTTTGGATGTTAGATTTTGTTATGAATTGACCCGCTCCAGTCGGGTTTCAGGCCGGGTTACAGCACGGAAACGGCATTGGTCACGCTGGTAAATGATCTCTGGAGGGCCCGGGACAGGGGCCATTCCTCTGTCCTAGTGCTTTTGGACCTCTCAGCGGCTTTTGATACCGTGGACCACGGTATCATGCTGCGGCGTTTGGGTGAGTTGGGAGTGGGAGGCACTGTTATGCGGTGGTTCTCCTCCTTCCTCACCGATCGCACGCAGTCTGTATTGGCAGGGGGACAGAGATCGACCCCAAGGCCCCTAACTTGTGGGGTGCCACAAGGGTCGGTCCTCTCTCCCCTTCTGTTCAATATTTATGTGAAGCCGCTGGGGGAGATCATTCGTGGCTTCGGGGTGGACTTCCATCAGTACGCTGATGATACTCAGCTGTACATTTCCACCCCAGGCCACCCCAACGATGCCCTTGACATGATGGCCCGCTGCCTGGAGGCTGTAAGGGTCTGGATGGGGAGGAACAGACTCAGGCTCAACCCTTCCAAGACCGAGTGGCTGTGGCTGCCGGCACCCCGGCATAGTCAGCTGACCCCATCGCTGACTATAGGGGGCGAAATTCTGGCCCCCTCGGAGAGGGTATGCAACCTGGGGGTCCTCCTGGACCCACGGCTGACACTGGAAGACCAGTTGTCGGCCGTGACCAGGGGGGCGATTTATCAGGTTCGCCTGATTCACCAGTTGCGGCCTTTTCTGGACCGGGACGCCTTGCGCACAGTCACCCATGCTCTCGTCACCTCCCGCCTGGACTACTGTAATGCTCTCTACATGGGGCTTCCCTTGAGGAGCACTCGGAGGCTCCAGCTAGTCCAGAATGCGGCCGCGTGGGCGGTGTTGGGAGGGACTCGTCGCTC
>NW_015386416.1:1133127-1151930 GCF_001527695.2 Protobothrops mucrosquamatus
GCAGGACTGGCCTAGGGGGAATTTTTAGTGGGGTTTTAAGAATAATTTTAAATTGACATAGGCCACATCAAATATTTCATTTTAATTAGGTTTTAAAGTGGGTATTTTTTATCTTTGTATTTGTTTTATCAGGCTGTCAGCCGCCCTGAGTCCGTAAGGAGAAGGGCGGGATAAAAATCCAAACAAATAAATAAATAAAAAAATAAATAAAGGGAAATGTTGGTTACCTAACACCTTGAAAATTATAAATATCAAAGGTTAAATTGGAATATTGATGAGAAACTAAAAATTGGGTAAAAATTAATAACAGGATATGGATTGTCCATGAAGATTGAATGTAATTAAGATATGTATAAGCTAAAAAATTATTGATAAATGTAATAATGATGTTTTTATTGAGTTGATACTAGCTTGAATACGAGACAGTAAATGTTAAGGGAAAAAGAGAAGAAATATTTGATGTTGCAATTTGAGATTTGTACTAAAGATTTTGTTATTGAACTATTGATTAACCCAGTCACCATGCTGCTTTTTAAATACCTAAATTTAAAATTGGAAAATTAATAAAATATTTTTTTAAAAAAGAGAGAAGATGGCAAGGAAGTAACAGGCGGTAGGGAGAAAGCAGAACTGCTTAACTCATTCTTTGCATCAGTCTTCACACAAAAAGAAAGTATAGCCCAACATACCAAAAGACAAACTAGAAACAAAAATTAAAATAAGCAAGAAAATGATAAGAGAAAATCTATCCGAGCTTGACGAATATAAATCACTGGGACCCAACAGATTACATTCCAGAGTTCTGAAGGAGCTGGCAGATGTTATCTCAGAACCATTGCATCATATCTTTCAAAACTCCTGGAGCACCAGGGAAGTACCTGATTATTGGATTTTTAAGAAGAGACTGGACAGTCACTTATCTGAAATGGTATAGGTTTTCCTGCTAGAGTAGGGGGCTGGACTAGAGGACATCTAAGGTCTCTTCCAGCTTCTATTCTATTCTATTCTATTCTATTCTATTCTATTCTATTCTATTCTATTCTATTCTATTCTATTCTATTAATATTTTTAATCTCCAGGTGATTCATAAATTCATCATTTAAAAAATATAAACCTAAGTGGGGATTCATAGGGGATTCATAGCCTATGAAAAACCAACTTGTTTCTTATCCACGATCTGTTTTAGATTAACCTGTCAGGAGTTTCATCTGCGAATGCTGCAGAATTCCTTGGTAAGGTCCCAAACTGCAGGTGTCAGAAAATAACTTGTCAGACAAGTGGTACCCTGATGTGTTTAATTAGATACTTTGCTGACTGCATAGGCAAACGCAGAAGCTCTTTCCAACACCCAATATTCGGGCACAACTGTAGATATCCATACATTCTCAAAGGAAACAAAGGGAAGGGCAAAAGCAATGTCAATATGTTGGCATTATGTCTGACAGTTTGATTTTAGTCATGTTAGACAGCCTATTGTGTGACACTATCTCAGTCTTAAGATATTATTGCTGTTAGGAATTTATACGGCACTGGTGTGAGGGATCCCATTGTGTTATTTTCTCTACAAACTAATGATATGTTTCCTGGTTTGAAGAACTTTTCATTTATTCTAAATCATCTAAAAACACACAAGATGAAAGGAGGGAAGGCTATAATAAAAATGCTCCCCACATGTTTAAATAAACAGGCTCTTGAGTTTCAGTTACTTACCAGGTTGACATTAAGAAAAGATACAATATACAAACTAATAAGGACACTTAAATACAAATGTAGATACAAGGCCTTGTGCTACACTCTTGCTGAGTGGTAGGGAGAAGATGGACTATGATAACCTGTTTGGGAATGGTGATTGTGGGATGGGATGAGCTTGGATATAATCTTTTAACATCCTCTCCCATCATCCTTTTTTTAATCTAGCACCCCACTGTACTGTTGAAAGCAATGCTTCTACTTACTTTAATTTAGTTAAGGAGAATGATAATTCACTTCAATGTGTTTTTATGAAAATACTTGTAATGATGACTGATGTTCAAGAAGCAAATACTTGTTACTCTCAGATAAATTTTTCTACACTGCGCATACAAATACACATTACTAGCCATGCATTTCCCCCAGAAATAAGTGAGATGCTGAAGTAATATTGCCATTAGAATGCACTAGCTCAACAGAGAACTTGAGAATGACCGTAAAAACTCTTTTAAATATCTCCTGTGAGAAGAGAAATAAAGGAAAAATTAGTATAAGACTTCCAAGCTCCCATTCAACCCAATGATTCTATGAACTAGAACCTGATCCAGATATGGACAGGAATCCACTAAAGAGATGTAAGGAGTAGTCAAAAAGAAAGGCGACATGAATAATTTTAGCAGTCAAGAATTTGTTTGCTTTATATTTATGCACCTTACTTTATACCTGTGAATGAAGTATATGTGTATGTAATATAGAAACAAAACATCAGAATAGCAGAGAGAGGAAAATTAAGACCAAATAATCAAAGTATAAATATGTCATTTGACAGAAGAAAAAAAGTAAAACAGCTCTCTTTTTGTAATGTTATGTATGAAAAAGTTTATTTGGCAATGGAATGATTTTAGAAATTGTGGATTATTAAGATGGATGGTGATACTGTATTTATCATGGATAAGTAAAATGGATATATGAAGGCTTGGGAGATTTGAACATACTGATTTTGTGAGATATATCACAAGATGTCAAAATAGAGCAAGAAACCAGAATCAGTAATAGAGTAAAGAATGCAGAATAAACACATGGACTACAGATGGACTATGTCTTATTAATGAATCAGCCTAGATATACACCACTTCACTATTGATTGCCTCTCTTAAGTGTGACTGTACGGGTCATCTCTTCTTGGCAAGAAGGACATCATAGAAGTTTAACATGTATATCTCATTCATCAAGAAAATAATCCATTTGATAGCAGCTTTGCTAAAATTAAATCAGAGTGAAGATTTCACCCATTACATATTCTTTGATAAAGAATACATTGATTCATACATTTGAATACACTGAAATAAAAAATATGGAGAACTTTAAAGAAAAACCCCCACACTTTTTGTGTTTTTTTGTTAACAGAACCAATATAGAGAATGATGTTATAGCCTTCTATGCAATATGTTGTTTTAATTCCCATTTGCACAGAGGAAGGAAATAGTACTTAAAATCTAATTTTTTCAGCAGTTTCCTTGCATTTGGAGGTTTTAAAATAAGTTAGAGTTTTTACTGTGCACAGAGGGAACTTGAATCAAAAGCACTGTCATAAGCTAAAAAGAAAAGGAAAAAATTAAGTTTCAGGTGGGATTAGCTGCTGCTTTTTTGTGGTTTTCTTAACTAGAACATTTTAAAATTATTACACTTTTCTACATTACAAATTCGAGTAAGTGCAAGGAAAATCTAAACAGTGAAACAAATCATTTCTCCAGTAAATAGCAGCATGTGTCACAATATTAGGATTCTACAAAAGAACTCCTGATGGATTCATTCTGATAAATTATTATAGTTTCTTCTTTATCACTTGACTTTATTACCTTCAGTATTTAAGTCATATAGTCTACACAGGCAAAATAATCTAATTGTGATCAGAGCAGAAAGGAAGCTGTGGCTCTGAGGCTAATTCATATAAAAATGTTGGATCGTGCTTGCTGTCAGAGGAGTCGTATGTTTGGGCCGCAAATCCTAGAAATAGGCCAGAAGGCAGATAACCCTTAAAAAATATGACCATTCTAGAGCCTGGTAAATAGTGGTTTAAACAAAAGTACTAATACAATCTGGAAAATTGATACAAGAGCTATATAAGAAGCAGCTGTTGCGTGTGTCTTATAAATGAAGACAAGTTTTTCAAAGGTGCTACAGCTTGTCTAATAAAGAACAGGATGCTTGAATTAAGAATAGAATTAATATATCTACTATGGCAAGAACATTGTGAGATAAATAAGCTTTTATTCTTTCTTCTCTTTTGATGGTGGTTTGATTTTGTGTAGGTGACCTTTGCCCTCTTCAGGAATATAAATATATGCAATCCTAACCTATAAAGGAGGGAATGATTGGAAATGAATGTATTTTTTCTCCTCCCACCCCACCCCACCAGAATCACTTGTATGAATCATCAGGTTGATAAAGATTTTGTTACGTAAACATACAGCTACAATCCATTTGGCCATGATTGAAGAGATCTTAAAAGATTAACTTTTCAGATAATAGGAAGCCTGTTTAAAAATTAAGAAAATGTATTCTATTTTTTTTGTAGAGACTGAGAGGGAAAACAAAGCAAGAGAATCTACCCATTAAGTGCAGTCTAAGCAGACCACTAGGTGACTACTGGGGCCACAGGGAAGGAAGGGTTGCAGTCCAGAAAAGGATTTATTAAGCCAGCTTCATTTCCAGCTGATTTACCTTCATGAGACAAATAGCTGAAAGGGGAAAAGTCCTAGGTCTTGCCCAAATTGTGATCTAAATGGAAGTAATTCAGTGGCTGAAATCCTTTGTAACCCCAATTCCTTCCACCTCAAAAAATCAACTGAAAAGGACTCTGAATATGTTGTTTGGAAAGTAGTCACTTTAATTTTCAAGCAGGTGCCAAAGAGTCTGATGATATCCCATACTATTTAGAACCCTTTAAAATCTGGATTTGAAATTTTGGGTAAAAACCTCTGTGGAAATGCAACATGTTTGCTACATGAAATTATTGTTTGTAATCAAGACATGAACACAAATGTGCCTTCAGATGGGGCAGGTTCACCAGTGCTCTCTTTTCTGTCCTGCAAATGACATATAGAAATTTCATGTAATATCTTATTATAAATCTACTGACCTATCAAGTCCCATTCTATTTTCATGTCTGTCCATCCCCTTTTATCTTCCATCCTATAAAGATGAAGAACAACTTTCATTTCTCAGCATAAAATTTGGACAAGTAGGGGTTGGAGAAGGCATTTGCTAGTAGCCCATACCATTATTACCTAATATGGAAAGCATTGTTGAAAGAAAAATCTTCATCAGGGTCCAGTCCAAGCCAGGAATAAACAAAGTGGAGGCTGCTTTAGGAAAAAATGGTTCTTGTTTATTAAGTTGCAGAACCAGACAGAAATATGGCTCTGGGGCAGCTGACCACATGGAGCTGGGAGTGGTTGGTTTTTATACCTTCTTGGGCTTTTGTGTTTGGAGTTGTTCTTGTTCCTGTGGCATGAACTTTGACCTGAGGTTCAGTGTGCCCTTCTGGTATTCTGATGGTGGTGGGTTAATCCTATTATGTCCTAAAGGTCATGTCCTGATTCCGTGAGGCTGTGGCTGATGGTTATGTCCTGTGTTGGATTTTTTGGGTGAGGGGTTGTTGATTCTAGAGATCTTTGTCTTTCTAATCCAATCAGCTCCAGTCTTCCTGGCTCCAGTCTTTCTGAAAGGATTATCAAATCTGCATTTCTACAGAGCTGGTTTCTGCTTGGGGCAGAGAGACTTGGGAGGGAGTTGCCTATGATTTTCTATGATTCCTTTGGGGAAATATATTCTGCTTTTTTAATATCCCCCAAAATATTTCTTTCTCTTGGGGGGTGCTGTCTTCCTACAGCATGTAAAATTCAGACTTACATATGTCACTCACAAGACCCTAGAACAGTACATCAAAGAAAAGAAGCCCAGCTGCCTACAGGATAATCAAGATATGAAGAACTGGCTGGGTTCATCTCAGTATAGGGCTATACATTTAAATCAATTGCAATTTTCAATTTGAAAAATCCACTCTATTGGAGGAAATGAAAATGGGGAACAGTGAAAAACAAATTGTCACCAAATGCTGGGATATAAAGTTTATGCCAAAGTCGGTCCAATATTAATAGCATTCATGTATGATTTCTGTTTATGGAAATTTTTAAAAAATTAAGAAAAGTAGCACAAGAAAAATAGGGTTTTTCATATACTCACAATATATTTTTAGATTATATATTAATAAGCAGTTTGGAACTATGGACCAATCTAAAGTTCTTTAAGAAACAGCACAATTTTACACTGTTGGCAGACTTTTCTTGAGTAAGCTGAC
This sequence comes from Protobothrops mucrosquamatus, assembly GCF_001527695.2. NCBI lineage: Eukaryota > Metazoa > Chordata > Lepidosauria > Squamata > Viperidae > Protobothrops > Protobothrops mucrosquamatus. Next base: position 1,139,180 of record NW_015386416.1, read on the forward strand.
TGAATCCAATAGTTAATAATTTGGTAAAGTTCACTCTATTTAGATTAGAAGAAATTTTAATGACACTTAAAAATATTTTAGATTATTCAATATGACCATCAACTTGTCCCATTCTATAAAAGTTAGGGTTTGGACACTGATAGTCTATTTCTAAACTGAACATATGGCATTATATATAATTAGACAATCCTGTGACGTGTTATTCTTTCAGAGGAAGGTAAACGTTTGATGTGATGAGCATGAACATTAAATATGTTTAAGGTCATCTCTTGACTATCCCTCTCTTTCAACATGGCTGACCATACAAAGATCAGAATCGTGAAAGCCATAGAATTTCCTATGACACTCAATGGAAGTGACAGTTAGACTTTAAAGAAGCATTATAGGAAGAGTATCGACGGCTGTGAACTTTGATCTTGGAGAAGACTCCTGAGAATATCTTGGACAACCAAGAAAACAAACTGAGGGATCATTGAGCAAATCAGCTCAGAATTCTCAATCAAGGTATGAATGACCAGGTTCAAATTAAGCTACTTTGGACCCATTAGGTGAAGTCTTAGCTCTCTGGAGAAGGCTCTAATATTGCAAAGGGTGGAAAGAAGGAGAAGAGGACAACCAAAGCAAGGGGGATAGTTTCAGTTATAGTGGCAAATCCCATTGGGTAATTTGAAAAAAACAGGTTAGGAATAGATCAAGGAGAAAATCTATGTGGTCACTAGGAGTCGAAAATTACTTGATGACACATAACCAGCAGCAAAATGGTGAATTTTTATCATGTTTTTTTCTTTTTTTAACAGGTTCAGAAGATGTTTGCTTTCTTTTAACTGGTTGAAATTGACCATAATTCTACTAATATCCCCCTTCTACAATTCAAAATTGGTTCGTTTGCTTGCTTGCTTGCTTTATTTCCAGTCCTCAAACAGCATGCCCACAAAAGAGAATATAATTATATTTTCTCTTATTGTAGGGTTTGAACAAAAGAAGACAATCTACTGTGTAGTTAACTGCCATCTGGCAGACCCAATCTGGGTCACAGGGAAGGAAGGGGTTGCAATCCAGAAAGTGATTTAATGAATTGGCTTCATTTCCAAATAATTTACCTACAGGAGACAGAGACCTTAAAATAGGAAAAACCCTAAATATTCCCCAAATTTTGGACATTAAGAAAGCAATGGATTTGTTTTATTTATTTGAAGTTTCATCTCTTAAACGTTTGCCTTGATTTCTGAAAATCACTTCCACAGGAACTCCTAAACACTTCTTCTCTTAAACTTAAAGCTTTCCAATTTGTCTCTCTGAAATTTGGTATATGTATTTGCTATAATAAGATAGTCCTTGACTTACAACTATTCATTTAATGACCGCTCAGCACAGAAAAAGTGACTTATAACCAGCACAATCAATGCAGCATTCTCACAGCTACATTATCAAATTTTTGAGTGCTTGGCAATTGACATGAATTTATGATGGTTGCAGCATCTTCATGTGAATGCCATTTGTGACCTTCCCAGCCAGCTGTTAATAATAATAATAATAATAATAATAATAATAATAATAATAATAATAATAATAATAATAATAATAATAATAATAATAATAATAATAAAGTTGGAAGGGACCTTGGAGGTCATCGAGTCCAACCCCCTGCCACAAACAAAGTCAATGGGGGAAATCAGAGTCACTTAATGACTACATGATTGTCTTAACAAACACAATGCTTAGCAACTGTGACAAAAAAGTCTAAAATTGGGTATGACTTACTTAACCACCTTGCTTAACAACAGAAATTCTGGTCTCAGTTGTGCTCATAAGTTGAGGACTACCTGTATTATTGTTGCAATTTTAGCATTAAAACTGCACATTTTAGAGCATTTATTGAAAAACATTAAAAGTATGGGACTTAAAGAATCCTGTACTAGCTTCTCTGAAATTTGATGTATTTTATCACCACATCCAATTCCAGAATGTATTCCTTTATTTCTGAAAATAAATATTATAGCCATCTATGTTTTTTCTATGTTAGTCTATAAAAGAAAGGCCAAATTCTATTCTGGATTTTGGAATCAAGCCACATTGGGCTACTTTTGAAGCAATCCAAATTACATCAGGCAGTTTTCCAAAGTTCCAGATCAATACAGATAAAAAATATTGTATACAATAAACCATACTTAAAAACAATAAAAACCTTAGTCAATAGGAACTGTTCTTTGGCTCCTTCCAGGTTCTAGGCAAGATTCATATACGTAGAAAGAAATGGCTATTTAGATTTTTATTTTGAGGGATCTGCAGTTAATACTCTAAGACAATATGGCAGTTTATTCTGTGATAGTTTGGGTCATATCAGATTGGACTTCATAAAAAAAGTTTAATGAAAAGTAGTTTACATTTGCAGAAGCCAGCTTAATGTTTCTTGAACAAGGTGCCCTGTTCTATGTGCTTGAAAATTTATCACTAATTATGTATGCCATCTATCTATCCAACTCTATTTTTTTGGTTTAAAGACACTTCTTAGTGATGGATGACTTATTTTTTTTTTAGATAGTCTCAAATAACATTTAAGTTATTTAGAAATCTATGGGTGGCTATCATGTGGATTTGTGCTTTGTTAGTTTTTAATTCCCTAATAATATTAGCTCCCTGAAGTCATCTGTGCTGCTTCCTCAAGGGGAGAGGGGTTATATCTGGGATGGATGAACAAAGAGCGCATAATCCCAGCAGGGTCATCTAAGTTGTGGACATCATTCCAGCTGCCCAGCTAAAGGAAGAAGGTATCAGATCTTGTGCATCAGTGATATGGGAAGATGCTAGAAGTGGATGATTACTTTGATGATAATGCCAAAGGCATTATTACATACAGCAAAGGAAAAAGCAAAAATGTTTTACCAAAAAACAATATGGATTGACAATATAAAATAATTCACATTAGAATGCTGGAAGAGAGGCTCCCCATGTCAGATGGCATTCAACATGCTACTCAGGGAGAGCTGAGGATCTTTCTGGGTACTAACGGTATTTATAACTGTTAGATTAAAGCCTTTGGAATAACAAGTTGATGATGTGCCATCTAGGAAAAGAAAACCCAAAGCTGCCAAAATAGAATTACAATGGGGACATGGATTATAAGAAAGCAGGAATCCTAGGAAAGCTGAGCGCAATGGAAGATGAAATGAAATGACTAAAAAGTGATATCTTAGGTATCATCAAATTGAGATGGATTGAGATTGGACACTCAGTCAGAAGATTACACTATTTATTATTCAGGACAAGGAACAGTGTTGCTTTTATAATTAGAAAGGGTATAGCAAGAACAGTACAATCAATGGTCAAATAATATTGATTAGACTTCATGGACAACTTTTTATAATAATGATGATGATGATGATGATGATGATTGATGATGATGATGATGATGAGAAAGAACTGGAGAAGATAACAAAATACAAAGACCTACAAATAGAAATAGAAATACTGTAGCAAAAGCAAGCAAGGGTAGTACCAATAGTAATAGGCACCTTGGGTGTAATACCAAAACAACTGGAGCACCACTTGAACACTATTGGCATTGACAAATTCGCCATTAGTCAATTGCAAAAAGCGGCCTTACTAGGAACTGCTTCCATCCTCCGACGATATCTGTAATACCATCAAACATACACATCTGCCTATCCCAGGTCCTTGGTAAGGACTCAATAGGTAGACAAAAATGCCAAATCCAGTCTGAACATCTGGCTGACTGTGCGATTAATAATAATAATAATAATAATAATAATAATAATAATAATAATAATAATAATAATAATAATAATAATAATAAAGTTGGAAGGGACCTTGGAGGTCATCGAGTCCAACCCCCTGCTCAGGCAGGAATCCCTATACCATTTCAGACAAATGGCTATCCAGTCTCTTCTTAAAAACTTCCAGTGTTGGAGCATGCACAGCTTCTGGAGGCAGGTTGTTCCACTGGTTAATTGTTCTAACTGTCAGGAAGTTTCTCCTTAGTTCTAGGTTGCTTCTCTCCTTGATTAGTTTCCATCCATTGCTTCTTGTCCTGCCTTCAGGTGCTTTGGAGAATAGCTTGGCTCCCTCTTCTTTGTGGCAGCCCCTGAGATATTGGAACACTACTATCATATCCTCCCTCATCCTTCTCTTCATTAAACTAGACATACCCAATTCCAGCAACCGTTCCTTATATGTTTTAGCCTCAAGTCCCCTAATCATCTTTGTTGCTCATCTCTGTACTCTTTCTAGAGTCTCAACATCTTTTTTACATCATGGTGACCAAAACTGGATGCAGTGTGGCCTTACCAAGGGATTGTAAAATGGTATTAACACTTCACGTGATCTTGATTCTATCCCTCTGTTAATGCAGCCTAGCACTGTGTTGGCTTTTTTGGCAGCTGCAGCACACTGCTGGCTCATATTTAAGTGATTGTCCACTAGTACTCCAAGATCCCTCTCACAGTTACTACTATTGAGCAAGGTACCACCTATACTATACCTGCACATTTGGTTTTTGTTGCCTAAATGTAGAACCTTACTTTTTCACCATTGAATTTCATTTTATTAGATAGTGCCCAGTGTTCAAATCTGTCCAGATTCTCCTGTATCTTAAGCCTGTCTTCTGGAGTGTTGGCTATGATGATCATTTAAATTTATTCTATAACCAGTGAAGAAGAGACAAGACTGATAAATTGAATTTGAAGTTGACAGAACATTCAAGCAACATGCATTATTGGAGAGTAGAATGCCAATGTTGGAAATATTAAGGAAAACACAGTCATACTATATAGTCTAGGAAACAGAAATGCCGCAGAATAATATATTAATTCTGATATTTAATTTGATAACTTCATTCTAACCCAATCTTCCAACAACCGATGCCTATATACATAGATATTCCACTTAGAATACACAGAAATAAAATTGACTTATTATTAGTACAAGGAAGCTGAGCTATAACTGCAGAGATATGATCAGGGATCTATTGCAGAACAGATCATAAATTGCTCATTTGCAAGTTAAAAGTTAACACAGAAGAAAAAAGCCAATCAATTTCCATCATGTGATCTTGTGTATATAACCACAATTTTCAATAAGAACTTTGGAATTTATTTGAAGATGTTAAGAATGAATGTGAAAAGAGATTGCTGAAGACCAAGAAATAGAAGAAATTATGCCAAAACAAATGGTGGAAAGTGTTGAGAAGAAAAGCCAAGAAAGATGAAGACCTCAGACAGGAATTCAACAGAGGACTCCTGTCTTGGCAGGGGATTGGACTAGAAGACCTTAAAGGTCCCATCAGCCCTATAATTCTGTGACAACCTAGAATGAAACAACCCATAATTCTCACTAAATGTACAAGTGACCAAGGTCAAATTGTTATATTGTGGACATTATGCAACTTTCTATCTAGATAAATTATAACGGTAGATGGAAGCAAGGAAAAGAAGACGATGACCAGCAGGAAGATGACTGTATGTAATTATAGGAATGATAAACATACTACTGAAAAATCTGAAGGGTTAGATTGTGGATATATAGTCCTGGAGAAAATATGTCAATCACGATTTTGTGGCACAATCACAATTTTGGCACCTAATCAACCAATCAATAACTGTGGATGGATAAAATTTCAAGTTGAAATTGTGCTTATCACACTTTTGGAGGAATAGGAAGCAATGGCTTCCTTAAATAATAAGATACAAAGTTACAGTTCTCAGAGCAATTTTAACTCTTGCATTTATCAGTCATTAATTTCAGCATCCTGATATTTGGAAAAAGTTAAAAACACAAAATCAGATAAAAATTTCAACATTATGAATGAAATTATCTTCATATTCACTTGAATATTATTGCCTTTTTGAAATTTGCAAATATAAATATGCATTTGTTCATTTGTTTAAATTTAATTCATTGTGTTTCTTTCAAGATATTTAATTATGATTCTAAGCTAAAATTAGTACAACAATTGGGTTTCTCATTTTTAGTTGTACTATGATAGCTCCTCAAGTTGGAATCTCATATTTTTAATATTGCTTTTGTGATCATCACTTTGTTCAGTACTTATCAGATTACAATCACCTTTCAGTGCAACTTGACTGTCCAAGTATTCTAATGGCAGATATTTTACCACTACATTTTTCTTAAGAATGAATAACACATGTGACTAGTGAATCTCTATATGCAAATTAACAACTTTCCTGCTTGAATATGAACACTGCTGAATAGATTAATGCATATTTACATGACATACAGTACTTCAATACCTGGCATCTGTAAAATGTACTAGAGAATGAGAAAAAAAATTCTGTAGAACTTGGGCAGTTAGTGTCTTTCAGAAATGATGGAATTTTAAAAGCATAATCCAAATACAATTCTTGTCCATATGCTTCAAAATCTAAAAAATACTGTAAAAATTCTCAATCCTCCTTCAATTATAGTGGAAAATTACTCAAAGTATATTTAAAATGAAATACTTTCACCTACTGAAATCAGATGGATTTAAAATTAGCATGCAAACAGATTGGGTACCAAATTAATATAAAACTTTCTGTCACTTCTGAATTCTAATTCTTGTTAAAATCTTTATCTTAATCTATTTTATTCTGAGATACAGCCTAATTCCTTTGGTAGTATGCATATGATACCATGTACATTTAGAACCTTCAGGCAGTGCCTAGATTAGCTATTAATCTTACTTTATTTTATATCTTTTAATATTGTGCACCACTACACAGAACATGGTAGCTGTAAAACATCTGTAGCAAATATAAACTATTTCTTTATATCCATTTGTGCCATGAGACTCACAGGAATTATTTTCTTATTTGTGGTTGTCACTTAAATATTTATTTGAAAATATTTAAAGATCCATAACACTTACAAATGAACATTGGGGTGAAATGCTGGTATTTCCATTTTACTAATAAGAAACTGGAGTCAAGTGATAGTGATTTTTAGCTGTGTGAATTTAAAAGAAGCTAGAATTAACTTCAAATTTTAAGTTGCTATTTTGCAATTGTAGATGAGCACATAGTCTTGATTATCTTGAAAGATCAACTAAAATATAACAGTGGATGAATTTATATGCTAAACAGTAGTTATTTAGCTTTGGTTTAGTATGTGTGAGCCTTTATAATTGACTTATTCATGAGTGCAGGTTTATGAATTGACATGAAGTATGATCATCTCTTTGTGATTTGTTCATGATTAAACAAAGTATATTTATTTGACATATGAACTTAGTTACAGATCCCTTTCAAAAGGGTTTCAGGCTTTATATCAAACTAAACATATCCCATCAACTGTGAATTTTTGTTTTTCAAAGGCTTTATTTCCTCTGTTTTGTTTTGGTGTTTTGTTTTGTTTTGAATTCCATCTGAGTGATAAAAGTTTGGATGACCTCCAAGTATGAATGTAAGGTAACATTTAGAATTTAGAAATGATTATTGTTGTTTATAACTTTGTGAGGAATCCTTTGTAACTCCAGCTTGATTTTTTTAATCCTTTATAGCTACCTCATCCCTGAATTCCCAACTCCAGCAGCTCCAGCATCTCCAACAATTCCAGCAGCAGCAGCAGCAGCAGCAGAGCCAAATTAGCCAGCAAGGACAGGGACAAGCTAGTCAATCCCAGCAGCAACCAACACAGCCACAACTGCCTCAACAGCAACAGCACCCTCCACCTCCACCACCACCACCACCACCACCACCACCACCACCACCACCACCACCACAGCAACAGTCTCAGAATCAAAATCCACCAGCTCCAGCTCTTCAAACTTCAAGCTCCCCCACAAAGACCAACCTACCTCCAGTTCATGCTCTTCCCTCTTCTCTCACATCCTCAAACCCCCTTCAGGTAAGTGCTAGATGATCTGCTTGTTGTCTATTACCTTATCCAGCATTGTCTTTTATTTGAATAGTTTTAACCATTTTTCAGTGGTGATAGTGAATAGTTTCTACCACTTTTTAGTGTGGCCTGATTTTATTTTACATAATGTAAGCATTATGGTGTAGCATATTATGGCCAAAACTCTGGATTATTCATTTTTTTCTTAAATGAGTGACTGACATGACAACTCTTATTTTATCATCTTTAGCATTTCCAAAGTTTTAAGATGTTTATATGCTTCCCATGCACATACAGTATACATACACTCATATTTTGACTTCACAATAACCTTTGGATTCAAATGTTTCATGCCAGCATATTTCACATTTGAAGTAGGGATGGTGCTAGTGTTTCTCTACTACAGATGGAATGTGGAACTGGAGAAAGAAAAGGAGAGCTATTTTTCAGCCCAGGAACTACTGGGTTTTATTCATCTGTTTCATGTTAAACTGTCCTTCCTTCAGAGGGCCAAGAGTAGAAATTATGATTTCCTTCCCCCCTCATTCCAATTATATCTTCACAATGGACTTAATGTGGACTGTTGTAATGAATAAATAGGTTAAAAAGTACACAGTAGCAATGGATTTGATAAAAACTTAAGGAATGAAATAACATATTAAAGGGGGGGGGGGGAAATTGCATCAGCATTCAGAACTACAGAAGTATTTCTGATTAAACATAGACAACAGTAACAATTAGAATAGAATAGAGCTGGGAGGGACCTTGAAGGCCTTCTAGTTCAGCCCCCTGCTCAAGCAGAAGAATCTATACCATCTCAGACAAGTGACTGTCTAGCCTCTTTTTTAAAATCTCCAGTGATGGAGTGCCCACGATTTCTGGGGGCAAGCTATTCCACTGGTTAATTGTCCTCACTGTCAGGAAGTTTCTCCTTAATTCCAGATTGCTTCTCTCTTTGATCAGTTTCCAACCATTGTTTCTTGCCTGCCCTCTGGTGCTTTGGTGAATAATGTGACCCCTCCCCCCTCTTCTTTGTGGCAGTCCCTCAAACTGCTATCATGTCTCTCCTATTTCTTCTTTTCTTTAAACTAGCCAAACCCAAGTCCCACAGCCTTTCTTTATATGTTTTAGTCTCCAGGCCTTTGATTATCTTAGTTGCTCTTCTCTGAATTTTTTTGAAACTCTCAACATCATTTTTGTGATATGACCAAAATTGATCTTACTAGGGTTTTATAAAGTGATCTTGATTCTATGATCTTGATTCTTGATTCTTGATTCTTGATTCTATGTCTCTGTTTATACAACCCAGGATTGTATTAGCTTTTTTGGCTGCTTCTGCACACTGCTGGCTCATGATTAAGTGATCGTCCACTAGGACTCCAAGGTCCCTCTCACAATTACTTTTTTAAAGCCAGGTCTTGCCCAATCTGTACTTCTACCTTTGATTTTTCTTACCTAAATGAAAAACTTTGCTTTTCTCCACATTGAAACTCATTTTGTTGGATAGGGCCCATTGTTCAGGTTTGTCAAGATCTTTTTGGATCCTGAGTTTGTCTTCTGGGATGTTGGCTACTCCTGTCAGTTTGGTGTCATCTGCAAATTTGATGAATTCCCCTTCAATTCCCTCATCTAAGTCATTGATGAAGACAATTAGCAGTTTCAATATTTTTAAAACAGATACATTGCCTGGAGAAGAGGAGAGTAACGACTGAAAAAAAACATATTTTACCAAATATTTCCTTTATGTTCTCAATAAATAAATCCAATATAATGTATGATGTTTCCAAACAAACTGGAAAAAATATATTCCCTAAAACAGGGATACCTAAAAGGAAAGTTGTGACTGGATTATTTTTATCTTCCAAAAAATATTTGACTACAATTTCCTGAATTCCTGACTATTGTATTGGAGGGCATTAAATACTCACAGATGCCTCTAATTTATTAAATATATCATTTAAACTGTCTATAAAGTACGTTTGGTAGTAAGTATTGTGGATCAAGTGTACATGTTAATAATTTGACTGATTATTCTTTGTTTCCAGGTAAACACTTTGATTAATCTATAGCAGTGATGGCGAACCTATGGCACAGGTGCCAGAGACGGCACTCAAAGCCCTCTCTGTGGGCATGCGCGCCGTCGCCCCAGTCCTAGGTCTTCAGCTGGGTTTTATAAAACCTTTTTGCTTTAGGCCTCCACCGCCATGTGCAAAAAAAAAAAAGGTTCAATCAATCAGTCAATTTCAACTTCTCGCGGGGAAAAAAAGATCTTGCTAAGTTGGAATTGATTGATTGAACTTTTTAGTCCCACCCAGTCTGCTGTTACCACTGCAGCCATGCCCACCCAATGGGCCATGCCCACCCAATGGGCCACGTCCACTCAGCACCCGACGATGCATAAGTGGGTTTTGGGTTGCAGTTTGGGCACTCGGTCTCTAAAAGGTTTGCCATCACTGATCTATAGGTTCCAGATGTTTTTGATGATACAGTGTTGACACACATTTTTAGCAGAATTAAACTCCTATTATGCTTGAAAAGAAAATTGTTTCCAAAGAAAACAATATTTTTTTGCATTACATGGGGAAAGAAAGAAAGTACAAATTCAAGTAAATGTTAGGTAGGTAGAAATGGGCATTCTGGTTATTCAGAATGTCAGCTTTTTCACTTGTTCCTTTCATTGTTTCTTTGATAATAAATTATCCCTTGGTGATGATCATGTCAATGCCATGATGTCAGTTTTACTAGTTGATTTCTACATATCACATAGCACAAGAAAAAGCAAAATTGTTTTCCTCCTGGCCAGATGTATTCCTTTGATAGAAGAGGCCCAGAATGGGCTTCTGGAAGTGGTATCCACACAGAGAACCGGTTGTTCACATATTTGAATCCCACCACTGGATTGGACTAGACAACCTCCAAGGTCCCTTCTAACATTATTATTGTTGTTGTTGTTGTTGTTGATCTTCTTGACACTGCCTCCAAGAATCAGATAACATTACTGCAAACTATTTTTAATTGCTTATAAAAATACATTAAAATTATTCTTGCAGGACATCAGTAGTTGGGGTTCACCTAGTTGTAACATATGCATGTAAGCATGTGTGTTTGTGTATAATGACAGCCAGTTTGGTGTAGTAATTAAGGCACCAGGATGTAACTTGGAGACTAGTGACTGATGTTGCAGAACAACACCCACAGTTACTACAGTATCCCCATTGTGCTAGACTCTGCATCTCTAGACTGAAGCTGCAAAGACATCTCCATGATGAACTGCACACAAAAGTATGTCTTATTCAAACTCGAAGGACTAGCATATATATCACAAGTGTGTTTGTGTGTAATGTGTAATGTATGCTTAAGGTACCAGAATGTAGTCTGGAGACTGTGAGTTTTAGTCCTGACTTAGGCACAAAGCCAACTGGGTAATCATGGCCCAGTCCTAGTAAGAAGCCAGTAACAAATCACTTCCAAAATGTTGCCGAGAAAACAGAGACAAGTCTTAGCAGGCACCAGGTCTCAACATTGTCTTGAAAGCATAACAATAACAACAACAATATTAACTCTGGAAATATTAAATTCATTGGACCGGAACACCGTAATTTAAAAAAAACACCCTACTCTACATAGAATTCCTATATTCTTAGATGCTTCCTTGATTAGGACTTGGGTTTTAGGTTTCCACCTATCTTACTTTAACCTAATTGCAGATTATCCACAAATAGTAAAGCCCTGCAAATAGAAATAGAAAGATTGGGGCAAAAGAAAACAAAGACCTCTTGGGTGTAATCCCAAAACAACTGGAGCACTACTTGAAACCAACAGCATTAACAAAATCACTGTTAGTGAGTTGCAAAAGGCAGTTTTACTTGGAACAGATTACATCCTATGATAATACCTTTACGATTCTCAAACAACATTTTCTGATGCCAGGCCCTTGGGAAGGACTTGATAGGTGGACAAAAATGCCAAATCAAGTCTAAACATCTGGCTGACCATGTGATGAACCATAATAATAAAAACTAAAGTCAAGAACAAGATTAGTAATGAATACATCATGAGACTAAAGAAGATCTTACAATCCAAACCCATTGTAAGAAATACCATCAAGGCGAGGAGCTTCCTGTGGTGAGGCGCCGCCGAAGGAGGCTTTTTCCTGAGCCTCCAGCCAAGGACTGCGTCAAAGCCGTCAAAACAGCGCGGATCAGCTGTTTTGCGGCTCGGAACTTTCTCCCCGGGCGAAGGGGAGAAAGTGAGTTTGGCTGGGATAGGGGTTGAGTTCCCTAGTCCCCCCAGGAGCGTTCCTGGGGGGATTTAGGTGAGAACTCCCCCGGAGTCCTAGCCTCTTCTCCGCAGCTCGGTGTGTCTTCGTTCCTCGGAGTGAAGCCAGACGTCGCCGCCACTGCTGTTACATTGTAGCTGCTTGTGAGTAACTTTTGAAACAGACGGAATCTGACAGGGGATCTTTATTTTACTTAAAAAGTGACTTTAACTCGAAGATTTTATTGGGATTTTTTGCTTGCTATAAGTGAAAGTGACAAGAAAATGGCCGCGGAAGCATTCCTTTCTTCTTAACAAAAGGAAAACTTTCACTTTCTTTCCGGGTGTGGATTTTAATGGATTTTAATTTTTTTTTTTATTTAAAATCAAGTTTTTTAAGTTTATATTTGCTGTGACTTTTAAAAGAAAAAGAAAAGAAAAACAACGACACCAAGCTGGCAGGAATAGCCAACACTCCAGAAGACAGGCTTAAGATACAGAAGGATCTGGACAGACTTGAACACTGGGCACTATCTAACAAAATGAAATTCAATGGTGAAAAAAGCAAGGTTCTACATTTAGGCAAGAAAAACCAAATGCACAAGTACAGCATAGGTGGCACCTTGCTCAATAGTAGTAACTG
>NW_015386416.1:1153634-1178695 GCF_001527695.2 Protobothrops mucrosquamatus
GATTTGGAATGATTTGTTTTAGTCCTGTATTTGATTCCGGGAAGCTCAGGGGGGGAAGGGGGTTAGAAGTATTAAAATAAAAATTGATGTATTCATATGTTATAATTGTATTGATAAGAGGAAACGCTCGGTTGGTATCCCGGCTTGCACTCGATGAGGTGGTCAGGAAGAGGGGGGATGTAGAAAGGGGAAGGAGGAAAGAGGAGAGGTTGTGGGTTAGAGGTAGGAAGGAAAGGCAAGTGGATGAGAGCGGAGGCAGGTCGGAAACTGCTGAGCGTTTCTGATAATGTATTGAATTGGATTGTTTTTCTTTGTGTATGTTTGTGTTATAAATGCATCATATTACTTATTGTTTAATTATAAAAATTAATAAAATTTTCTTATAAAAAAAAAAAAAGAAATACCATCAAGGCAATTAACACTTGGATAGTTCCAATGATTAGATTTTTATTTATTTATTAAATTTTTATGCCAATTATTTCCCCTATAAGGTGGAATATTTCCCCTGAGTGGCATAAAATTAGAATAATAATTAAAATAATATAAAAGCAGCATAAAATGAGAATAATAATTAAAATTAAATAAAAATTAAATAAAAAATTAGATACATAGCTGAAGAGTGGACTGTAATCAGGAAGAACTAAAGATATAAGACCACATTAGCTGCTGCAAGAAGATTGTACAGACTGACTACAAGCAGCGGCATGACAAAATAGCAGCAATGGCACATTGGAAGATCTGCAAGAAATTTGCCTGCAATCAAGAACTGGTGAACCATAAAATAGAAAAAGTAATGGAAAATGAAAAATCTAAAGTGCTCTGGAGTTTTAGAATTCAAACAGATAGGCCCCTTGACGCATAACATACCAAACTTAGCAATTGTCAATAAGCAAAAGAGCGTGGATAGTGGACATGGCAGTACCTGGTGACAGCAGAAGAGAAGAGAAGGAACTAGAGAAGGTAACAAAATACAAAGATCTGCAAATAGAAATAGAATGATTGTGGCAAAAGAAAGCGAATGTACTACCAATAGTAATAGGCCCCTTAGATGCAATCATCAAAACAATTGGAGTACCACTTGAACACTATCAACATTGACAAATTCAGCATCAGTTAGTTGCAAAAGGCAGCTTTATTTAAAACAACTTACAATACCTTTAACACCATAAAACATCATCTGTCTATCCCAGGTCCTTGGGAAGGAGTCAATAGGTGGATAAAAGTGCCAAATCCAGTCTGAACATCTGCCTGACTACAACAAACCATTATAATTGCAAAAGGCTACATTGTTTGGATCTGCACACATATTGTACTAGCCAAATACATTTTAACCTCTTACATTCTTTGGAAGAACTCAATGCATATAAAAGACAATATCAGCTAAAAAAAGTGGCAGCTGGGATGTCACATTTTTGTGTATATAATATTAATAAATATCCATAGTTTAAGAAGTAGAACTAAAAATACAACTGTTTTAGTTAGATAAATCCAGTATTTAGCTAACAATGTTGGTTCATATCATTATTTAGGGTACTTTAATTTAATCTGGGGTTAATTATAATATGTAGGCTAATTATAATTTCAATCTTGGATTACAATTTCTATAATCCCCAGGCAGAGTAAGCAACTCATCTCAAGGTTGCCAAATTGAAGAAAATTGTCTAGGAATTTCACAAACAATACTGGAACCTTGATTATTTCCTCCTTTTCACAAACAAATTATATCTTATTAATCTATTTTCACACAATATGCAGGGTTTTAATTGCAATCCTTTTTATCTCAATAGCACAATGTTTTTTAGAAGTAATAATATGTAACATTAAGATGTGATTTGTCCATTGCATTAGAGGTAGCTTAGAGACTCTAATATATAGATTATTAATGAAAAATAGATCCAAAGAGGTTGCTGTCACATTTTATTTCCTTGGTGCCTTTGCATAACTGAGTATATACCGTGAAGATAAGCACAAAGATCTTTGTTAATTGTCCATTTGGTGTCCATTTTTTAAAAATTAAACATATTATTGAAATATAGCATTATATAGAGTTATTCGTGTCAGGATCTCTTTTATAAAATCAGCATAAAATTTACCTTTTAAAAGGTAAAGTCTCTTCCAAGTCAGGCTTGACTCTGGTGATGTCACAGACACATTTAGATTTCCTGGCAGCAACACAGACATGCTTCTATGATGTTGTTTCAACTTCTCAGTCTACAGCTCTGATAGTCAGAGAGTTCCTAATGAAGAAAATCTGAACTCAGCTCAAGTTAGCTTCTCAGGTTTGCCAGCTGCTAAGACTATTAACTCTAAGCCAATATGTTCAGAGGTTGGACTAGAAATAAGGACACCTAATGTGTCTCAACCCAACCAAAAGAGTTACTATTGTCGGAAAAATGAAGGAAGTTCCCACGTTGCTTCCGTGAGCTCTTGGGAGAAAAAGCAGAAGATAAACATAACAAATAAATGAAATAGGCCTAGGTAAATCAACACTTTTTGAAAAGTAATATTTTGAAGGATTAAAGGATAGTTGACCAAACTACAGCCCAAAATTACTGGTATTGGATTGACAACTCAGAAGCCAGGGCAATATTCCTCACCTACCAAATGTTCCCTGAGACCCTTCAGTTGCCAAACAACACATTGTGTGAGTCTTAGAGTAGTATGTAGCAGATACCTGGCAACAATTTATATTCTATTATAAGACTTCTAAGAGATGTTACTTTTTGAATTGTTTTTGCCCATTGCTTTAACTTAAATATTGATTTGGTATTAAATTCATGATAATAATAGCATCCAAGGTGAATGATCTTTATGAACTGAAACAAAGCATGATTGTCTTGAAGAATATTAAGGGAATAAAAATAAACTAAGGTTAAATTTCATTTCTGAATTCCTGATTTTTCATGTGGGTTTAACTTCTTACATTATTCAGGGACTGTCCAAGAGATATTGGTTTAGAACAATGCAACTGAGAAAGATAATTGTAAATGCCAGTATTGTGAAAGGATGATTATGTTTATTTCACAAGGGTCTGAAGGATAGCAATAATTATAATTAAAAATATACAGCTGCTGCTATCATATCTCCAGATAGAAAATTAAATGAAAATGAATTTGTTATATATAGACAAGGCATCTGACTTTTTTGGGGTTATTAGCATGAATATCTGTATTGGACTAAAAACTAAATCCTCAGAATGATTCTTGTCAGATTTCTCAATAATTAATCATATTGTGATTATATTAGGACTATGTATGCAGTACACAAGGGGCAGCTACTTTTCCAGACGGTTAGTTGTTATTGTAATTATTAATTTGCCAAATATGCACATCTCACAGAATAATTAGAGTATTATTCAGTGGTGGGATTCAAATATGTGAACAACTGGTTCTCTGTGTGGATGCCGCTTCCGGAAATCCATTCTGGGCCTGGGCAACAAAAAATTAGCTACCAATTCTGCCGAAGTGGTGCGAACCAGCTGAATCCCACCACTGATATTATTGATCTGGAGATTTTTCTGCTTTTCTGGAGGCCTAATTGATTGTGTTACTTTTCCCATTGATCATGAAAATAATTGATGATTATAGTTTATTTCTGATATTTTCTCTTATCCCATGCTTTTTCATCTTCCTATTACTTATCCTATTCCCTGACTGCCAAAACTGTAAGATGCCAGTTCTGCTGATCAAGAAAAAGTGACTAGCATGATTAATGCAATCTGAAGAAGGGACAGAGGTGACAGCAGCCTTTGCATTTAGGCTGTGTAATAGCAGCATTAAGATTATTAGATAACTAGTCCAACCAATATATAGGGGATAACTTGTTATTATTATTTATTTTTTCTATTATCTTAACAATTTATTTTTATTTCTCGAAGATCTTGCTTACTTTATGTTTCCATACTATATACTCTTATGAATGGACATATATTTTAAATTTTATTTTTTTTTAAATGGATGGATGATCTGATGGATTTTTCTTTTACTGGATTTTTCATGCAAGTAAAAGAGCTCAAAGATGATTGAATTTATTTTTTTATTCCATCATCTTTCCCCAAGTTGTACTACAACCCCATAATTCTAGCTATCCTATTTAAAACACAGTCTTGAACAGAAATTTATTTATTTATTATTCAAGTTCTCAGTGTGGTTTTCAATACAAATGGTGATGATAGGCCTTATTAAAAGAAAAAAATGTAATTCAATTTTGTGCATATCCTTAGAATATTATGTTAGTCAACGGATTTCTGTTTCAATGGATACAACATTTAACTGGATAGTTTTCAAATAGTGTGTTTTGAAAGAATAGATTGTATCTGAATTGCTGATAGGTAATAATAATAATAGTAGTAGTAGCAGTAGTAGTAGTAGTACTACTACTAGTAGTAGTTAGAAGGGACCTTGGAGGTCATCTAATCCCACTGGTGGTGGGATTCAAATATGTGAACAACCGGTTCTCTGTGGGGATGCCAATTCCGGAAGTCCATTCTGGGCCTGGGCAACACAAAATCAGCTAACGGTTCTGCTGAAGTGGTGCAAACTGGCTGAATCCCACCACTGCTCCAACCCCCTGCTCAGGCAGGAAGCCTTATACATTTCAGACCAATGGCTGTCCAGTTTCTTCTTAAAAACTTCCAGTACTGGAGCATTCACAGCTTATGGAAGCAGATTGTTCCACTGATTAATTGTTCTAACTGTCAGAAAATTTCTCCTTAGTTCTAGGTTGCTTCTCTCTTTGGTTAGTTTCCATCCATTGCTTCTTGTCTACTCTTCAAATGCTTTGGAGAATAGCTTGACTCCCTCTTCTTTGTGCCAGCCCCTGAGATATTGGAACACTGCTATCATGTCACCCTTACCAAGGGATTGTAAAGTGGTATTAACACTTGACACTTAATTCTATCCCTCTGTTAATGCAGCTTAGCACTGTGTTGGCTTTTTTGGCAGCTGCAAGCATACTGCTGACTCATATTTAAGTGATTGTCCACTAGGATTCCAAAATCCCTCTCACAGTTGCTACTATTGAGCAAGGTACCACCTATACTATACCTGCGCGCTTGGTTTTTCTTGCCTAAATGTAGAACCTTACTTTTTTCACCATTGAATTTCATTTTATTAGATAGTGCCCGATGTTCAAGTTTGTCAAGATCCTTCTGTATCTTAAGCTTATCTTCTGGGGTGTTGGCTATTTCTGTCAGCTTAGTATTGTCTACAAATTTGATGAGTTCCCCATCTTATCCCCTCATCCAAATCATTGATGAAGATGTTGAAGAGCATTGGGCCCAGAACAGAGCCGTGGGGAACCCCACTACACACTTCCCTCTATGTAGATGCAGTTCTATTGAGGACCACATGCTGAGTACAGCCGGTCAGCCAGATGAATCCATCTGGTGGTGATGCTGTCCTCTGGTCCACTAATTTTGTACCTGGTCAAAGAATGCAATAAGATTTGCCTGGCATGATCTGTTTTTGACAAACCCATGTTGGCTTTTGGTAATGACTTTGTTTGCCTCTAAGTGTTCACTGATTCATTGCTTGATTATCTTTTCCAAGATCTTCCCAGGTATTGAGGTCAGGCTGATAGGTCTGTAGTTTCCTGGATCCATTTTTCTTTTCCTTTTTTGAAGATGGGAACTACATCAGCTCTTTTCCAGTCCTCTGGTAGTTCCTCAGTGCTCCAGGATCTTTGGAAGGTATAGTTCAGTGGTCACCCAGTGGCATCTGCCTTTTTTAAATGTGTGCAACCAGGGGCTATGGAGGCTTCCATGACATTGCCACAATTATTTCTCCCTTTTGTGGACACGGTTGACATCAGCATACTAATCCGGTGATTTCCTTTTGGAGTCTTAGCAATGCTGAGAATGCTGATAAATGCAGTAACTAAAATAGTTGGATGTTTATTCTCCATTATATTAATGCATTCATGTGTCTTTAAAAAATTTGATCAATTCTCGTGCTCTGAGATTATTTAAACAGGGATTCATAATCCATGAGCTAAAAGAAATTATTACCTACTTTACCTTAGGGAATAAAAAGAAATAAAAACATGAAGAGATTTCAAAAGAATGAAGAGATTTCAAAATAGTTCAAAGTTAACTTCCAAGGTAAAGGTGCAAAGCAGTAAATTCTAAGCCTAGCACTATGAGGCTGTGAAGATGACTACATTGAGGATCTAGTCAACTGGGGAACAGTTATCTTTTAAGTCTTCCCAGCCTTTGCAGAACTATCCAACTGCATATATCACATGCACATAAAAATAGGCAGGATTTCAATCACTTTATCATGACTGCCGTGTTGAGATTCTCCATGGACATGCCCCTGGATGTCCCACTACATGGAATCAGATTTTTATCAATGTGTAGATCTTTTTACCTCTTTTCCAAACTTCTATGGGCTGTGGTGGAGATAAAAAGAAAATAGAGAATGCTTCTAGAAACTTTTTGAGGGAGAGGGTTATCATCCCTAACCTCCATAAAGTGACAGTTAACCTGGAGATTACCTCTGGTTAACCAGGGGGAATTAGTTTAGCTGACATGGTTAACTAGGGAGAATTAGTTTAATGTTGCATAGCTCCAGGTCTACTTTAAGTTAAAACTAATCTTCTGGATTTGTTCACCTGGGCAGGATGTTTGGAGAACATACTAGCTCCCTGTTCATCTGGTTTATGTCTTGTGTGATCAAGGCCAATAGTTATGGTAGTGAGGAGTTTCATTCCCATTTTTTGGCACAACAGCTTCCATAAGCATGATACAATCTGAAACCAGAACTCCCTACTCTGAAAAGTTGATATGAAAAAATCAGTGTGTTCCTCCAATGTTATGCTGGCATGTAGCAATGCACAATGATTTTTAAATTAGCAGCAATTAGCATCAGCAATAATCTATCAGCCTTGTAAAATAAGAAATATCAAAATAGTTAATAAGAGAAATGTATCAGTCTTTCTTTAAAAAGTGCTGTCTTGTTTCTAAGATTAAAAATCACCACAATGGCAATAAGACAAGGTTTTTCAAACCTTGCAGTACCATGGACCACTTAAACTTCAAATGGGATTGACCTTGTTCATCACCTTGATATCACGAATCTACTCCAAATGATGCAATTTAATTAAAGCTAAATTGAAACCCTTTAATAATGTAGTGGCTTTGGAATAGAAGACTGATATAAAGCATCTTCCCTATAAAGAATTCCCTTTGAGTTGGTTGGCATTTCTTGACAAAGGTTAGAAAATTTGTTCCTGGTTTGTTTATTCTGAAAACTGAAGACATAAGAAGATAACCTTGTTGAAGGTGGATGGAAATGTATGAGTGCTTAGAAAGAATGTATTTTCCTTATGAAATCTGCCTTCTTTTTTAATATTGCTGTTTATGGTGGATTATCAGATAATTCATTGTTTTTTTAAAAAAAAGATTTTACTATTTAAGAGGCATCAATTTTAATTCTGAACTCCATACACTCCTTCTTTGAACTTGTTGGCATGATACAGTTCTTTGTTCAGAAACCTGCTCAACTAAATTGTATATGTACATATAAAAATAGAACAAAGGTTTATCCCAAATAATGCACATAATTTTGCTACCAGAGAACCAGGTTCAGCTTTGTGTTAGGTGTTTAAACCTCAATGTCCCAGAGTTAAAATATCATCTCACTATTTTCTCCTGCTCTACCTAGTCAAGCTATCTGTCTTCAAAGTCTAGAATGCCATCTCGTGAGGGCTGTGATTTTCCTTGTGCATGCAAGGCTTAACTTTTGTTAGACATGCTCTGCATTTTATTTTTCACTCTATCTGGCTAAGCCAGCTTAGAGGGTAGAGGCAAAGTAGAGGGACAATATTTTTTGGCTTAGTTATAAAGTGACCACTTACTGACATATTCTCATTTAATTGGACTGAACCAGCTAGATAACACCTTGTAATGATGAGTACCCAAGAGAGTGCTACAAAGGTTCAATAAGAATATTGCAGGTTAGAATAGGAATTCAAATGTTAAGATTTATTTCATTCTAAAATGAATCATTTTCCAAAATGTTTCAGTTTTACAGAATTGTCACAACTATGAACAAGTGAAAATGCTAATTTTCTCTGTCTCTCTTTCTTTCTGTTATTGTCTGTGATGCATCAACATCAGAGTTTTAACTTCAAAATTTTAACTTTATATATTTTAAAAAAATAAAAGGAAATTAAAAATTAATACTATCTAATAAAAGGCAAGGACAAGGGAAAAAAAGAAATCGAAGAGAAAGCTAAAAGTTCAAAAAAGAAAAAGAAAAACAGAAAAGTTAGAAAAAAAGATAAATTTACTTCTTAATCTATGGTTACAACCAAACTCTATAATCTATTCTGTCTAATCATCAGAATCAAAATCATGTTCATTTTTTCATACAGGAAGACCATAAGGGTTTCCAGTTAACAATAAACATAAATACTATCATTTTTCTAATCAAAGAAGTCAGTTTAGCCACCCAAGTAAGTACCATCATCTTCACCAATCATCCCTCTATTGTGGATAATGCTCAAATTTCAGTTTTTGTGCATACAATAATCTTGCTGCAATTATCATATCCAACAATAAAATTCCACAACTTTTTTCCAGCTATCCTATTTTTGTCCACCAATCCTAAAAAAATCTCTCTGTTCTCAATTATGTATTAATCGTTAAAATCTTCTGAACTGTTATGTGTACTGGAATCCAAAATTTTCTAACTTTTTTACACATACACCAAGATGATAAAATATCTTATCTTGTTCTTTTTTTTCTGTTTTTCATTATTTATTCATTCATTTAAAAGGTTTATATAGCTGTCCCTCTTATATAACATATCCCTGGGCATCTCACAGCAGTAATAAATGAATAATAAAATAAATAAATTCAGAATAAACTATAAATAAAAAGCACAAAAAATAAAAATTGAACATACCCAGTACCCCAAATACAAACATACACAAGTATAGCACTTCACTGGTACCAGCCTCAATAATATGCAAGGCTTGCTGGAAAATGTCTTTACAGGTTTTCTGAAGGAGCCTGCCTAATCTCAAGGGAAGCATGTTTCAAATTTTTCCAAAATGCTGAATATGATCTTTTTAGAATCTTTATTTACTGCACATGGTTATTCTGTAAACAATTATTTGAGTGCAGGCAGTAGAAGAAACCTAACCATTGTTTCATATTTCACACATCAAGGTATTTTTTGTGTGGGATCTTCAGAAAACATTATTGCATCAATTTCCTTTTGCCAGAAGGTTAAACCTATATATAGGTGTCTACAACAGGGTTGTCAAACTGGCGGCCTGCGGACCAGATGCGTCACATGCAGGCCACATCCACCCCAGCTCCTCAAAGGCAAAAAAGTCATGATATGTCATGTGACACAATCGAGTTTGACACCTGTGGTCTACAAGAAGGCTATTAAGGATGAATAACAAAATATGGTATATGATGACTAACATACTTGCAGCAGATGTCGGATATAGGTACATAAAGTGAGATTTGTATGGTGATATCATTGTGTTCATTCATCGTTGTTGTATCATTCTGGCTTCCTATCAAACACTTTGGGGTAGACTAGATCAGGAAACAGGTTCCATAAATATTACAACTACTGTATAATTCATTGAAATATTCTAAAATAACATAATTTGATTGTACTTTATTTCCCCTCTCTTTATCTGAGTGAATCAGGGAGGAACGTGCCTGAGTCTCTTCTGAAGAATATCTTCTTTTACAGAGTTTAAGGAACATTTCAGCTCCCTTTGCTTATACAGTATAATCATTTTTGTCTAATTCCCTCAAGGCCATCTCCCTGATTTTCTACAACAGAATTAAATCTATTTGATCAGAAACTGAGAAACTTGTTGGAAGTTGAAGTTGAAGGGTTCTCTGTGAATGTTTTTGAGAAAGAGAATTTGACCTGAACATTGATCAGTTATTAGTGAAGTTACTTTTTGTAACTATGACAGAAAGGAATTATCTGTGAGAAATTAATTATAGAAATAGAGGAAGCCTAGCATCTAAGTACATCCTACCAAGAGGAAATGAAATGATCATAAATATGTAGCTGTCTGCCTGGGAAAAAAGGCAGAAAGAGGTGACCTGAGATTTGCAAATCTCTTAGACAAACTGCAAGCACCAGGGATTAAGATTTACTTTGTTTCCTCTCTACCTCATCTTAATTTTCTATTAACGCTCACTGCCCCCTAGTGGTTAGTACATCTAAAGATCCTGATGATTCAATGCCATCAAATTCACGCAACACTATAAGAAATCTTAATAAATATTCACAGCATCAAAATGCAGTTTCTAGGGTCTTTCATAGAAAATCATGACATTCATTGAATAAATTCAACAGTATATCATCAGTATAATTTTACTATGTAATATTAACCACTGAAAATGCAATAATGCATTAGAAGGCTAACGAGGTAAAATTAATAAACTTGTGAACCAAAAACATGGTTAGATGTTTGCTTTTGTGCAATGCCCAGTTTGATTCTATGGAGTTCTATTCATATATCTGAATCATACACATCTGGGGGGAAAAATAACAAAAAGAAAGACCATAGTTAGATGGAGGGAAAAACACCCAACAGTTACCTGCAAAAGCCCCATCAGAAAAATAGGAGATTCCCCAGGGATGCCCTGAATGTAAAAAATATTCTGAACATTCTCAGAACTCAGTTATAAAGTACCTTTTTGTTGTTGAAACTGACACAAAATAAAGCCAGTACAGGAATGTGATGAGTGAATAAAAAAGGATTATGTTGGAATGGAAAAA
This sequence comes from Protobothrops mucrosquamatus, assembly GCF_001527695.2. Taxonomy (NCBI): domain Eukaryota; kingdom Metazoa; phylum Chordata; class Lepidosauria; order Squamata; family Viperidae; genus Protobothrops; species Protobothrops mucrosquamatus. The sequence goes on from NW_015386416.1 coordinate 1,164,401, forward strand.
TAGAGAAATGAAAGACATTAAAACAAGAACTACAATAACAAAATAAATAAATAAATAAAAGTATAGATAGCCAAAGCAGATTTTCCTTCTGATTAAATTTTCATGCTAATCTTAAATAATATATTTGGCTGCTAGATATTTTATAAAAATAAAAGCTAGATGAGAAAGTACAGTTTTAAATAAGGAAGAACACCTATATAGATGTCCACTGCAGTTCCACTAACATAAAAATATGACAGCCAGCAAGCACTACAGTCAATATGTTTACTGAAAAATAAAAACAATGCTCATGTCAATATGTATTGATACTTTCAGAAATTTATTACAATCTTCTAGATATGGAAGAAGCAATAAAATTGATATAAATCTAAAAAGGATAGGTTAAATTGATTTATTGTGAATGTCTTTATTTAATACCTTCTTATTTTAATCATAATATGAATGTGTTTAAAATATTTTGACACTACTTCCCATTGAGAGTGATGAATTTACAATTAAAAGTGCAATTAGTATAAGGACCTATCTCAACTAAACTCCTGAAACAGGCATTGCCTCAAAAGGAGCTAGTGATTGCAGGAAAAACAAGGCAAGATCTGGAGAAAACCCATGCAAGCAGTATAATAAAAGCAATATTATTACTCCTCCCCCCAAGGTCCGTTTGAATTCCAGCCAATCCATAGGTGGCATAGTATTTTGGTAACTGGCTCCATTTGTGTGCTCCTCAAGGTCTTTCTTGCTTTCATTTCCAAGTACCAACTGTCTCCTAGATAAGGGAGATACATTCTTTCTCCTGGGGGAAGGGCATAGTGGCAGGACAGTGCAAAGCATCCCCAAAGTATCCCCCTCCCAACAGAAGAACAGGCCCCAAATAATGGTTACTAAAGCAGATACTTATTGGGGACTTGACATACAGCCCACCTAGAAAAATGACAGTTCCACCTGCAAAACACAAAAGTGGGAGAGGGGGAGAAAACAAACAAAGCAATCACATTAATCAGGTTTGTAAGATACTTAGAGTGAAAACATTTAAGTAACCTAGGCCCTCTAATGCGTTTTTTTGTAAACCCATTCATTCTGAGAGGATGGAAGATCCTTCCAAGCCACCAAATACTGTGTGGAACCATGATGTTTGCATGAATCCAAAATGTCTCGCACTTCAAAATGTTGTTCCCCCTCTACTAATGTGGATGTAGGCACCAGAGGTGCTGGTGGTCTAAGCTTAGAAGTGATCTCAGGTTTGAGTAAGCTCTAATTTGACAGTCACTGGGTTGACAAACTTGGAACCCATTTTTGAAAGGCTGTAGAGATTGCAAGTATTTGGTAGAGAGATACACCTTGTCTCAAACCTTAAAAGGTTTTTGCTCCACCTTCTTTTTGTCAGCCTGAGCCTTATAGGCTTCTCTAGCCTCATCTACTACCAGCCAAGTATTTTGCAGCTGTTTAATCCACTCTTGCAAAGAGGGAATGTCAGGTTCTTTAGTGGGTAATTCAGGCATGGGGACAAATGTCTGACCATTTGCGACCTGGAAAGGGGTGAAACCAATACTCAAATGCACAGCATTATTATAAGCAACCTCAGCAAAAGGTAACAAATCAGTCCAATTATCTTGTTGATAGTTGATAAAGCATCTAAGGTACTATTCTAGAACTGAGTTCAGTCTTTCTGTTCTCCCATTCATTTGAGGATGATGACTAGATGACAATCCCTGACTAGAACCCAAAAGGTTCAGAAAAGCTTTCCAGAACTTGGAGGTGAACTGGACCCTCCCATCTGAGATTATTCACTCTGGGGCTCCATGAAAACAATAGATGCGTAGCACAAAGAGTTTAGCCAGAGTTTTGGTTGTTGGGATCTTCAGGCAGGGGATGAAGTGGGCCTTTCTAGAGAACAGGTCTGTAATCATCCAAATAACTGTATTTCCAGCACTTTTGGGAAGCTCCACAATAAAATCCATAGAGATATCTCTCCATGGTGCTGAAGGGCTTGCTACCAGCTGGATAATAAATGAATATATGAAAATAGATAATAAATGAAATGAAAATATGGCTTAAAACATTTTCTAATGTACAAAATAAAACCAATATAAATATAAAAACAGTGAGTGAAAGCAAAAGTTGCAGTTGAGAAATACAGATAGTCCTTGACTTACAACCATAAATGAGTCCACAATTTTAGCTGTCAATCATGACAGTTGTAAAGTGCCTTACCACATGACTGCACCCAATTTTAAAACCTGTTTGCCTTGGTTATTAAGCAAACAAGCAGATGGCACAGTTGTTAATTGAACCCATTGTTCACTATAGGATTATTTTTTGGAAGAAACCACAAGTAATTGGCAATTTCTGGCAAAAATATTGTAAATCACAGTCACCTGACCATGGTACACTGCAATTGTCATATATCTATCCAGTTGCTGAGTGTCCAAAATACAGTCCAAGGCAGTGGGGGGGACAGACAATCAGAACTTCAAAACTGGATCATAAGTAGCTTTTGGGAGGGTCCATTGTAAGTCAAGGATTACCTGTAAATATCTACAGTATTAATAGAGCTTTCCATTGTTTACATTCATACAGATAGCTTAGAAGCTGTCTGTTTGGAAGAGGAGCATTTTAACTGAAGTATGAATGTATTTAAAATATTTTGACCCTACTTCCCATTGAGAGGAATGAATTTACAATTAAAAGTGCAATTAGACTCAATAAATGAAAATACCGTCCTACCTGAAACCATAGAGTCACTGATAGAGGTTGATTATGGATAAAGCATTTATTATGTTTCTGGTTGACAAAGGCAGAGTCCAGAATGCCTTAGTAGGCAAAATAAGATATATGGTGGGAAAGCACTTTCACTGGAATTACTTCATTTCCATTTCCCATATTCATTTCTGTGTTTTGGAGGATTTAGTAGGAAAACAATTGACTTGACTCTTACCTTACCTACTTGGAAAGCAGAGCCTTCAATCAGATTTATCTGTATTGCCTTTTAGCATAATATGCTAAAAAGAATTTCAGGAGAATTTCAGTTCTGTTAAATATGTTCTGACTTGCAGCCTGTAATTGACAGTTGTATATAAAAAGAATCCTTCCTAAACATTTTTGCCAATCTTGCTGGTGGCAAGTGTCTTCTATAAAACATTTTATATAATTTTTCTTTATAAGAAGCTGCCATTGCCAGTTTATAATTTCTTTCCCACAAGTTTTGCCATTTTTCTAATTCTACATTATATCCAAAGTTCTTTGTTTCTTTAACTTGTTCATTTTCCATTTTCAAATTCAATAAAAATTTATAAATTTTTTTAATTAGTTTCTCATCAGAGATTAATAATGTCTGATTAAACAAGGTCTGCTTTTTATAAAATCCATACAGTTTGAAATCTTTATCATATCTTACTTGCATTAATAAGTATGTCCACCATAATAGATATACACCCTGATTTTCCATCTCTTGCTTAGATTTTAAATATCTCTATATGTCCATATTTTCTCAAAGTTAACTAAATTTGTATGTATAAATGCTTCCATTGTTGAAAACCATCCTGGTATTTTCAAATATATTTTACATTTTATTTTTTCCCATGTTAATAGTAATGTGTTTCTTATATAGTGGTTCTGAAAGTACTTATACATTTTATTTTTCCTATACCATAAAAAGGCGTGCCAACCAAGTTGTAAATCATGTCCCTCCAAATATAACAACCTTTTGTTTCTGAGAGTTACCCATTCTTTTACCCATGTTAAAACAGATGCTTGATAATATAAAACCCACTCTGGCAAGTCTGTGCTGGAAGCCAGGATAAAGCCATCAAGTTGGGAATAAATCAGCTGTCAGCTATGTGGATAACTAGAAAGAGGAACACTGTACTCCTTATGCACTTTAACTTAGCAGCAGATAGTTTGATTGATTGATCGATCGATCAATCAATTTTAAGGCTTCTTTTCACAACCACCTCAGTGAATGATGATCAATGAAAAAAAGCTTACAGTATTGTTGACATCCAGCAGCATACTTTCTCCTGAGTCAACCACCAAGTTGTGTATGTGTTAAGGTCCAGATGCACCCTGAAAAGAGATTTAATCAGGGGTTCTGATCAACACAAAATTCATTGGCAAAAGAGAATAAAAGAGAGTAAAAGATTCATTGTGAATATAGTTTTCCTGTTTTCCTGAGATAACTATATTAATAGTGTCTATTCTTGTTTTGACATTCCTGAGATGTAGTTTCTTAATAGTGAAAAATGAAAAAGCATACACTATCCTATGCATCAGAATTATATACTTTCTTTCATATAAGTAGCAGAAATAAATTAACTTTATAAATAAACTAACTTTTCAGCCCATTTCTTCCAGCTCTGCCATTTGAATTGATTAAGGTTTGAATGTCTTTCTGCAAGATTATTTAACAAAATAAAATGACGTTTAAGAAAGGGAATGTACTTTTCTCTTTCTATAAGAAATGTCTATGCCAAGACACTGCCTATCCAAACATATTCTCATTGCATTTGTGTTTTTTTTAAGAAGCACAGGGAGACTTGATTGGAATTAAGTTTAAAGTTGAAGAAATTAATTTTGGAGCAAAACAATTGACATTGTCAAAGTATTGGAAAGAAATGCAAACCATTATCCAAAAATAATTGTAAAAACAAAATTTGAATTAAAATCTTTGTTTTTTCTACTTCAAAAGTAGAAGTATTGTTCCAGAATAAAATAAAAATAAAAATATAACAGAGTATTAAGATTTATACTGACAGTTGCAAAGACAAATCTGGCTCAGCAATAGAAAAGGGAAATTTTGCCAATATCAGACCAGGAAACCAAATTTGGGGAATATGCAGCCACAGCAAAATTAATAATATACATCCAGAACATAAGCTTGATTAAATTTAAGCAAAAATGGCTTATATATAATATGCCACACAACAAGCCAAACTCAGAAAGTTAAGAATATAGTTTTTATGGGAGAAACAATTATATAAGACAGCCAATTTGGTGTAGTAGTTAAGACACCAGACTAGAAACTGGGAAACCATGAATTCTAATCCTATCTTGACACAAAGACACAAAGTGAGGTAATCTTGGGCCAGTCACTCACTCTCAGCTCTAGGAAGGAGGCAAGGGCAAACCACATTCAAAATCTTGCAACAATGTCTCAAAGGTCACCTCCAAAATTGATATAAAGATAGTGAATAGAGGCAATTTCAATGTATATGAATATGCAGCAGATATCAGTTGGGTACAATGGGAGGGAATTTAGAACTATGTACTTTATTAATATAGTTTTATTGATTTTTCTTTTTTCTTTACATGATTATGTAAAGAATTTACCACATTAACAATGGTAATTAGTGGTGATATTAATATAAATATCATATTTACAATTTAATAAAGGCCTTTAATTATTTTATAACTATTATATATTGTTACTGCTACTATGTATTAAATGAATGAATGAATGAATGAATGAGTGAATGAAAGAATGAAATGATGAATTTTAAATGTTGTGATAATTATGAATCCATAATTTCTGATATTTTATTCTTCATCCAGTTTATCTTTTTCTGTCATCTCTTTTGTACTTCTCTTTTGTATCTCTTTAAAGAAATACTTTGCAAGCACTGTTTCTGTGCCAAATGTGGCTCCATTTTTTCCCAATCTAATTTTTACTTTAAAAAAGAGAAACATTATAAATTGTGTTGTCATCCTCCTCAATGAATTATCCATTTCCCATTAAATCAGGTAATCCCTTGGAAATTAGGAGCTAATAATACAAGACCTTGAATGAGTCTCACCATTGTCTGAATTAGCTCAAACCATGTTTACCAGGGAGTTGTGGGTGACTATTTGTCTTCATTCTCTCTATCTATTGTCAACAGTACCTGATCCATATAAAGAAACAATTTGCTATGGCCATAATGTCAAATGTATGGTTGATGCCATTCACTAATATTTGGGTGTAGACAGCTCATACCCACATTTTCCCTGAACTGCTCGGGATTAAGCCTTGACTGAATTGGCAGTTCAATACATGAGGAATCATACAACCACATTTGAGATTCTCAGATGCCAAATTTCTTCACACAAATAAGAAGCTGACAACATATTTTTGCAGCACAGTATTATATACACTGTGTCTTGACTACTTGTGAAATGATTTAATTAATGGATTCAAGAAAAGAAACAAATAACAATGTTTTTTTTTCTAAACCAGAATGTTTTGAGAATGACTAAGCACTCCTGGAGTTTATGAAATTTGTTTAAGTATTAATGGGTTGAGTTAAAACCTGCCATCTTTTCACTAGGGTTTGATTGACTGAGGTCTTTCATACTTGACGCTCGGATTTGACTTGAAAATTCTGCCAAGTCTTTTACTCTGAAATTTATCTTAATTAGATCTGAAAGACCTGCCACAGCAGAATAGTCACACCGATTAAAATGAAAAACAGGAGAAATTACTGATCAAATTAATCATAATGTCGGGTTACAGCTGTAGGTCTGATGTAATTTGCCACTCCAGTGACTTACATCAGCCCAGGCATAGGAAAAAGAGCTGGTGTTACGCTGATCCGTAACACCAGCCAGCTTCAGGCAGCCCATCAGGACTTTCATTCCATTTGTTCTCTTGGCTTAGTCTGACCTTAGTGCAGCCTCTAGAAACACATAAGGCCAAAATAAATAAAATAATATGAAATAAAGAAAGGAAATATCATAGTGATCACGCAGTACTTATGAAATATATGGATTTGTTCCTTTTTTTCTCGTGTACTATATGTTCTCCAGAGATCTTATATCCCACACACACTCAGACCCACACATAGAGACAGAATTCCTGAAAAAAGTAAAGAGTAACAGCCTTTTCAAAAACTTATTTTGGAAACAAACATTTTAAATGAGTGGTGAATAAAAGCACATGGAAACCAGGAATCCTCTCCAAGATAATAGGTGAATAATTAGATCTGACATCTCATCTAGTCTGATGGCTTGCTTGAACATTCATTTAGAAAACATAGCAATTGCATATACTTTATCATAGAATAAAATAGCTAGAAAGAACATGGAAGAACTCCAGGGAAATCATTAAAACTACAAATAATCTCAGAGGCACTGTGAATTGTTTCATTAAGTTAATGTAAATATTTATGTACAGCAAGGGGAGAATCACTCAAGATATTTAAGTGAGTCATCTCTGCCCAACTCCAGCAATTGAACTGTTGCTGTTCTAGGCACACATTGCAATATTTCAGATGGCAAATGTAAATCTCTAGGGGCAATCCTTTTCCAATCCTTTGCAACACAACAACTCTGGAGCACTTCTCTTATTATGGGAGAAAACAATTAATGTCTGAATCATGGAAGAAATATGAATTTGCACCATAGTTTTAGATTTTCCTGAGTCTTTTTCAAGACTGCAAAGTTACAACCTTAGGTGACCATAGATATGCAGCAAGTCCAACTCAAACTCTGTTTATATGTCAGAAATCTTTGTTTATCTATTCCACTGAATGCCCAAATAAGAGAATTACTGGAATTATTTATTCTAGTGAAAACTAAAATAATAATAAGCATTACTATTATTTTTAATATTATTCAATTTAGCTCCTTTGCAGGCCATAGAGAGGCATATAGTTTGCTCATTGCTGCAAATTTACAGCGAGGGCATGGGAGGGAGGGAGGGAGGGAGAGAGAGAGAGAGAGAGAGAGAGAGAGAGAGAGAGAGAACATTCAGAAAGCAATATACTTATATATTGTTAGTCTGTATTGCAGTAGGATAATTTGAGAATATGTTCTTTTTAAGACTAAAAAATAAAAATATGACAGCAGTTTCAAAGCCATGTTGAAGAGATGGAATATATAACAGTACCATGTTATTGTCAAGGTTCTGTCTGATGATCCCAATGAAGTAAGCACAGCTGAGACATTCCAATCTCTAATGCAAAACTTTATTGAACACACCATATTGGCACTGTTGAATAGAAAACCAGCTTTGGTTCAGTTGGCACCAAATCAGTATATTAAAAGTATAGAACCTCCTTTTCCCCCTGACAGCACAGGTCATATTAACCAATTAATCTTCAAACAGTTATGAAAAAGAATCTTCAGTTCTCAAAACAAAATCGTGGATAACCTTGGTTCCCAGGCTTAGCAGCTTCCACCTGCAAATGCACATTCCATTCTTCCCCCTCCCCCCTTGTGTCTGTAGGCAAGCCAGAAACAGAAATGTCCGAAGATCATGAGGTTTCTTTGAAGCTTGACAATTATATTCTGCTTTTATATTCTACATGTGTCAAAGCAAGAATATTCAATATTAGCAGTGTTTGAAGTGTTTCATTAGTCAGAACCTTGACAACATGTTTATATTTATATTCTACACATTATCTGAATAATATCTATACTTTTTTTAATATTCTACACTTAATGAGTAAATCATTCTTACATTTTTATCCCTATATTACACACTAAGCAAATAACAACTTCTCTAAGATGATATAGTGCTTGCAAGGCTAAAATTAGATTTGAAATCAAAGTTTGAACTGTTAAACTACATCACGTTTTTTAATATACAGAAAAAAAATCCCATGAATGAATGAATGAATGAATGAATGAATGAACGAGCTTCTCTAATGCAAAGGAAGTCTAGTTCCTGTTACATTCAGCTGTGTAAGAGTTTATAATGTTTATGAAAGTATCTGAGCTCGGTATAAACTCTGAATAAATATGAGAGGTATTTCTAATATAGCCACAATTTGCATACCTGTTCTATTATTTTAAGGCTATTAATCTCCAAACACAAAGAAAGCTTTCCATCATATATACCAGAGTTCCCCAACATTTCTGGGTTGGCGGCCCGGAGGGAAAGGGAGGAGCAGAGAAATGTGTGTGAGTGCGGTGCCAACATCTGTGTGCATGTGCAAGCGGACCATGCGCACCCACAGTGGTGCTGATGGCAGTGCTGGTGCCTGTGCAAGCAGGACACTAGCACCTGCAAATGGGCCACTAGCGACCCCGCGCATGGGCAAATGGGCTGCTAGCAACCGCATGACATTGGCAGTGGTGCTAGCAGTCCTACACATGCACAAATGGGGATGCTAGCATGAGTGGGGGGGGTGCGCACATGTGTGTGCATTCACCAGCCATTCCCATGGCCCGCTGGCCAACAGGCCACAGCCCGGTACCGGACTGTGGACCACAGGTTGGAAACCCCTGATATATACCATCCTTCATTGTCTCCTCTTTTTTCTTTTTTTAAAAGCATTTTCTTAAGGAAGAAGTAAAAGAGTTAGTTGATAAGTGACAAACTAAACAGAAGTTCGATCAAAATTCTAAGACTAGTTAACTACCTTTGGATCACATGGAGTGACAAAGAGTTTAGAAATCCCTTGATTTACAACACAAGGCCCTGTTTTCATCTTGCCTCCATATTAAAAAACACAATAGAAGATGGCATGACATAAATAATAACAATGCTTTAATGAATAGAAGATTCTGAGTATTAGTATAGAAGTGTTACAGCAAGTGAGTAGTTGTCTTTGTATTTTGCTTCAAAACAAAATACGGATTAGAACTAGAGAATATGTGCAATACTGCACTGGGGAGAAATAGAACTGTTAAAAAGAATATACCATTAAAACATAGGGGATGGAGAATCCAAGGGAAATGAGCATACTTTGAAGCCCTAGGGAACTTCTGCAATTCTGTGTGGATCGTAGCAAGTTGGGCACATCAAATATAAAACAGATCTATCTGTTCATGAAACACCAGGATTCCTCTTGCCAGTGTTCATCACACTTGAGAAGTATAGGAGGAGAAAGCTCTCAAACTCTGGAAAAGCACAGACCAAAATCAAAAACATTTTACAATATATGAAACACTGAAGACCTGGGGGAACAGAATCTGTCTGTCACTCATCACTAATGATGTGGCTAGCAACAGCTTCAATGAAGCAATATGTGTGTGTAAGCAGAGATTTATTGTATGGGGCACTGAAAACCAATCTATAGCACAGTCAAATGATGACAAAAAACACTGGTCATGTTCCATGGGATAAGAATGTGACTGAATTCAGTTGAAAGAATTCTGTGTTACTAAAAAAACTGACTAGTGAAATCACTGTTTTATTATTATTATTTATTTATTAGTCGTAGAAGCACAAAAAATATCTCTAGTTGGTACTTAACTTTGCATCTTGTCTACTAACTGTAAGTGTGTAATAATAAGTCACGGGATAATAATTGCACTATTCCTTAATAGTTTGGAAACACAATAGCAAGTTCATTTGCATGAAAATGTCTTTGCTTTTCATCAGGTTTAATCCATGAAAGTTTTTTCCAAGCTCAGCCAGACCAAATGTCTGAAAAATTATTTGCAAGTAACCATACCTTGGATTTTTTTTCCTCATATTTTAGTGTGTACTTCATGAATCAATTATACTTTGTATGTGTAAAATACCTTTTGTTTCAATATTTGAAAACATTAGCTGGTAAAGTACTTGGACAAGGGCTTGATAATACTTTCTCTTATATTCTAAATACATTTCAACTAAATAAATAGAATAACAGAGTTTGAAGAGACCTTGTTGGTTATGTAGTCCTGTCAATGCTGCTAACATCAGATGTTTTTGCATTGACAATAGATGGAAATGTAGCCATCTTTTACCTTTTGCTTTTAGAGTTAGATGATGCTGGGAGGGGGGATGTGAACGAGAGTCCAGCTAGACATAACAACACTAAACCTAGCATGAGAAACAAGGTTATTGTAACCAGAGCTGATAAGGAATTGGCAGGCTGGAGAACTGGAGAGGAGGCCCGTGCTTCAAGTTAATTGGAGAATGTGATTTATGACTGTTAATTGAAGGAGGGAATGGTGCTTTGATACTATGTGCTCAGGGGAGGGGAATCCAGTTCTTGGCTTCGATTATGCAGTGCCAATATTATGCTACTCAAAATAAAGATTCTTTAAGATAAACAATGCCTTGAAGCTCTTTTGAAGAGTTTCACCTGTTGGGAACCATAACATTAAGCCAAAAACTCCAACTTTTTCCTAACTATCTTGGGATCCCGAGCCCCAATTGCTGTCCCTAGAAAGGAGGGATAAACAATGCCTCAAAGTTCTTTTGAAGAGTTTCATCTGCCGGAACCATGACAGTCCAACACCCTGCACAAGCAGGAGACCCTACAACATTTCTTTTTTTTTTAAACAAATTTTATTGGTTTTTTGATTCTTAGAACAAAGTGCTTGAGACACACCATGGTGCTGGGGTAATCAAACATCCAGAAATAAAACCATATATGAATAACTCAAATCAATACATTAAATATTCCCTCTCTATTTCCCTCAATTAACCTAATACATTTAAAATAATCCATTTCTAATTTAAATTTCTAAAAATCCTAAACCTGTTATAGAGCTTTGTGAATTTACAATTAGCATAATCAAGTTTGACTTTAAAGAAACAAATTATCAATTCAGGTATCCCTTCCAAATATATTCTAGATCTCAATCTCTTAAAACCTTATATTTATCACAAATTTCATTTATTTCTTCTTCCACTACACAATATATCTCCTAATTAAAGTAAAATAGTCTATCCTATACATATATAATCAATCAATCAATCAATCAATCTCTTTAAGATAACAAAATAACAAAATAATATCAGACCTTAAATCATTTCAGCCCATTGGGCCAAATTCAAATTTCATCCAGTTAATTATCATACCTAATAACGTCCATATTATCAGACAAGAACATCATCTTGCTAATTAACATACTCAATTAGTTATTAAATCAATCCATATCTAAAACACCTCTTCAGTTTTCTTCATTCCATTACATAATAGTTTTCATATAAATAAACCTATTATTCCAAAGAATACATTCTTAATCTATTTAAAATATATATTCTAATAATCACCCATTTTTCTCTTACTTCTAACTCTAAATCTTAATCCTTAAATCAATCCATAATTCTACAGTGCCTTTAATCCATCACATATAATTTTGAAATTAACTTTTCAGTCTTATTCTGGCCTTTTTTTTGTGCCAGGCAGGTTTCCATAACAAAGCTTCCCTTTTAGCCAATAAGTTTCTCTTTACTGCTTGTAGTATCATTTGAGACTACATCTACATTGGGCGTCTATTTCTCTTATCCTTAAAGCTTCGTTGCTTTAAAGGCTCAAATCTCAGTCTTTGATTTTTCTGATCCTCAAAGGTATAGATGAAATGCTTGTAGGGTAAAATAAATTCCTCTTTGGTCTCAATTAAATCATCTTCTAGTATGTTTTGGTGTATAGAATGGTCAGATGTTGTCTGAAAGTCAGTTTGAAGGTTTGGAATATGGCTTCTGACTCTTAATTCTGTAGAAATTCCTTTCATTGTAGCACATATTTCTTCAGTAGCCTCGTAGATTTTTTCCAATATATGTTTATAGTTCAATTGTGGATAAGGTTTCTCCATTTTAATAATAATTGAAGAGAGCCCTTTTTTCTTTTAGTGGAGGCTGTATTCAATAAGAGTAAAGCATTATCCACCCCCACAGTTCCCACAGCTGCATCTTCTTATCTTTTCTCTTCAAAAGTAATTTGAAGGCCAAGTCCATCTCATCTCCAAACAGTAACCAGGAGTTGCAATATTAACTTTTCGCCAGTAGATGTCCTCAATAGGTTAAAAAATCTTTTCCAGACACCATTTTTCCCTTTTTCTATCTTTTAGAGAAAAAGGTGGAAAAAGAAACAATCTTCCAGTATAGTATGATAGTAGAACTCTTTAAAAAAGGTTTTTTTCTGTACCCCAAAGTAGATAAGAATAAAGTGTAGTCTTTTAAAAAAAAATATTTTAACCTTTTTGTTCAGTGCATTTCTTCCCACACATACCAAAGCTGCTTTTTCAAGACGGGGAAATGATTCCAACAGAGCTTTTACAGGCAAAAAAAAAAACAACAAAGTAGGGTGAAGAGAGGAGGAGAAGGGGTCTCACCCGGATCATCCGCAGTGGGTCTATTCATGCTTAGATGTTGCTGTGACATTCAGCTGGTGCAGCAGGGTAATCGGCCATCTTACAGGATGATCTTTTGCTCCGTCGGCCCTCAGGAAATAGCTGGAGCCACGAGAGAAGCTGCTGCCCTCCCGCAGTCTCCAACAAGCCTCCTCCTTGGTGGTTGCCCCTCCAGGGTGACTTTTGACCCACAAAAGGGTCTACCTGCGAAGAAAAACCCAGCCGGTGTGGAAACAAGTCTCCAAACGCGACCGGAGTCGCCGCGAACCGGAACCGGAAGTCACCCTACAACATTTCTGACAGATGATAGTCCAGTCTCTCTTTGAAAGCTTCCATTGATGAAGTTCCCACAGCTTCTGAAGGCAATCTGTTCCATTGGTTGATTGTTTTCACTGTCAGAACATTTCTCCTTATTTCTAGGTTGAATCTCTCCTTGATCAGATTTCATCTGTTATTCCTTGTCTGGCCTTCAGGTGCTTTGGAAAATAGGTGGATCCCCTCCTCTCTGTGACAGCTCCTCAAATATTGGAACACTGCTATCATGTCTCCCCTGGTCCTTCTCTTCACTAGACTAGTCATGCCCAGTTCCTGTAACTATTCTTCATCTGTTTTAGCCTCCAGTCCTCCTAATCATCTTTGTTGCCCTTCTCTGCACTCTTTCTAGAATCTCAACATCATTTTTACATCATGGTGATCAAAACTGGATGCAGTATTCTAAATGTGGCCTTACCAAGGCATTATAAAGTGATATAAACACTTCACGTGATCTTGATTGAATCCCTCTATTAATTCAACTTAAGATTGCATTGGCTATGGATGAAGAGATTACTGCAGACGAAATTTTAAATGCAATTAAACAATTGAAAGCTGGTAAAGCCCCTGGTACAGATGGTTTGACAGCAATCTATTATAAGTCTTTGTCAGATGAAATGATTCAACCTTTAAAAATATTATTTAATAGAATTATGTTGGGAGAACGAATACCACAGTCTTGGACAGGAGCTTTTATATCTTTGATACCGAAGGATGAGAAGGAGGTTTTGGAACTTAAGGATTACAGACCCATTTCCTTGTTGAATGTGGATTACAAAATTTTTGCAAAAATTTTGGCTAATAGACTGATGCAGATACTGCAACATTATATACATGATGATCAAATTGGTTTTATATCTGGAAGATATATGAAGAATAATATTAGACAAATTGTGAACTTATTGGAATATTTGGATAAGAACAATCAAGTGCCATCGGCCTTTATTTTCCTAGATGCGGAGAAGGCCTTCGATAAATTGGACTGGCAGTTTTTAAATG